>NW_027256881.1:212560554-212988054 GCF_029215685.1 Pituophis catenifer annectens
TTCAGCATGAAGCGCACACTCACCGAACCAGTTGTTAAACCAGCAGCATTCCACCACTGGTGACAAAGTGATATTTGGTTTGGTCTTGCTCCCCTCCCCCCATGTTCTGTTGATAAACTGGAGGGAGCATTGATGGCCTTGGTCTTCTTTGTGCATTCTCAACATCTGAGGCTGGAGGAAGGGCAGATAATTACAGGTTGCCTTTGAATTGTTTTGGAAGCTTTGCAGAAGGCAGACGTGACCTTAATTTGTCGATCTGTTGAATAATGTATAGCAGGGGCTTTTTTTTAAAAAAATATTATTATTTTAAAAAAGGCTGGATGGAAAGCTTTAAGACATTTATCACCGCTGTGATGGCTATCAGAACTTCCAATTCACTCTTAGCCAGTTTTATAGAAAATGCATACAGTACTTACCACACATAATGATAGACATGCATGGCAAAGTTTGTTCCCTGGTTTTAGTGGGCATAATCAGTGGAATTATTTTATTGGTTTGCTTTTTTTGATATTAAAAGACTGAAATCAGCTGCAGGGACTCATTTGGCTTTGACACTTTTTCAGCTGAAGAACGGGGTCTAGAAGCTCTAAATAAATCACAAATATACTTTAAAGGCTTTAAATAAATGATAAAGAAAAATGCCTTGTATAAATTATAAATAATATTTATTTATTATTCATAATTAATTAATAAATAACTTCTCTGAATTTCCATTGTTCCAGGTAACTAGCGTTTCAAGAGTTTTTAATTGGTGAAGAAGAGTTGGCAGCCGCACACCAACTTCTACATACTTGAATCCCATTGATTTCCCACAGAAATGTGTGCAACTTGGCATAGGATGGCATCTCAGTGTAATTATTATTAGATTTAAGCAAATAGGTAATTAAAGGCAGCAGTTTCCTGGCTTGGTAAATAGAGGCAATGTTTTCAATAGCATCAATAATACATTGTCTTAGTAACGAGTGCCAGTGATTATTTCACTATTTAGCCTTGTTAACTATTGGTCATTTAATATCCTGTAAAAATTAGAATCCCTTTTCCTGTAACTTAAAGTCATTAGTAGAGTCAACACATAACAGATGCTGACTAATATATCTGGTCTCAAGTGGCTGATCCTGGAATCAACCTGGAGAACTAGGCTATTTAATGAATGAATTAATTAATTCAATATTAATGTTATTGTTGTTTTAAACTTTAAGTGACAGCCTGCTCTTCCACCAATTTAGAGAAGACAACTCTGAGAGAGGCCACTGGAGGCCTATTGACCGGAAGGGATAGCAGGAAGGGGAGACAGGCAAACAATGCAAATGAGGTTTGTTTATTCAGAAATAAATCTCACTGCATTTAGTACCCTTTAGGAGGGTAATACAGAAGGTAGCCAAAGTCATGTAATTCTCCTGAATGGGAGAATATGCACATTATTTTTCACTTTCCAGATTTCATTCCATCCATTAAACAGTGCAAAAGTTGCAGCTGTGCAAATAGGATTGCCAATTATTTTGCACAAACCTGAGTTTGTGTCTTAACAACTTAATTTTGATATATCATTATTGGTAGTAGTAGCAGTGCTTGAATTTCAAACTATGCCAAATAAAGCTATTTATTAAAAAAAAAAAAAAAGGAACCCTGTCAGTCCCACTCTGAAATGAACATGTTAAATTCCTTTTTATTTATAGATCCAGCTGGCACTTTTTCATATGGAAGAGAACTTCTTTTACTTACTATGAATGTGTCCTATTGTTTTCTTTATAGCTATGTGTTGTACAGTGGTGGGTTGCTCCCAATTCTGTCCGGTTCTTTAGAACTGGTAGTAAAAGTGGTGGGAGGCTCCTCCGACCCACCCAGACATCATAATTGACTTTCTGTGCATGCTCCTGTTGCAAACTGGTAGTAAAGGTAAGTAGAACCCACCCCTGGGTGTATCAGTGTTATATATTTGATATGATCAAATGACATAATCAGGATTCTATCTTCCTTTCCCTTTCATTCCATTTCCAACATGGATCTTGTTGTATTCTCACCAAAATATAAATGGCATAAGAATTGTAGATTCTTTAAGCCACATAATATACATATCATATATATTATATATGGCTATGTTATATATAAAAAGATCTTGAGCCTTTTTAAAAGAAACATTCAAGTCTTGATTTTTTTTTTTTAAGCTCCTGATTTTAATGTGCTGTTTGGACTTCGTTTAGCTATTCAGGATATCATATTCATGTTTTTTTTTCCCCTTTCTTTCTTTTTTTTATAATAAACATGTCTAGTCAAAGAAAGCATTAATGAAGCAATTCCCCAAATAAAACAGCCCATCGTATCTGAGTTGCAGCAGAGAGAAAGTGTGGTCTTTGTAGTTTAATCAAGATCACAAGACTTGTTGTGAGCGTCTGTCATCTTTAATTTTACGGCACTTCATTTCAGAGTGGGACTGCCAGGGTCACATGCAATTAAAACACAGGCAAGATTTGTCTTGTGAAATCTTCACATAAAAAGTAATGTGTTACTCTATTTTAACTTTCCTACTGAACTCTGTGAACTCACTAATTACTTTTCCCCCCTCTTGTCACCTTTTTGATATGACTTGGATTTAAAGAAGAGAGAAGTTTGGGAATATTTCTCTGCCACTCCAGATCATGCTTACGTTTGAGGATATCAAAATTATCCCCCACCACCCCTCCACGCTCCAGGGCTGGGGCTGGAGTGGGGGGAGAGGGATCTAAATCTTACTGCTATACTTTCAGAGGGATTGATGGATCAAATCCAAAGAAAGAACCATTAATCTGCTTAACTAGGGCAGGTAGAAGTGCAATAGAAAATGGAGGATTTTTATTGAGGCCATTCACATGAAACAGCGCTTAGTCTTTGGGAGGAAAAAGAGGTTAAAAAGAGACATTAGTGTAGCAGAGTATAAAAAGCAATAAAGTCCAAGGCCCATGTGCTTCCTTTATAGCCCAAGCTCAGTTGTAATGTTTTGACAATTGGTAAATTGCACAGACCCTTATTAACCTTATCGATAAGGAGCTTAGAGAAGTCCCTCTCAGGCTGTTTGTTCCATCCTCTTGTTCTTTGCCGTCCTCTTTTGAAATGGAAAGCTTGTGTGTTACACAGCAAAGGGTTGTGCTTATGTAAGGTATTGAAGCACACAAGAATTGCAGAATAGAAAGAGGAGGAGTAAGGAAGGAGGGGCAGAGAGGGCCGTTCTCCCACAAAGATCCCTATTGCTTATCCCACCTTACAATTAGAAACTGGGCTCATGGTGCACAGCTGTTAATTTTTGATGGGTGTCTGAAAAGTGAGAGATTTTGGGATGCATTTTGGAAGGGGTATTTCTTTCTAGAGTTCCTTCCAAACTTAGCTCCTACGTCCTACCCAAACCAAATTTGCTAGCTTCCTATTTCAATTGATGAGCAGCTAGAGCACAAGTTTGACAGCCAATCTGGTGTAGTAGTTAAGGCATTAAGACACAAGTAACAGAACAGTGCAGCTTTATCAGGATTTTTTCTGAGAGTCTGAGTGAGGGCTGTGCATGCTTCCAATGTAATTGACAGGCATTGAAACCTGTAAAAACACCAATGCAAGTCCTTATTTAGAGAAGCCCTGTCTTTTTTCCAGCTGCTATGTGAACTACAGAGAAGCACAGCTGTGTGGAGGACTTAGCTCAGGGATCGGCAACCTTAAACACTCAAAGAGCCACAAAGGTCCTAACCGGAAGCCCCCGTTCAATTCTGGAGCTGACTGGAAATCCAGTTCCCCCAACATAGAGTCTCCTCCTAGCATGGTGTCCTTTTTCCTCTGCTGACTGGAAGTCCATTCCCCCACCATAGAGTCTCCTCCTAGTGCAGCATCCTTTTTCCTCTACCTGTCCTAACCCAAAGCCCTAACAATTGTAGAATCGACCAGCAACAGAGGGATGAAAGAGCCACATGCGGCTCCAGAGCTGCGGGTTGCTGACCCCTGACTTAGCTCATAGTTAAGATTACCTTAAAAGTTATATTTCCTTTTTAAAAAAAGAATGGTAAAGAGAGAAAAAGAACTCACATAGTTAGATTCCATAGCCAAGACTGGACAATTCCTTCCTTCCTTCCTTCCTTCCTTCCTTCCTTCCTTCCTTCCTTCCTTCCTTCCTTCCTTCCTGATATCTTCACTCTTTCTTCATTTCCACAGCCTACTCCATTTCTAAGTCACAATTGTCCTAGCAAACCACATATGACCTCATCTTCTCTTGAAAGGAGCCCTTTCCTTCTCCATTGCCATCTCCGCCAGCCTATTTCTTCCTGTTAGTTCTGATTGGAAGAACTCCATGGAAACATATAAGAGAAACACATATAATTTTAATCCTCAGAGACAGAAATAGATGCATTAAAATGCAACAGGGAAAGAAGTTCGGGAAAAATTCAAAGCCGGACAATAAGTTGTAGGAGATGGACCAGAAGAATAAAGCAAAGGCTAAAAGATGCCCCTAAATGGCAGAGGGGAAGACCTTGGGGTCTTATTGGTGAAGATAGTTGAAGAAAGACACTTTGGGAAGATGCTTAAGGAATTTGCCTTAGAACTTAGATTTTCAGACTGGAGGAGTTTTTTTCCATTCTTTCCTGAAGGGTTTTTTGTTGTTATACAGTAGTAGTGGTTCGCAAACATTCTCAAACACCCTTGACGTTATTTTTTTTTTTTAAAAAAAGACACCAAGCCTTGGTTTATGTGGGTTATATCTATCTATATGCACTGTATTAAAACTTAACGTTCAGAAGAGTTAAAATACATATTTATTTGACTTTTCAGATGCCCCAAAGGCTCTTGGAGACCCCCAGGGGTCCCCCCAGATCACACTTTGAGGACTGCTGGTTTAGAGAATCTTTTGCATGTAAAATACTTGCTTTGCCACTGAGCTAAATCTAGCCACTAGATCAGGAATAGAATATATAAAATATAGTGAGAATTACATTTCAACTATACTAAAGAGGCATAAACACTCACCCATGTTTTAAGATTTAATCTATTCCTTTTTCTTCAAGAGGCTGCATCATCAAAAGGAGGTCTATTAAGTTTGGCCTGCAAAACTCCAGATAGCCACTAGATGGTAGCATAGTGTTACAGCATTTTTCATCATTGTTGCTCTCTAGGGATTGTCTAGATCAGGGGTCAGCAATCTGCAGCTCTGGAGCCGCATGTGGCTCTTTCACCCCTCTGCTGCGCCTCCGTGTCAACTCAAAATATGCGTCACAATCGCCAATGTGCAACACCCGCTGGCACGCAATTTATTGAGCTTTTCAACTCCTGGTAGGCCAACCCTGGATAAATCCAAGAAAAGAAAAGTTTCAGAAGAAAACAGAACATTTAATTCAACTATATATGCTAGTTTCGTGGCCGCTCAAGAAATAGTCAGGCACGGGAAGGGTTTTGTGGCTCCCGGTGTTTTCTTTTCTGTGGAAAATGGGTCTAAATGGCTCTTTGAATGATTACGGTTGCAGACCCCTGGTCTAGATCTGAGGTCTAGTAGACCCACCAAAAGGAATCCACAAGTGTTATTATGCTGAACGTTATAATCCTTATTGTGTGAAGCATTATTGGAGAATTGCTTCTGTTTTCTTTCATTCATCCCCTCTTCCTCTTTATCATACAAACACAGTTTAAGGGGGGGAAAAAGCCTGATGCACTTGATGAAGATGTGTAGATGTCACCAATCCAATGACTGCTCTTCCTCGAAATTTATTGAATTAGGTTTGCAACAAGCTCTGAAGGCAAACCTAAAGCCTAACTTATTTAATGCACCTGCAGCCTTGTCAGTTAGGGTCTTCGTAATGTCATGCTTTACATCTGTCCTCTGCATTTCCCCAGATGCCTCTGCCAGCCTGCTACGATGGGCACCACAAGATTAGCACAGGCTGTGTTAGGTGACAAATGAGATCCAGATGCGTGAATCGGCAACCCTCCCTCTCCGATCAAATCTCAGCCTCCTCATATTCTCCTAGCGGGACTGCTGGGGAAGATGTATGGGTCAAATATTCCCATCATAGGCCACCTTCCACTTCCCATCCCAAATCAGCAGGTGAGGGACTGATGCATCATTAAGCTATCTGCAGCACAGTTACCTTCCAGCGGATCTGCTTTAGCTCACTCGCAGGTGCCAACAAATTTCTCTAATAGGAAAAAAAAGAAAAGAAAACATTGTCATTATACTGCCTGATGATAAGTCCATTGGGAGAACCCAGTCAAACTGGGCAAGGTTGGTTTTCCTCCTCCTCCTCCCCCCCCTCCCATCCCCCATTTCATCCTGAACTGCTTGAAATTTTCATTTTGACAATGACGGCATGGGAAATTGTCATCTTTTCTGCACTCAGCTGTATTTTCATAATCTGAATGATTTGAGATTGCTGTCTGGCAGCGTGAATCTCAGCATGCTTCCATGCTTGCCTCTTTTTCAATTATATCTAAGAGGAAGACTGCTGGAAACCCTTTTTTTTCCCTTCATCTTCCACAAGACCCCAAAAGTGCCGGATCTCATTTCAATATAATATGAAATGGTAAGTTACAAGAGATGTTAACACGATGTTGAAAGATACAATCTAGTCTGAGAATGCAGTGCATTATGGCATAGGATAGCCACTCTACTAATGCATATTTTAGGAATGCCAACTTAATATTGCAAAGAGGGTTTTATACTTAAACCCTGTACTTCATGACCCGCACATGCTCTACTCACACACATGTGAACTAAATCCAAAGATTATTCTGCACTGTTAACAAGAAGACTGAAAAGAGAGAATAGCATTCCAAGAATATTCGAGCAGAAATAGAGGTTGATCCTATCAGTAGATGCATAGAAATAAGTCTGAGTGAATTCACTGGGGGTTATTCCTGTGTATGTGTGCATCAGGATTTAGCTTGCTTACAGTTCAGTACAGAAAGCATGACTGGGGCAACTGACTCTTTAGTTCTAGATCAGGCCTGTCAAACTGGTGGCCCATGGGCCACATGGTCACGTGCAGGCCACGCCCAGCTCTGCAAAGGCAAAAACTGTCGTGATATGTCACAATATATCATGTGACGTGATCGAGTTTGACACCCGGGCTCTACACAAATCAATTGATAGAGGGTCTTCTGCAGGAGTGAAATGCTCCTGGTTCAGACCAAATCGCCCGATCCGGTAATGATGGCGGTGGGTGTTTCGGAGAACCGGTAACAAAAATCCCTGCGCCCTCCCACCATGCTCAGCTGAGTCGCACGATCATCAGAGGCTTTTTTTTTTACTTTTAAAAGCATTTTTTCTACAACCTCTTCCAATAAAAAAATGCTTTTAAAAGTAAAAAAAAAAAAAAGCCTCTGATGATCGCGCAGCTCAGCTGGGATCCTCAGAGGAGGATTTTTAAAAATGCCTCTCTGACGATCCCAGCTGAGTTGCCTGATTGCCAGAGGCTTTTCAAAGCATTAGAAAAAATGCTTTGAAAAGTTTTTTTAAAAAAATTGGCCACGCCCACCCAGTCACATTACCCCCCACCAAACCACGCCCACAGAACCGGTAGTAACACATTTTACATTTCACCCCTGGTCTTGTGGGTCTCCCTCAAAAGCTTTTTCAAAAATTGCAGCGGAATGTTCATTTTTCATGCAATGACATTTTCATATCATTTTTCATGCAATGACATGATCATATCAAGTACTTGAATTTGGATTTAATTTTATTGAATTTGGATTTTTCTTTCTTTCTTTTTTTTTTTTTTTGTTAATTAAATATTTATCCTGGCCACAGGTGCTGCCCTTTGCATCAGAAAGGTTGCATATCTTTTAAATCACGGGGGTGAAACTTGCTGCGTCACGTTGCCATCATGGGATGTTTTGCAACGTTTTCCCCCTTTGTTGAACTGGGGTGGCCATGGCTTGCACGTGACACATCTAGCCCACAAGCCGCCAGTTTGACACCCCTGCTTTAGATAGTCCATCAAAGGTTTGGCTATGTTCTGCACCAAGAACACTCTGATGTTAGGATTCTGAGGAAATTTCCCATCAAAATAAACCCCTTTGAAGGGAATGCGATAAGAGGCCTCCTGAGTTTCTCTTCCTCCTTCCAAAACACTGAAATTGCATTTGTTATTGGGTTGGGGATTTGGAGGGGTATCTTAGTTTTGCAAGCTCCAATCTGGGTCAATAACGGGGCGAGGGGTTTTGCCTTATGAGCTTTCGGAATATCTCTCTAGAAGTTAGCAATAGCACTTAGACTTATATACCACTTCATAGTGCTTTTACAGCCCTCTCTAAGAGGTTTACAGAGTCAGCATATTGCCCCCAACAATCTGGGTCCTCATTTTACTGACTTCGGAAGGATAGAAGGCTGAGTCAACCTTGAGCCAGTGGGATTTGAACTGCCAAACTGCAGCTAGCAGTCAGTTGTAGTAGCTGCAGTGCTGCACTCTAACTACTGTGCTATCTCGGCTCAAGTTCCCTGAAGATGGGCTCCAGAATGAGTCTGAAAGCTCAGAAGACAAAACCTCTGGTCTTGCTGACCGACCCAGATTGAATTCTGCAACATTATCGTGGGACACGTATATTCACCTTCTATTTTAGTTTTATTTAAGATGGGTTTCATTGCTCTCTTGTAAATCACTTCAACTTCTGGGAGGAAGACCAAATCAAACTGAAATAAAAGGTACCTACTGGTAGCCCAAAGAGGAAATAATTGCACACAGGAGGCAAAATTGTGTTAGTTGCATCCCAGTAGCTTAATTTTACAATATTGAATTGAATTTTACAATATTTAATTGAAATTAAATCAAATTAGGCTTTGCTCTAGCCCTACCAATTTTTAGAGTCCAATTTTTAGAGTACTGATGTATGGCCCTAAGATATTACCTTAAAGAAAATGACGTCCTCTCCATGAAAAAGTTCTTACATCCCATTGGGGAACCAAGTTGGCCTTGACTATACAATAGTGGCCAAAATTGTGGAAACCTTTTGGGAAAAGTGTATTTTCTAAAACTAACTAATAACACCACTTTTTTCTTTTTTTTGGACCATAAAATTACATATCAATGGAAAGATAATTTAATCAAGAATGTAATGCAATAACTTTTATGAAGGATTTGCTATTAGAATAGCAGTTACAGTATAAAGAATAAAAGTGAAACACGTAGAAAAAAATGAGATATACAAAAATTATCACCATAAAAAAACGAGATATACAAAAATTATCATGTCAGTTAATAGTTGGGTAACCTTTAGCATGAATTATGGCCTTACAACATCTTCCCATGGAGTGAACCAAGTCTTTTAGTTTTGCAGCTGTTATAATGCGAAACCAAGATTGAATGATTGCTTCTATTAACTGGGTTTTATTGCTGGGTCGCTTCTGACTAACAAATTTGTTTAGTCGGCTCCATAGTTTTTCAATTGGGTTAAAGTCTGGGCTATTCCCAGGCCATTCCAGCAATGGAATGGCCACTACTGTAGCATTGGATTATGCTAACCATCCCTGATTTGGGGCAAAATCAGACTTTTACTCCTAGAAATGATCAGTCACAATGGCATCTGCCTCTCTCAACTCCTGGAAAGAAAAAAAAAACTGTTTGGTGACCCAGCATTTGCCTGCAAACAGCACTTAGATGAAAACAGAAAAGGAAGCTGCTTATTAATAAAACATTCATTGTGCCATAGGATAAGAAATCCTTCTTTATTGTTTAGCTAGCTCATTTATTGTTGATGTCTCTCTCACTCGCCCAAACGTATAAGCTCGCATCACTGAATGTGCACAGAACCTCTAACGTCCTTTTACATTTTTAATCAGTTTTAATTTTTTACTAGTGAAAGAAAAAAGAAAGAAAGAAAAATCTTCCATAAGCTCTGGCATAAATACTTGAATGCATTATGATTTCAGAAAGAAACCCTCACTGGGAATTTAGGTGAAAATAATATATATAATGTACTTAAAGCTGAAACAGCCTGTAGAAAATATGTGGATATATTTCTATATAGGTAGTCTTCGAGTTATGACCACAATTGAGCTCAAAATTTCTGTTGCTAAGTGAAGCATTTGTTAAGTGGATTTTGCCCCATTTTATGACCTTTCTTGCCACAGTTGTTAAGTGAATCACTGCAGTTATTAAGTTAGTAACCCGGTCGCTAAGTGAATCCGGCTTCCCCATTGACTTTGCTTGTTAGAAGGACGCAAAAAGGCAATCACATGACCCTGAGTTCCTGCAACCATCGTAATCGTCAAGCATCCAAATTTTATTCACCTGACCATGGGGATGTTGGAACGGTCATGTGAAAAATCATCATAAGTCACTGAACTAGAAAAGACTCTAAGATAGAAGAGTCCTTGAAATTTTCATCCACATTGAACGCCTGGACAAGAATGAGCAAGCAGATGCATCTTTATGGGGCTTTTACTCACTTCTGGATCCAGTGCTATCTCCCTATCTTTGAGTCATCAATAAGCTATTCCAGAATCATATTTGTTGACCTCTTGGCCAATCCCTGCCCTGAATTTGTTGTACCTCCTGAGTCACTTGCCTTTCTATCAAGGTAATGGGTAGAAAAACTTAACAGATTACCCAGATATCAAGACTGTCTTGAATGGAGGCAGGATAGAGAAGAAACACTATTTTAGCGCTGATGTAGTTAAGCATGATTGAAGCCTGTTTCACTCATGGGAATGAAAAGAAGGCAACATCAAAGTGTTGGATGGAGAAGGGAAAAAACATGCCACTTGTGTTTGTGCCACAGTTATATGCAAGCTGGAGGGAGCATAGCTCATCTTCCTTCTTGAGCTAAGCATATTTCTCTTTATTTCTAAATTGGTATTTGTGCATACAGTAGATTTGTGATTCTTTCAGTCCTTAGTGCTGTAACCTTTCATTCGTGTCACACATGATTGTAGAAGAAAAATCATAGAAGAATATGGGTTACATCTAAGAAAGCAGCTTAGTAAAATGGAGCAAGGACAGTGTGGCCCGTTGCTGCCTACTGAATGATCAAAATGCATGTTTCTTCTCTGCCAGGAGTCATTTCAAAAATATTAATCGAAACCAAGGAAATCGGTTTCCCCAAAACTTTATGAATCCTGGGAGCAAAAGGTTGATTAGCAGGGCTAACTCACTTTGTTGTTCCATATAAAGCATGGTGGAGTGATGTCCCTGGTTGTGCCAGGGAAAAAAAATGAAAGCACAACTAAGGAAAGAAATTGTACGAGAAGATAAGTTAGCGATCTCAGAGAAGCTTGAGGTTATTATCAACTGTTGACACTTCCTACTCTGATATCAATGAGCTTTAGAGAACATAGAGGGATTTAACATATAAAGGTAATCAGTTATTCCTGCTAGAATGGGATTAAAAATAAATGAGATGTAAACCTTTCTCTATGCTTAAGGCTACTACATGTTGAGACAAGATGATCATGTGGCTGGAGTTTAGATGAAACACCCCCATTGGGTACTTGATGAAGAATCACACCTTTGCATCCAGGCAGTGTGTTGTTTCACACAGATGCACAAATACAAACCAGGCAGACTAAAGTCTTAAAGTCATTGTGTGTGTGTGTGTGTGTGTGTGTGTGTTTTTTAAGGAGTCACCTGGAGTTCTGGATGGCAAGAGAGAGAACAGGCACCCCTGCAAGGTACCGGTATAAAACCCATCATTCCTCCTATATTAACTACAACTACAACACACAGCAACCTTAGGTACAATATCACATGTTTAATTAGTGCAGGAATGTAAACTGCTATTTTGGTCTCATTAGTGGAACTGTAGGCTTAATCCTGCCTGCAGTTTTCTACGCAACTCCTGATGACTAATGAGACCTGCAAAAGTAGGAAGTTCAAGAACTGGATGATTTTGAGTGCAAAGGGAGGGGTGTGAAAAGAACAAAACAAAACCATCGCTATACGAATGTGCTGGCAGTTGATATTTTCCTATATATGCAAGTGTGCTTGTGTACACCTGCATGCAAACAGAAATATACAGATTTTTTTAAAGCTCTCCTTTCTCCACGAGGAGTGATTTTGAAGCCAATTTCTCTGCATTTCCAGTTTTAAATGCTTCCCCTCATTTATACACCTTTTTTTTTTAGCTTTTAAGATATTCCCAAAAGTTACGTAGGAAGTTAGCACTCACCTCTCTCCTAGAAGAATGAAATATTTTAGGAAATATTAAAAAGGCAGAATATTATATTTCCCTGGATGAGAAATGGAGAAACATGTTTTAAGGACAAAGCAGCTTCCTGCCTCCCTTTGTCAATGGGCCATTAAGGCCTCAGCCAAGCTCACTCATTCCCCCCATCTTTGTCAATGGACCATCATCTGCAACACAAAGGACCCATCTAGCAACAGAATCTCACCACATGGCACATGGGAAGATTACATCAGCCAGTAAGACTAGCTAAGACCCCCACCCCCTGGGAGTCTGACAACCAATCAGGATACTCTTCCTGTGCTCCAGGAAGTTCAAAGCTCAGAGAGGGCATAAAACCAAGGCATGATCAGCATCTTGGCCCTTTTCTGTTCAGGAACTCAAACCATGTGATCCTGCCCACCATTGTATGTTCTTTGTATTTTTATCTTGGCTGTTCACCACCCTGAGTCCTCCGGGAGTAGGGCGGTATACAAATATGATAAAATAAAATAAAATAAAATAAATAAATAAATAAATAAACCATCTTTCCAAGCAGTCTCCATGTTTCCAGTGTCTTTTTCCCCACTTGGAGCTGAACGCAGAAGGATATTTCTTCCAACACTTATATTCAGGGTTTGTTTGTTTTTTGTAAATTTATATTACTATAGCCATTGCTGCAAGACATATTTTTGCAAGGATTTTTCCTTAGTATAATATGTTCTTATGCATTCTTTTTTACAATGTGGACATTTTGGTGCACATTTTCCCTTAGTATTTGTGCTTTATGTTTTTTTTTAAAATGGAAAATTTGTATTTGTCTTTGAAACATATAAAGGAATTTGAATCTACCTATTGCTTCAAGAGGCACAAACTCGATAGGTTTATGGATGAAGATGAGAGCCAGTTTGGTGTAGTAGTAAAAGGCCATGAATTCTAATCCTGCTTTAGTCATGGAGCCCTGTTGTGGAACCTCTAAGAGGGGAAGGGGAAAAGAGAGAAGTGTGGGAAAGAGAGGAAAAAGAAAAAAAAAGACATTAACTTCCAATTCCCTCTGTTGCAGTAGAATTAACATCGGACCTCAACGCTTTACTTTTACATAATAGTATAAACTAGCCATTTCTGTAATAGCAAATCAATCTAATCAGTAAAACCCAGAATCAAAGTTTCATTTTTTTCCACCTCAAGCACAAAGTCCAGAAGTGGTCTTCTGTAAAGTCCAAGTAGAAACGAAAGTACTTATATACGTTTTCATGGATATGACATATTCAGTTTTTTTTATTACATTATACTGAAGAAGACCATTTGGACTTCAGTGGATCATTTTCCAGTTATTGATAAACCTTTCTGGAAATAATTCCATCAGAAAAGCGCGGCAAATTTTATGTATGTACCGTAAATAAGATTTTTTTTTCCTGTTAAGTCAATACTATGAACAGCAAGCCCTTTCTTAGGCTTAACAGTGCTCCTCTTCTGTTGGGTAATGCAAACACTGAAGTAATTTGCCAGATTTGATTCCTGAAGTGAGAAGTTTAGGTCAGCTGGTGTGCATAGGTATGAACCCTCCTTATGTCCATTATTTCATTCCCATTCTAAATTACTATTAGAAAAAGGTGGAAAATAATGGAGTGGAGAGAGAGGGGGGGAGAGAGAGGGGGGGAGAGAGCGAGAGAGAGAGATTGTAGATAGTTTTGTACAATTCAGCTAACCTGCTCTGTAGCATTGATTTGGTTTTTATTCTTGTTAAAAGCCGCACCAAGCATTTTGTTAAGTGGTAAGCCTAGAAATGCTTACAATAAAATAAATATTAATATATAAAGATATAGCTGTTACTCAGTAGGGAAAATAATTGTAAAAGGATTTTCAACCACTATGAAAAGGCTGCAAAAAGGAGCCTCTCATACCAAAATATCCACAGCAAATATGCAAATATTCCTTCATTCTCGAGGACATATTTTCCTGTGTCTAAAATGTAATATGCCTTTTCTTAGCTGTGTATGTAGATGAGTTCAAATTATTTATCCAATATTATGGCTCAGTTCACGCCCAATCCAGAATGGCTGGCACAGGAATTCTGGGGGTTGAAGTCCACTGGTCATAAAATTGCCAATTTCCCACCCCCTGTCCTAGACTAACCAATACTATGACTTGCTTTCAACCCTGTTAAGCACTTTCCATACATCCAAGTTTCACAGGGACATCTGAAGGTATGCAATGCACAGACTTATTAAACCAACAGGGAAACTGAGGCTCAACCTCTCAAGCAGGCCTTTTCCTGAAATCGGGAATAGTCTTTGAGGAGGAAGCCAGATGTTAATTGTTTAGTGCACTCAAAGGAAGTAATGGAAAGGGACTTAGATTACCTCTTTTTTAAAACCTTATCTTTAATTTTTCCAACATCCTCTCTTTTCTTCCTTACCAACTATGTTTTTATTTCCAAGGAAAGAAGTTTTCAGGGTAGGAACAAATCAGATATTCTAGAAGCCCAACAAGATGCTTCTGGAACTTAGGCCAAGGACTGTAGGAAACTTGGCAAAGGACTACAAGAAGCCCCAGAGCCCTCGGTTGTTCCACATAGATATGATTTTCAAATCTCCTGACTTCAGGGCAAGTAAGACCCGTGTATCAATAAGCACACTGAATTTAGGCAGATCTGACTAAACTGTTTTGAACAATGGATTCTTTTTTCCTTTGAAGATCATGTAACACACATTTATCTCCTATGCGTATTCTGCACTGCCAGACATTCTATCTTCAATTGGATCTATCTAAAAGGAATATCCTTCCATCACCTGGAGGACTTACAAGCAAAGGAAAATATATTCTAAGGAACCTGATTAAATCTTACTGTATATCACTGTGCATTTTCTTTCAATGCCATTTCAAAGAATCTGATTCCACTTAACTGAGAATCAACATGATCTTCTGAGCACAATCTCATGAGTAACACTCACTGGGATTGCCATCACAAGTTTATGCCATAATCTTTTAATTTAAATTTTCAGTTGTTATCTTCTTCACTTCTTTATCTTCTATACCATCCCCTGGTATTGCCACATCAATTATCCTCACTTTCTTCTTTTCAACCACAATTATATCTGGTGTGTTATGAGCCAAGACTTTTATCAGTCTGTATTTAGAACTCGCAAGGACTTGGTGGCTCAGTGGCTAAGATGCTGAGCTTGCTGATCGAAAGGTCGGCAGTTCAGTGGTTCGAATCCCTAGTGCTGCATAACGGGGTGAGCTCCTGTTACTTGTCCCAGCTTCTGCCAAACTAGTAGTTCGAAAGCATGTAAAAAATGCAAGTAGAAAAATAGGGACCACCTTTGGTGAGAAGGTAACAGTATTCTGTGCGCCTTTGGTATTTAGTCATGCCAGCCACATGATCATGGAGACGTCTTTGGACAGCGCTGGCTCTTTGGCTTTGAAACAGAGATGAGCACCGCCCCCTAGAGTCGGGAATGACTAGTACATATGTGCGTGGGGAACCTTTTTATTTAGAACTCACATAATAGTTTAACCTGCTCATTTCCACTACTTTTTCAATTCAATGTTCCCACCAATGTTTTTATTATTGGCATATGGTAATTTTTACAGATTTTCAGTGAATTATTTTATTTTTATTTATTTATTTATTTTATTATATTTCTATACCGCCCTTCTCCTGTGGGACTCAGGGCGGTGTACAGCCAGGATAAAACATAGCATATAAAATTTAAAAACATTTTAAAAAAACAATTAAATAATTTTGCCCCAAATTTAAAACAACCCAATTAAAACCGAAATTCAATTAAAAAACTGAGAGGATGGGATCAAGCCAGCCCAGCTAGATGGAACAAGTGTGTCTTCAGGGCCCGACGAACAGTCCGGAGGTCTGATATCGTGCGTATCTCAGGGGGCAGGTCATTCCAGAGGGCAGGTGCTGCCACAGAGAAGGCTCTCCCCCTGGGGGTTGCCAGCCAGCACTGCCTGGCCGACGGCACCCTGAGGAGGCCCTCTCTCTGCGAGCGAACCGATCGGTGGGAGGCTATTGGCGGCAGAAGGCGGTCTCACAAATACCCCGGCCCTAAGCCATGGAGCTCTTTAAAGGTGGTTACCTTTTGGCAATTTGTGTTATGTTTTTTTTTTTTTAATAATCAGTTTGTGTAATCTTCTTGCAATCCCTTAGGATTAGCTAACTATCTACCATTTGCTCTGCTTCTTTACACAATCTGTCCTTTGAATCATTTGATGATTTTTCAGTTCTGGCATTGATTGCATAAAGAAACCTTTAGTTTCTTTCTTCTTTTTTTGATATTCCAGTTGTATGCCATTGCCAGGTTTTATCTTTATCCACTTTTCCCTCAATCTTTTTTTGTAAAAATTAACCGTGTAATGCTTTTCCATGCCAGCATTCTGTTTGTGCTTTTATTATGTTATTTCGATATTCATGTTTTGTTTCCTGTACATTCCAATAAGTTCCAATTTTTAAGTTGCACCAATGCTTGTTCTTAGTTTTACATAATCAGCCAATGCATGCTTCTCTTCTTCAACAGTTTGGTTGACTTAAATCTCTTCCTCCATTACTGCAGGACAGATATAATCTATCAAAATCACTACAGGGGTGTAGTGCATGGTGAATAGTCATTCACTTTCTTGTTTTTCAGCTTATTCTTATTATTGACACTTGTGGATTCTACATATCTTAACTATTAATCCTAAGGCTGGAACTTGCTTAATGAATCAGGAGCTTCCTCATCAAAGTTTGTCCTTGATGATCACTTCACAGAATAGCATTAACAACAGGCTATAAAATGGTCCTCACTAACGATGCTGTAATTCCTGAATATTAAATATGACACAAGATGTATCTTTCATATGCAGCAAATGTTGGCATTAATCCTATGTTTGTTTTTTAATTTCTTAGAAAAACCTGTTCTAATCCTGCATTTTCACATGCTATTTTTCATTTTATGAACAAATTGATAAAGCAAGCAGTGTCTTTTAGCACACCAGATTAATGTTATTCATTCTCTTTGAACTTGATTAAAAAGCTGTCAAAGGGAAGTCTACATTTTATTGGTGGAATACTTTTACAAAATATGGCAGGGGACGTTATAGCCGAAACCATACATTTTAAAGTAAAACAATTTATTATCCTATTGTTTATCCATGACAACTAAAACTATCAATGTATAAATTGATTCAAGTCTAGCCAAATAATCCTAAAGACATACAAAAAGTTTTTGTTTGAAAGAACTTAATATACTTCGCTAATAAAACATCTCAAGGAGCATAGTAATAACTGGGGAAAAACCCTATAGAGCACAACATAACTAAGGAAACCATAAATCTTTATAAAGTGATGGCAATTTAGAATTTAGAATAACAGAGTTGGAAGGGACTTTGAAGGTCTTCTAGTCCAACCGCCTGCTTAGGCAGGAAACCCTACACTACTTCAGACAAATGGTTATCCAACATCTTCTTTAAAAATTCCAGTGTTGGAGCATTCACAGCTTCTGGAGGCAAGTTGTTTCACTGATTAATTGTTCTAACTGTAAGGAAATTTCTCCTTAGTTCTAAGTTGCTTCTCTCCTTGATTAGTTTCCACCCATTGCTTCTTGTCCTACCCTCAGGTGCTTTGGAGAATAGCTCGACTCCCTCTTTTTTAATTTTAAATTTAAAATGGGCAGTGTGTTTTTGGGCATTTTAAGTTGTACTTAAAGCACTTGAAGTGGTTCGGGAATAACGAGAAGCACAACCAAGCAAGTGACAACAGCTCTTTAATATACAGTGAGACTTCAGCAAAAACTCAGAGGCTGCAACCCTCCTTATATACAATCCAGGAGGGACTGTCAGCCAATCAGAAACTTAGGCAGGTTTGAAATTCCCGCTGAAAAGTATCAATACATAACACCCTTCCCTTCCCAGAAGGCACTAACATTCAAATATTTACATAAGTGCACACAAAATCTCGCAGGTGCCCAGGCCGAGTTCTCGTCCTAGTTGACCTGCGCAGTTTAATGTTTGGTGGGGCGTCGAGCTGGTCGGAGGGACTTTCTGTCTCTCCCGGCTCCGCCAATGGAACCTCCTGGATTTTGTCCGGGGCGTGGTTATCCCCAGCTGGGAGTGGCGACTCGCTGGGGCAGCGCTGGAACCAGGGCTTGTCAACTAAGTATTCTCGCGAACCCGGGCTTGAGTTAGCTGTTTTGGGAAAGTTGTTGTAGTTAGGTTCGGAGATGTCTAATTTGATGTTTGCTTCGCCGACTACCCTTTTTCTAAGTTGGTCTATGTGGCGCTTCCAGAGTCTGTCTACCCCCACATCTACCGTGTAGGATTTTGGGCCTGTTATGCCCACTATGGTTCCTGCAACCCATAGAGGTCCGCTGGCATAATTGCGAGCGAACACCGGGGACCCAACCTGAAACTGTCTTAGTCCAGAGGTCTCTCCCTTGAAATTTTCGTGCGAGTAGTTAGGGTGAAGCCTATCTAACACGCATCAAAGCTTTCTGCCCATGAGGAGTTCTGCAGGGCTTCTCCCTGTGGCGGTGCATGGTGTGGCATGCTGGACAGCTAAGAATTGGTCTATCCTGGCCTGCCAGTCCCCGTTATCTAGTCTGGACAGTGCTTCTTTGGCCGTTCTTACAAAACGTTTGGCCAATCCATTAGAAGCCGGGTGGAACGGGGCTGATAGGGCATGGCGGATGCCCAGTCCGGCCAAGTAGCCCTCAAAAAGGGTTGCCGTGAATTGCGGGCCGTTATCAGATACCAGGGTATCCGGCAGGCCGTGGGTGGCAAACAGCTTCCTCAGGACCTTGATTACTGCCTCGGCGGTGGTTGAAGGCATTAAGATTATTTCGAGCCAGTTTGAGTAGGCATCGACTATGATTAAAAATGTTTGCCCGTGAAAGGGACCGGCAAAATCAATGTGGATCCTCCCCCATGGCCCTTTTGGTTTCTCCCACTCTTGGACGGGCGCTACTGGGGGATCGGGGCGAGACTCCTGGCAGGATCTGCACTTCCCCACCCACTCGGAGATGACTTGGTCCATGTTGGGCCACCAAACGTAGCTGCGGGCTAAGCTTTTCATTCTAACAATGCCCGGATGCTCTTCATGCAGCAATTCTAATACTCTCGTTCTTAGTTTCGATGGTACTACCACCCTGTCGCCCCACAACAGACAACCCCCTTGCGTAAACAGTTCGTTTCTTTTGTTCACAAAACCTTGGTAGTCCCCCCCGTCCACCTTGACCGGCCACCCCTTTAGAACCCACCCCATCACAGTGCGAATGATCGGGTCCCTGGCTGAGGCTTTTGCCACCTCGGCAGACGAAATAGGTCCCAAAGTTAATGTGTCCAGTAGAAGGACGGAGGCCTCTGGCGTTGGATTGGTCAGTAAGTCAGATAGGGGGCAGCGGCTGAGGGCATCCGCGTGACCCAGGGTCCGTCCGGGTCAATGTACAAGCTGATATGAATAGGCCGAAAGAAAAATAGCCCATCTAGTCAAACGTGGGGAAAGAGCAGCGGGGGTGGGCCTGTCGCCTGCCAAAAGTCCTAGCAAGGGCCGGTGATCAGTCACAAGTTCGAATTGCCGGCCATAGAGGTATTCGTGGAACTTTTTAACCCCCGCAATTGTAGCCAGAGCCTCTCTGTCCAATTGACTATAGTTCCGCTCTGCGCTTGACAGGGTGCGAGAGTAAAACGCAATGGGCGCCTCTAGGCCGTTCGGCAGTCTATGGCCTAGGACGGCACCAACTCCTACAGGGGAGGCGTCACAAACCAATACAAGCGGTATTGTATTGTATTGCGTTGTATTGGATTAGGAAACTGTCTTCCGATAGAAGTCTCTTTACTGCCTCAAAAGCGGCTGCTTGTGGTTTCCCCCAGACCCATGGTACATTCTTCCCCAATAGTTTGTGTAGGGGATCTGCGACGGTAGCTTTGTCTTTCAGGAACATTAAGTAAAAATTGAGCAGTCCAAGGAAGGCTTGGAGCTCTGCTTTGGTCTTGGGGGCAGGTGCGCTCTTAATAGCTCTCACCTTGCTTTCGGTAGGGTGGATGCCTGTGCCGTCCACCCTGTACCCCAAAAATTCAATGGAGGGGACTGCTATCATACACTTGGTTTTTTTTAACTTGAGTCCCGCTTCCCTGAATCTGAACAGGACGTTTCTAACTCTGTCCCCTAGTTGTTGTTCGTCCTGAGCGCTGACTAGGACATCATCAAAATACGGCACCACCCCGGGAAGCCCTTGCAAGAGGTGCTCCATGGTGCTTTGAAATAGGCCGGGTGCGACGCTCACCCCGAATTGGAGCCTGGTGCATTTAAATGCACCCCTATGGGTTACTATTGTTTGCGCCTCTGCCATGGCGTCGTCGACAGGAAGTTGTTGATAGGCCTGGGCCAGGCCTAGTTTGGCGAAAATTTTTCCGGGCCCCAGGGAGTGTACTAGATGATGCACGATCGGCACCAGATAGGCGCTCGGCTGCAAAGCCTTGTTGATCGTGCACTTGTAGTCGGCGCAAATTCTAATTGAGCCGTCCGACTTAACTGGGGTCACTATGGGGGTTTCCCATTTTGCGTTGTCAATGGGAACCAAGATCCCTTGTTTAATTAATTTGTCCAGTTCCGCATCGATCTTTGGTTTCAATGCAAAGGGCACCCATCTCGCTTTGAGTCTTATTTGGGCTACGTTGGGGTCTAGATTAAGAGAAATAGGGGTCCCCACATACTTGCCCAACGTGTCCCCGAAAACGTCCTGGAACTCGGTCAGGAGACTGTCCTTTAACGATGACTTGAGCATCTGGTGGACGCCGGTGAAACCCATGCCGAGGGCTCGGAACCACCCCATGCCGAGAAGGCTAGGGAGTTGCTTCGTGACGATGGTCAGCGGCAGGTCTCTTTCGTAGTCTCCGTAGGTGACTTGGAACGTGCCCACGTCTTTGAGGGGGACTCAGTTCCCCTGGTAGTCTAGGATGCGCAGTCTCTGCTTGGAGAGCTGGTCCTTCCGGAACGATGGCAGGAGGGTTTTTAGGGTCGCCCATGACATTATGGAGAGAGCTGATCCGGTGTCGATCTCCATCGAGCATGGCTTGCCATTGATTTCGACCACCGTGCTGACCTTGTCCTCGATCGCCGTGCTGGCCTGGTCTATGTGTATGCTGCGGCCATCTCGCGGTTCAATTTCGCGCCTTTTTTTGCGCCGCCGTCTCTCATTGGATGCTTCTGGCGCGTCAATTCCGGTTGGCTGCGGCGCTCACGTGGTTGGTGTTTTCTGGGCAGAATGGCTCTACAGACTCGCGCCAAGTGCCCTTTTTTCTCTCAATGCCTGCAAATAGCCTCTCTGTATTTGCAGGACAGTCTATCATGGTGCCCTCCACAGCTGGGGCAGCTTCGCCGAGGGCTGCCTGTGTCTTTCCTCTGGTGCTCCGTTCGGAAGACGTCCTCATCTGACTCGGACTCCGAGCTGGATCCGGCGTCTTCTCTATGCACCGGGGCAGACTTGGGACTGTCTTTGCTGGTCAGCGGAGGCTGTAGCGTTTCTGCAGCTTTTGTGGAGGCTTCATGAGCCCTGGCCTCGTCTAGGGCTCCAGCAAGCGTTAAATCAGGCTTGGTGAGCAGGCGCCATTGTAGCCTAATGTCCCGAATGCCACAGATTAGTTGCTCAAGCAACGCATCGTCTAAATCCCTATAGTCGCAATGAGTTGCGGCTTTCCTCAGGCTGGCCATGTATGCGCTGACCGGTTCTCCCTCTCATTGAACGCGCTGTCTGAGTTGGTATCGTTGCACGAACTTGGAGGGCACAGGAGCGTAGTGAGCCCGGAGCGTGGCCATCAGGGTGTCTCAGGAGACGGTCTGGACTGGCGTTGGCTCGCACAGTGACTCTGCCATCTCGAACACATCCGGTCCGCAGTGGCTTAGGAAGAGGGCCCTCTTCCGATTAGCGGAGAGCCCTTGCATGTCGCTGGCTTCGAGCGAGCATTCGAACCTCGTTAGGTACGAGACCCATTTTTCGCAGGTCGGATCAAAAGTCTTGGGCGGAATGTAGGCAGACATGTTCGGTATGCCTCCTGTAGTTCACCTCGTCGCCTAGCTGAAGCTCGTGGTCTCACTGGTTTGCTTCTTGTGACCTCTATCCCACCTTCGTCGCCAATGAAGTGGTTCGGGAATAACGAGAGGCACAACCAAGCAAGTGACAACAGCTCTTTAATATACAGTGAGACTTCAGCAAAAACTCAGAGGCTGCAGCCCTCCTTATATACAATCCAGGAGGGACTGTCAGCCAATCAGAAACTTAGGCAGGTTTGAAATTCCCGCTGAAAATACATATCAATACATAACAGCACTGTTCAGGAATTAATTTCAGTCTAGATGAGCCTATACAGTAGACTGATTTGGCAGTTCAAATATCATCAGGCTCAAGGTTGACTCAGCCTTCCATCCTTCTGAGGTTGGTAAAATGAGGACTCAGATTGTTGGGGCCAATATGCTGGCTCTATAAACTGCCAGTGGTAGGATTCAATCAGTTCGCACCACTTCGGGAGAACTGGTTGTTAACATTCTGAGCAGTTTGGCAAACTGGTTGTTGGAAGAAATCATTAGGGCAGAGAACCGGTTGTTAAATTACTTCAATCCCACCACTGTGTAATGCGGTATATAAATCTAAGTGCTATTGGTATTGATCATCCTGGTAATCCTCCCTCTCCCCAAATGGAGTGGGATACACCAACGAAAGCTGTTAGGCCTCAAAATCCTGATGTGGTTACAGTAAAGAAGTATTGATATTTCCTACTGTCCTGATGTAAGCTAAAATGTTAGCTCTTACCATATTTTGTTAAATTCACTTTTAGTACTCCATCACTAGTTCTCCTAGCATCTTTTCTCACATTTCCATTTCTGGACCTCCTCAGTAAACCAAGAACTACTCCAGCATCAGTAGATAAGAAAAAAGGCCAGTTTGGGACAATCATGTGTTACATCTAGAGTCCTGACCACCTTTGACTTCCAGAAATGGTTAGAATTGCCAGCTAGATTGCAGGGAAGATACATGGCTGAACATCCAAAGCACCCATCTGAGGTAGGTTATTTTAATTGTTCTTCCAAACTTTGTGGAGTTTGCTTGTGGCATTTGAATGTCATCCAGGACCTCAATCAGAAAAGAAATGGTTTGATTATGTACAGAACTATTTACAATGTCCTTCATTTCCAGATCTTGAAATGACAACTATGACATGCAGACCAGATCTAAATAATTACTTTATGAGTAGTCATCATCAAGGTCAATCCATACTTGCCATGGAGGCAATACATTTCTGACTCTTCTCAGATCTCCCCAGAGTACTGAGGTTTATGTCCTCTAATACTTACAGTCAATATCAATTTATCAAGAAAATCCAAGAGCTCACAATGGAATTCCCCTAAGCAGATTCCCTAGCTTGACCCTATAGCCCAACTTCAAAATGGACATTCACATTGTGTAGAGCACAACCCCCAACCACTGCCACAGTATACCAAAGAATCATCACCATTTTAGCTCCTTTGCCTTGGAATCAGGGCTGCTGAAGGACATGAAATATGGGAAAGAATATCCAAAAACAACAGTATTCCCACTCAACCAAGTTTTGATAGTACATGCCAGGTCCTCTTGCTCATCTACAAACAATATTTTGTTACAAATGGGGCTGATATTTATCAATGGCCTCTTGAGGACAAGGCTTCCAACTATCTGACCTGCCTACATACAAGGCATACAAGTCAATTTTTGGCTATAAACAAAGACCTGCACAAAGGCAAAATGTACTGGCAAAGACCGAGTTGTTCAAAGAGTTAATTCGGAGTACATATAAGCAAATGTTGACAATATATTTTTATTTCAATGTTTGGAAATGTAAAGACAAAACCATCACTAAGTTTTCACAAAACGAGGCATCTGTCACTAGAAAGAAAAAGAAATATTTCAAAAAGATGTTTACAGAAATGTAAAAATATTAGGTATCAAGACAGATGTGAACACATTCAGCAACATTCCCGGTCTGTCAGTCAGAGCTGAAGATCTTGGTGTATTCAGTTAGCATCAGCTCAATCAAGTGGTTCTGATACAGCATGTGGATTGCCATGGATCCTGTCTCTTTTTCAGGTCGAAGGAGAGTTGGTCCAAAAACAATTCCTAAACTCTGGGGTGACATAAGATTCATGTTCTCCTTGGCTGCTATCCTATTGGTAAAGAGGAAAAAAAAAGTTAGAAAGAAGGAAAGAAAAAATAATCAAAACATGGATCATGACCATACTGATATTTTTCCACTGATACTTTAATTACAGCCTGACTTTTTGTTTAAATATTAGAGAGAATTAAATAGAAATGAGAGAAAGGAGGTGTTAATATTTTTGGATCCAAGATGACAGAATTAAGACAAAAATAATTTCTGCTTCACAACCATCAGAACCTTCCCATATATTCTTTGTTGTTGCTATTCCATCTTTATGTGAAGCTGATTATGGGTTTCTCAAAATCAGAATTTTTCTCCCCAAGGTTTCTTTTTCTTTCCTCTTAGCACTCTAGGAATTACACAAGATGTTTTGTGTGTTGTGAGATGCTTTTGTGTAATGTAATATCCTTTTTCAAAGAATTGAAGTGCATTAATGGGTGCACTAGCCAAAGCTGAGCAGAGCTTCCTAACCATAGCGGTTACCTATTGATGATGCAGAAGTTGTGCATCTAGGACACAGGTGTCAAATTTGTGGTGTCACGTTGCTGTCACATGATGCATCGTGACATTTTCCCCCTTCGCAGAGCCAGGGTGGGCGTGGCCTGCGCGTGATGTATCCAGCGTGCAGGCCGCCAGTTTCACACCCTTGATCTAGGACAATGATGGCTAACCTTTTTGGTGCCGAGTGCCCAAAGCATGAGAGCGCGCGCCTGAACCCCCAAATGCAAAGCAAGCGGCCCACTGCACATGTACCCCACCCCTGTGCATACATGCGCATCCACGCGCATGTACCCCGGCCCCCCTGCACCCCATTTTGGCTTCCAGGTTGGTTCAGGAGGCCTTCCAGGCCCACAATGGGGTGCGGGGGGCATGAGAGAGAACCTCCAAAATGCAATGCGAGCGCCCCCTGTGCATGCACCCTGCCTCCCTGCATATTCATGTGCCCATCCCTCGCATGCATCCCACCCCCTGCGCATATACAGCAGAGACCTGAAGACCAGCTGGCCGGCGGGAGGCATGCATGTATGCACGGTGGAGCTTGGCTGTGGCGACGGCTGGCATGCCCACAGAGAGGGCTCTGTGTGTCACCTGTGGCACGTGTGCCATAGGTTCACCATCATGGCTATAAAGAATTCCCTGCATGCAAATGACCTACTGACTTCTCTTGAAGATATATACAAATGAGGCTTCCTTCTCCTCCAAATCTTGAAATACATATTTCAGAAATTTCAGTAAATGGCAGAAGATACATCATCTTTCATGTCTTACAAAAAGGTCTCTATCATACCACTGGGCATAGTAATCATGCACAGAGCATGATCTTATGATAGAAGTTTCTCATATTTCAAGTTTGCCACATTCTCTAAACTCGGACACTTAATTTAGTGTTGTTGTTGGGTGGTTTTTTTGCTCTAATATAAATAGGGAGCGTTAGAAATACGTTCTAATGCTTGTAATCTTGGTGTCTGTTACAAAAAAAACCCCTCCATATGGCACTAATCAGGGTAATTATTACTTACTTTAAATATTACTTACTTTAAAAAAATAGCATCTTTATAATAACATATTTTCCATAGATTATTTTGTGCAGGAGGGTAATAATCATGCTGCTCTACTAATCGGAGTAGAGGTAGAAAACTTACCAAATTCTTTCTATTTTGTGTATGTGTGTATTTGTGAGAGAGGGAGGCACACAGCATTTTATTCCACTTGGCTTGCATATTTCCAATATGCAAATGCCAAGGTGCAATTTTCCAGATGTTGCAGCCAACTTCCGATCCTAGTGTCCTTTTTCATCAGCAATGGTTTTGGGGGGGTTGCTTTGGAATACTATAAAGGATTTTTTTTTTTTCAACTTAGGGATAAAGACATATCAGTTCCCATTTTGTTGAAAGTACAGAGCAGGCCTGAAGATGGCATTTAATTTCATTGTACGAGGTGCAATTACAATAAAGAAAACTAAACTAAACTAATAGATTACCATGAATACAATAAATATTTCAAGACATTCCATTGCCAAGTAAGTAGGCTCTCTAATAACAATCGTCAGTATTTTGAACTTTGTCAGGTGGAACAACAGCAGTTGATATAAAAAAGCAGTTACATTGTCCAAGCAATCTTACTATAAACCCAGGGATGGGCTGCTGGGGGTTTGCAGGGGTTTGGGAGAATCTGTAGCTATGATTCTGTGCAGTTTGGAGAACCCCCAAATCCCACTCCTGGCTGGCCCCACCCACCCCACCCTGCCCTTCCCAGGAGTCCCCACACAGCCTGTTTTGGATGCAGGTAAGTGCAGAACATGCGCGGAAGCTCAGGGAAGGCAACAAACGGGCCCATTTCTGGCCTCCAGAGGGACTCTGAAGCCTGGGGAGGCCATTTTCGCCCTCCCGGAGGCTCAAAGAAAGCCTCCAGAGTTCGGGAGGGCAAAAACACCCCCCCCACCATGGTGCAAGAGGCCACGCCCACCATGGCCACGCCCACCAAACAACCTGGCAGAGAATCCCTTGTTAAAATTTTTGAAGCCCACCCCTGTATAAACCTTATGAAGAAAAAAAATAATGGATTATGGGGGGCACATCACACAATTTATCCTGCCATTTCGAACTCCTCAGCAGAAATGTATCCCAAATTTAGAAATACTTAAAGCACATCTGTTGAGGTCAATGTGACTTAAGGAATGAACCTAAGTAGGATTGATTTCAGTAGGACTGAACTACTTTTAACTTTACCTAGAAACAGTCCATTAAAAATTGGCAGATCTGTTTTTCAATGTCATTAAAAAGTGGACATCTCCACCCCAGGCCACCCCAACGATGCCCTTGAAGTGATGTCCCAGTGCCTGGAGGCCGTGCGGGCCTGGATGGGGAGAAACAGGCTCTGACTCAACCCCTCCAAGACCGAGTGGCTGTGGCTTCCGGCGTCCCGATATAGCCAGCTGACACCATCGCTGGCTATTGGGGGCGAATTACTCGCCCCCACGGAGAGGGCTCGTAACTTGGGCGTCCTCCTGGACACACGGCTGTCTTTAGAAGATCATTTGATGGCCGTGGCCAGGGGGGCTTTTTATCAGGTCCACCTGATACGCCAGCTACGCCCCTTTCTAGATCGGGACTCCCTACGCACAGTCACTCAGGCACTCGTCACTTCCCGCCTGGACTACTGCAACGCTCTCTACATGGGGCTCCCCCTGGGGTGCACCCGGAGGCTCCAGCTGATCCAGAACGCGGCCACACGGGGGATTATGGGGGCGACGAGGCGCTCCCATGTAACACCTCTCCTGCATGAGCTGCACTGGCTCCCGGTGGTCTTCCGGGTGCGCTTCAAGGTGTTGGTGACCACCTTTAAAGCGCTCCATGGCTTAGGGCCGGGGTACTTACGAGACCGCCTTCTGCCACCAATAGCCTCCCACCGGCCAGTACGCTCGCACAGAGTGGGCCTCCTCAGGGTGCCGTCCGCCAGACAATGTCGGCTGACGACTCCCAGGGGGAGAGCCTTCTCTGTGGCGGCGCCCACCCTCTGGAACAACCTCCCCCCAGAGATACGTACAATAACAGACCTCCGGATTTTTCGTCGGGCCCTGAAAACCCATTTATTTCAACTAGCTGGGCTGGCTTGAGTTAAATTTTAAATTGATTTTAAATTGGGTTGTTTTAATTTACGGCCAAAATATTTAATTATTTTAAACTGCTTTTAAATTTTGTATGTATTGTTTTTTACTTTGGCTGTTCACCTAAGGTGACCAGATTTTAACATTGGTAAAGAGGGACATTGTGGGCGTGGCTTATTTTGTGGGCGTGGCTAGCTGGTCATGTGACCGGGTGGCCATGGCTATGTGTATAGGGTAAGGTGAACAGATTTTAACATTGGTAAGAGGGACACCATTGTGGGCGTGGCTTATTGTGTGGGCGTGGCTTGGAGGCCATGTGACTGGGTGGGCGTGGCTAGCTGGTCATGTGACCGGGTGGCCATGGCTATTTGTATAGGGACTACTCAGAGGGCTGGAAAGTCATTTCTGACAGGTCCTCACACTTTTGACTGGTCCTCACACTTATGACCATCCTCACATTTATGCCCGTGCAGCATTCTTAACAACCATGTCACTCATTTCACAACTGCTTCTCTTCACCATGATGACAAGATAGGGCAAAAACGTAAAATGTGAGGACAGTCGTAAGTTCGATGACTGGTCAAAAGTGCAAGGACCACTCAAAAATAACTTTTTCAGCCGTCTGAGTAGTCCATATGCACAAAAGGACTAACCAGAGGGCTGAAAAAAGTCATTTCTGACAGGTCCTCACACTTTTGACTGGTCCTCACACTTATGACCATCCTCACATTTATGCCCGTGCAGCATTCTTAACAACCATGTCACTCATTTCACAACTGCTTCTCTTCACCATGATGACAAGATAGGGCAAAAATGTAAAATGTGAGGACAGTCGTAAGTTTGAGGACTGGTCAAAAGTGCGAGGACCAGTCAAAAATAACTTTTTCAGCCCTCTGAGTAGTCCATATGCATAAAAGGATACAGTAATTGAGAGGGATGAAGGAAGGGAAGGGAAATTAGAGTAGGAGTGACGGTTAAGAGAGGGAGGAAGAGAGGAGGAGAAGGAGAAAGGAAGAGGAAGTAGGGACGAGAAGAAGAGGGGGGGAAGAGAAAGTAAGAAGGAAAGAAAAGAGAGGTGGTAGGTTTGAGGAGAAAGATTGCTGTACAATAAAAAAGATGAAAGGGAAGAAAGCCAACCCCAAACAAATATAAAGATATTAAGATAAAGAATGAATTGTTAAACTTTAAAGAATAAAAGAGAACAAATATGAATAAATAGCAATAATTAGAAACACACATACATACAATGTATTTTCTTTGAACAGAATATTTGGCTGGTTCACAAATTTAAACAGTGTTTAGTCATTTCAATTAAATTTACAATTTCTATATTTCCTTTTTGCCATATTTATTCCTCATCTATTTTTTTAAAAAAACAATATTACCCTTCATCCTCATCTCTAATCTTAATCAAATTCAATTTTTCCCTTCTATTCTATTTTATACCCCTTCCCATTGTCATCTATTTTTATATCCATCCTCACATTGGTTAATTATGTAATTATGTAATACAGTTGTTTAATACAAATTCAACATTTTAATATAAATCAATTAGTTATATAACTATCTTTTTTGTATATTAATCAATATGAACATGAATATTCCAATTATTTCCATGCAATCCAATTTCTTACAAATCAATTAATTATACTTACCAATAATAATAAACCAAATAATTTCCCCCATATATTCCTCCAAAGCACAACTTAACCATTTCTGCTTTCAACACAGTATACAATTAATAATATCTCAATTATTACAATTCCCTAGTTAAAAAGAGCTTTTTTTTCTTTTGTGTTTTAAAATCTTGAACTCTCCTCTTTTGCCCTAAATAATTTTCCATTGTTTGCACTTACCTTTTTTGGTGAGGAAAAGGAAAATAAATCTGCTGCCTAATTTTCCAACATTGCAAGCAAACCGCAAAGCCAACAGCCTGTTTTACTTTCAGTTTCGTTTTGAGCTTGGTTTGCACAAAGAGGAAAAAAAAACTGAGCAATTTAGCAAGAGCAGAGCCCTGTGCAAATCAGCTGAGAGGGGGAAGCCGAGCTAATTAACGTAGGGCGGCCCTTTGAAGCCCCGCGGCAAGAGTTTAAACAGGTTTTTTCCCTCTAGCCATCAGCGGGGATTCAGGAGGCAGCCGGGAACCAGGAGGCAGAATGAAAAATCGGGACTTTTTTAAAACGCCGCGGGACGCGGGACAAATTGCTCAAAAGCGGGACTGTCCCGCCAAAAGCGGGACGTCTGGTCACCTTATGTTCACTGCCCTGAGTCCTATTTGGAGAAGGGCGGTATAGAAATAAGAACAAATAAATAAATTAGGCAAATGAATAATCACAAGAAGAACTTTCTCTTGGTCTAATCTCTTTTATGGGAAAAAAACATGATCATTTTTAGAAATTAGTATTTAAAAAGAGAAACCTGACATCATATTTTCCGAATACATGCCCATCTCCTTTTTCCCCAGGATAGTCCATCATCTTTTCCCATATTCCACTGCCACCATGGTACAGAATAGTAGCCAGCATTCTGTTTTCATTGAATATACTCAGTACTTCCCAAGATGATTTGAGGATTTCCCCTTAGGTTTCTCTCCATCAAAGTATTTTAACATTTCTGCAACATTAGATTTTTGTCTATTTTTTTTTTTGAGTACAGAAATTATGTACATCCAGTTCTCACATTGAAAGTTTGTATATCTTAGAACTCTGCACATTTTAAATAGAAAATTGTCTAGCATCATTCATTATATTTTCAGCAACCGAAAGTAATTCACTACAATTTAAATTTTAACTTTGACCTGATTGTAACATGTTTTTTAATTAAAATATGGAATCCTTTTTTCAGCAATAATTTATCATTTGATCAAGTTTTTGTTTTGTTTTTTTTTTGTAAAAAAACAAAAACAAAAAACTACTCCAGGCTGAAGGGTGATAAGATCGTCTAATTAGATTAACTAGATATTTACTAGGCTTTATAACTCTTTATAATTTTGATAAAAACAGGCCAATTGTTAGTAAAAAGAACTTGATTGCATTGAAATGTTTGGCTAGGATGATATTAGTTAATATTAATTGGAGAGTGAGCTTAACTCTCGGTTAGTCATGTTTGTTGTTTCGTTTTAGTCCTGTGTTTCTGTGTTTCTATATTTCATTCCCTATATTGCTTTTCAATCATTATTGTGTGTTCACTTTATTGTAAATATTTAATAAATATTATTTTTTAAAAAAAAAACAACCTACTCCAGGCTCAGAAAAAGCTTCTCTAGATGCTTCAAGATAGAAATTAATGATTCCTTGAAAACATTTCAGACTCTATAAACCAAGACTCTTGTTTTGAGAACATCATCCACATGAGAGCCAGTTTGGTCGAGTGGTTTAGGCACCACTCACTAGAAAATGGGAGATTGTGAGTTCAAGTTCTGTCTTAGCCATGAAAGTCAGCTGAGTAAACTTTGTGCCAGACATTCTCTCACAGGGTTGTGGTTATGGAGAAAATAGGAGGAGGAAGGTGTGTGGCTATGTTCGCAAACCTTGAGTTATTTGTAAAACTAATAAAGGCAGAATACAAATTAAATAAAGAAATAAATTCAGACATGACCAAGCAAGGAGCTGCAGTTAGCATTCCCTGTTAAAGATAAAAGTAAAGGTTCCCCTCGGACATATGTGCTAGTCGTTCCCAACTCTAGGGGGCGGTGCTCATTTCCGTTTCAAAGCCGAAGAGCCAGCACTGTCCTAAGATGTCTCCGTGGTCATGTGGCCGACATGACTAAATGCCAAAGGTGCACGGAATGCTGTTACCTTCCCACTAAAGGTGGTCCCTATTTTTCTACTTGCACTTTTTATGTGCTTTCGGACTGCTAGGTTGGCAGAAGCTGGGACAAGTAACGGGAGCTCACCCTGTTGCGCGGCACTAGGGATTCGAACCACTGAACTGCCGACCTTTTGATCGACAAGCTCAGCGTCTTAGCCACTGAGCCACCGTGTCCATTCGCATTCCTTGTTAGCAAACAATAACTTTCATTTTTCATATTAGAAAAGTTCTTATAACAATTCTAATAAAATCACATCTAATACCACATAAATGGTATGAATCTCCAGTAGTGAAACAGAATGGAAACAGTGTGGTGTGATATGTGATGCCATTTTCCTGCCACACAATTTTCTCCATATACTCATTCAGATATAGGCTCACATCTGCACCTTTCCTGCTTGTTCCAGTTGTCCTCTACTCTCCCCACTTAACAGTAACAGTATATTAGTCTAGTTAATTTTAATGGTGGTCCTTTATGCTTCTATCTGCAATATTGCCGAGAAGTGATGTGGGAGGAGAATGTACTAGAGCGTAACAAACTGTTGCTGCTGAAGGACAATTGAAGGGAAGGGACAATTGATTGAAGAATACCGGTTATTACCATTACTGCTGGATTAAGAATGCCTGTGAACTTGCACTGAGCTTGATTACTTTGGGCTGCTTGCATATATTATACTTCCTGGAGACTCATTGAATTAATTCTGTTAGAAATCTCAGGAAAGCAAGCGATAGAAAAACCTACTCTTCACTCAAATGTCTTCCCCTTCCTTCCTTCCTTCCTCTCCCTCCCTCCCTCTCTCTCTCTCTCTCTCTCTTTCTTTTTTCTGCACTAGAAAATTTACAATGTGAATGCATTTATGGGAACAGATAGCTATGTGGAAACATGGGTAATAGCTTAGCAGCAATGGCAGCACACTGTACTAAGTGTGTACCAATAAGTCTTGCTTATTGGCTGGCTTTGTCCAGCTCCTAAGAAGTTATCTGATAGTGCCTTTTTTTTGGGGGGGGGTGTAAAATGATTATTAAATGTTTATTATATTGCATAGTTTAGAATAAATTGTTCATGTATCCTAGAATTACAATGTGCAGTAGAATTTGTCTCACCTTACGATACTTCTACTAGATCAGGGTTGTCAAACTCACATTGTCACGGCGGTGTCAGCTTTGGAAGCCATATTAGGCCGGAAGCTTCCATGCTGCCACATTCTCATGTGTGGGAAAGTAGGAGGGGGGATTTAGTAGAGGGCTTGTCTTTAGACAAAGTAGCATTCTTCCTGCCAGTCAAGGTCAGGCCAATCCTGCATCTGGAGAAGGAGTGGTCGGAGTGCTGTCTCGAGATGGGACGGATGGTGATTGGAGCATGTGATTGACTGAGGAGTGAGGGGATGGTTTTAGGGGTTTTGATTTACTGAGGAAAAACCCGGACTTCTCAGATTCGGGTTATCCCAGATGTGCCAGTTTACCTATTCTAGTAAATAGAACTTTGAAAAATGCTTGCTTCAGAGTTTTTACTTGTAGTTGGGGGGGTTTCTGGAACACTGACAGATGTGTCATATGACGTATTGGAAATTTCCCCCCCTTCGCTAAACCGGGCGCGGGCATGGCCAGCGCATGATGCATCCAGCCTGCGGGCCGGGAGTTTGACAGTCCTGTACTAGATCAATCATTGTATAATCTGATTCAGTTTTAAAATCAATATTTCTTTGTTTATGGGAATAAAAATTACTTGCAAAAGTCACCCTCATTCCCACCTCATCCAAACAAGTATAACACAGCCATAGTTAAGTTTGACTGCATGGCCAGATATACAGACATTCAATCTTGAGACAAATATGCTCCAGAAAATGAATCTACATTTGAAATCTTGCCAACACAATATCATGTAGAATAGAGAAAATTATGGACATTAGACAATCCTAATGAATTGGATCTCCTATCATTCTAAAGTTACTGCTGATAGTTCAGGCTGCTGGTAGGAGTAAGACTTTGTTTTCTTCATTGGGAATAAACTTGATATTAATACTTTAACTGTGCCAAATGTACTGGAAAATAACCTGATAATATGCACTGCTCTACAAAACGATATTAAATAAGCACGTTAATGGATGCAAAGGCCATTGAAGACCCAAAGAACCTTTAATAATAGTCAGGGACATTCAGAACTTACTTGAAAATGTATCTAATGATCAGTCTGGTTAATCATTCTATTGTCTACCCTAAGATTTCTTAATATAACCAATCTTGCATTTATCATTATTTTCAAAATATTTGTTTTTTCTCATTTGCTGGTAGTCTAAATTAGCTAGTAGGTAAAATGGATGATAAACCAAAATATTGGGAAATGTTATGCGAGGATTCTTAAATCTCGATGGATTTGGTGATCTTATTTATTTGTTAATTTTTCATGCTGCCCATCTCACTAACCAAAGCGACTCTTCTTGTGAAATGGTGGAAGTATTTGATATGCATATTTGGTTGAGTGGGGAGACCTTCACAGGCCAGTATAGTGAACAGTGAATATCCTGAATAATGTAGGGGCTGTGTCACCAATCTCTGCTTTATCAAATATAATGATAGGACCCTGCCTATTTTGGTCTTGGCATGTAGGATGCTGCTTGATGAACAGATCAATGCTGTTAATTACTGATTAATCTAGGAGTAAGGTAGACCAGTGCCCACCGTCCAACACATACGTTAGTTTTTACATGTATTTGAATGCATGAGGAAGGTCAATCCAGATCACCTAGTTTGCAATGTAAAGATCTATCTAGAGATTGATTACTAATGGAGACATATTCTTGAAATTATTTATTTATCTTGGATGATAAAGGTGAGGTTACAGTTAGGTAAGATTTTATTTATTACTCTGATAATATGCATCTATTCAATTAATTAACTGAACTGTTAAACAGTTGAAAAATAGCAATGGCGTCTATTGACTAACTAAAGGACGTGTCTTCTGGATCCATCTTTGGCACTGCAGAGGGAATAATGGGATCTTTGGGGTTAAGCCAAGTGTTCAGCAGAAGGGGCTGAACCATCCAGATGTGGAACCGTAGCATACATGGTGATATGTTTGTACAAGTAAGGAAAGCAATATTTTCCCTTCTTCCTATGATCATCTCCATTCCAGAGGTGGAATTCAGCCAGTTCTGACAGGTTTTGGAGAAACAGTAGCAGAAATTTTGAGTAGTTTGGAGAACCAGTAAATACCACCTCTGGTTGGCCCCGCCCCCATCTATTTACTGCCTCCCAAGTCCCAGCTGATCGGCTGGGTCTTCTTTTATTGCCCTGCACAGGAGAACAGAGCTGGAAAGCAGGTTAGTGGGGTGGGAAGGGAATGGGGATTTTACAGTATCCTTCCCCTGGAGTGGAGTGGAAATGGGGATTTTACAGTGTCCTTCCCCTGCCATGACCACCAAGCCATGCCCACAGAACTGGTAGTAAAAAAAAATGAATACCACCACTGCTCCATTCCATGTAACAAGTCTCATGTGGTTCTCCAACACTCAAGAACTGATTTGAAGGGAGGAAAGTAAAAAAAAAAAGTGCGTTTAAGTCAAGGGAAGTGTGTTTCACATGCTTCTTCCTCCCAGTGCGCAAACACCACCTATTTGTTTCTTCCACTCTTTGATTTGTTATTCAGAATGGTCTCATTTGTCGCCATAAGCCCAGATCGTTAACTGGTTTTACCTCCTTTGACCACAGAGTCATAAAGCTTATTTATTCTTGACTTTTTGTCATTTTTCAACACAGTGAATGACGAAGCTTGTGCAGCACTGAAATCCCTGCGTCCCAGGAGGCAACTGATACTTCCCCCTGAATTCAGTCTTAAGTTTTCAAGTTTTCTTTCATTCTTTTAATTCCAGACTGCCTGAAGGCACATTTTCTCACAACATTAGAAATAAAAAGCACAATCTCGCTTTGAATCAAAAACGGCAAACCCAGAAGGCTTTATCATCAGCGCAGCACATCCAAAAATGTCTTTGTAAAAATAAATCAAATTATATGAGTTAATTGATTCCAGGAAACATCAGCAACTGCAGGTGGAAAATGAATAACAGGATGTTTATTAATGAAAGGCTATTAATCAAAATTGACAATACCGATCCTTGTTTCTTTAATTTCAATGCTACCTGCAGTGGACATGGAGATATTTGCTTCCTTTTTAACTACCGATTTCTAAGAAAAAGAAATATTCACTCTTGGGGCTTCAGATGAAAACGGAATGCTGCTTATTTAAACACTGAAAGACTATTCCAAATCCAGTCTGACTGGCTATCTAGCAAAGATGCCAGGAGTAATTAATCAACATTTAATTTTAGGCCATGGAACAATAAAAGATGGAACTGGTGCTGTGCTGTGTCATTTTCTTTCAGACTTCATTTCACAAGGGACAGGTGGATGGTGGTCATATCAAAGTCAGTAAATATCTATTGGGAAAATAGTTTGGGGATACACACTAAAACTAATGTACATGAAGGATATCTTTTCCCTTTTTATTGCCTTGTCAGCTGCTGAATGGGAAAAGACTGGGACTAGAGAAGATTGCTGTGTGTGTGCTTTACCTGAGTAAACTGAAATATCAGTTCATAACTCGCATTACTGATAAAGGAGAATATTTGTAGCTAAGGATTGAAATGAGGGGTTCTTGATGCTCTCTAAGCTTGGTTGTTTTCTTGCAGACATTTGATTCCTCAACTAGGTAAGGAAGGACTCACTGGAGAAGAGCCTAATGCTGGGAAAGATTGAGGGCAAAAGAAGAAAGGGATGACAGAGAATGAGGTGGCTGGATGAAGTCACTGAAGCAGTCGGCATGAGCTTAAATGGACTCCAGAGGATGGTAGAGGACAGGAAGGCCTGGAGGAACGTTGTCCATTGGATTGCGATGGGTCAGACACGACCTCGCAACTAACAACAAAAAGTGCTGCTGATGTTACCAAGTTTGAGTAATGAAATTTGGATTCTGTTGGACACTTTGGTAGCAGGTCTGGCTTTGGGATTACTGGTACAAACCAGTTTCCTGCATCTATTCTTATATAAAGTAAGCTGTAAATTAAGCAACTGTAGAAATATGGCAATTCATCTTTGTAAATTATATTTTAAGCTATCATATGCCAAACTGTTTGGGAATCATTAGATTTGTATGGTTCTAATCAACTCATGCCAATTTTCTATATAAATTGATTTTCTGATTTTCTCTTATAAATTGTCTTTTTTGTAATAGTTTTTGGGAATTTAAAAGAGGCAGGTTCTTCTAACATAGGGTAAAAGAAGTTAAAAAGTTATATCTTGGCCTGGACCATTCTAGATTGAACCAAGATCTGAATGAGGTCTCCTTGGATGTGAGATGGTCATCCCTTCTCCCAGTGGGTGGGGGAGGCTGTGGGGTTTAAACAGAATGTTAAATTCTACTAACTCATTGGTTCCCTTTACCTAGTAGGTTAAGGTAAGTTTGTTGTACTGAGTGAGTGGAATTAACATGGAAGTAGCATTATTCAACCAATTTAAAAACTTGGCCCTCCAATTAGAATATGTATTTTCTGGATCAACGTGCATGCAGATTTGAGGAAGTTCTAGATTTAAGGTCAGTGGTAGGTGGATAGTTATCTGTCCTATTCATTATCAACTGGAATGGATCTATTAAGTTAAGCATATTATTGGAGATAATGAAAAAATATTGTGCTTGCACCCAGATTCCAATAAGTGTATTGTGCAAGGAAATTACTCTTCATCAGGCCATTTCAGAAGTTCAGGTTCAGGTGATAGGTCATTTGAAATAAACAGACAATAATCAGATCTTTTTTTCTCTCTTTAATTTCAAAATTCATTAAAGGGTCTCCCCGGATTGAGCGCAGACATATGTCACATTGTCGATTATACTACCACCGCCCATTGAAAGAGTGATTCCAGGAAAAAAAAAAAACTGAGAAAACTCTAGAAAACTGACAAGAACAAATGTAGCTTTTAAGGAATGCTGTAAAAGTGACAGATTAAAGGGGGAGTGTAATTAATAATGAACAGATAACAAATACGTAGGAACTTCTCAATGCTCCATGAGCTAATGAAAAACACCCTATCCACATATATGGCATCTTCGCCTCTTTTGGACACTGGTGGGTGCTCTTCATATTGTTCTTTGAAGATACAACATGAGATATGTGAGTCACTGTTCTGCTTTTTACATGTCTCCAGAGTAAAACAGTTTTTGAGCTGTTTAATCTCAGGCATTTCATAATCCAATTTGCCAATTGTTCTTATCTGAGGAAAAGGCCCCTAGTATTTCATGGACTGTCTTAGAGATACTTTGAGGGGCTGAGTAATTTTTGTAAAACTGCCACAAATTCTGTGTTATGCTGTCTTATCCCATCCCTCTTTGATTTTCCTTCTCACTTCATAAATCTCTGTCTGCATCTGGAATGGAGGAAGAATTTCATCTGTGAGAATTTCTATAAAAATTAACTTAATCTGTTTCCCCTAGACCAAAAAAAAAAAAAAAGTGAATTGGATCAGTTATCCATCAAATTTTGCACTTTGCCCAAATGCCATATTCTGGGCTCAAACATGCATTTGAAAATGCATAATCGAAGATAGAATATGATTAGGAAAGAGACCGAGTGGCTGTGGTTTCTGGCGTCCCGTAGGGGGTGAGATCTTGGCCCCCTCAGAGAGGGTTCGCAACTTGGGTGTCCTCCTGGACTCACAGCTGTCTTTAGAAGTCCATCTGATGGCTGTGGCCAGGGGGGCTTTTTATCAGGTTCGCCTGATCCACCAGTTGCGTCCCTTTCTGGACCGGGACGCCTTGTGCACGGTCACTCACGCCCTCATCACTTTCCATCTGGACTACTGTAACACTCTTTACATGGGGCTCCCCTTGAAGAGCACCCGGAGGCTCCAGCTGATCCAGAATGCGGCCGCGTGGGTGATTATGGGGGGGCGACTCGATGCTCCCATGTAACACCATTCCTGCGCAAGCTGCACTGGCTCCTGGTAGTCTTCCGGATGCAATTCAAGGTGTTGGTTGTCACCTTTAAAGCGCTCCATGGCATAGGACCTGGGTACTTACGAGACCGCCTTCTGCTTCCGATAGCCTCCCATCGACCAGTACGCTCCCACAGAGAGGGTCTCCTCAGGGTGCCGTCGGTTAGACAGTGTCAACTGGCGACCCCCAGGGGGAGAGCCTTCTCTGTGGGGGCACCTGCACTCTGGAACGAGCTGCCCCCGGAGATTCGTCGGATTCCTGACCTCCGTACCTTTCGCTGCGCCCTTAAAACACTATTATTCCATCAAGCAGGGCTGGCCTAAAATATTATTTTAATGGGTTATTTTATTTTAAATTATTGGCCAAACTATTTAATAATTTTAAATTGTTTTTAACTTTTATATTGTTGGTTTTTTATCTTGGCTGTACACCGCCCTGAGTCCTTCTGGAGAAGGGCGGTATAAAAATTTAATAAATAAATAAATAATAAATAAATAAAATAAGTTCTGAATTTTGTATTGCATGGCAACCCTATGTTGAAAAATGTGTGCCTAAATTTACATAGAATCAAACATATATGCAAATGAATATGGAAACTAGACAAAGTGGATTCATGGAGTTAGGAATGAACACATGCAAACACATGAAAATAATGCAACTTACTGGTTGGTATCTGTATTTGTGTGGGAGTGTCTCTGCATAGATAGATGATAGATATAGGTAGGGATAGATAAGTGATTAGATAGATGATAGATAGATGATAGATAGATAGATAGATAGATAGATAGATAGATAGATAGATAGATAGAGGATGGAAGGATGGATGGATTGATTGATTGATCAATCTAGTCTTCCTTCATCCATGCACAGTGGTTTGCTCTCTCCTTGCTTGATCTATTCATCCCTGCCAATATTACTCCATCCTTTCTTTAGTTTTTCTGTTCCTCAAGGTTTTAACTCTCTCATCTCTCATCTCTTGCCTTTTTCCTTTTCTCCATACTCAAATTCTCCTTCAATTTATTTGGCCTGTTTATGCATTTCCCCTTAGTTTGTCATGGTTTTACTTCAATAGGTCATTGATTGAGTTTTGTTGGCTTACTTCTTTTATTATAATTTTTGGGTTGCTTTTTTTTAAAAAAAATATCTGCCATCTGTTTCCTTTTTTTTTTTTATGGTGAGGAAAAGATCACTTTGCTGTTGTATTATTATTATTTTCCAAGTTTTTGTTTTGAAATGTTAGCTGAATGGACCAGATAATGTTTGCAGTCAGAAAGGATGGATGGATGCTGAATAATCTCTCAAGAGCCTGGTGGCGCAGCAGACTAATAGCCTATTATTAACATTAAGCTGCCTGCAATTACTGCAAGTTCGAATCTCCCCAGGCTCAAGGTTGACTCAGCCTTCCATCCTTTCTAAGGTAGGTAAATTGAGGACCCAGTTTGTGGGGGCAATAAACTGACTTTGTATAAATACAAAAGTATGAAGGTTATTGCTTAACGCATTGTAAGCCGCCCTGAGTCTCTGGAGAAGGGCGGCATATAAATCAAATTAAAAAAAAATTAAATGTTTAAAGGAACTTTTTCTGTCTTTTAGGTGTAGAGTAAGAAAAAAAAATCATTAGAACTGAGAAAACTATAAACAAAAAACTTCAAGGTCTTTACTGTTTTCCCAAATAGGCAAAAGTGTATGTATAAATCAAAATACCATATATACTGGAATGAAGAGATATTTTATAGAATCACAGAAAACAGAAAACAGATATATGCACTTAATTTCAGTGCAAATAGGGGGAATAGTCACTTGAAATAGAGAAAAGATTTTAATTAGAATAGGGGGCCTGGGAATCAGATATAAGTCTGTCCCCTTATTGTGCAAATGGTGCTTTTTTATAATTTTTCACATGCTTTTTTCATTTTCATTTCTTTGTATCAAATATGTTTTTATCTATTTTACTGTAAGGCACCCAAAGACACCTAAATGAGATGATGACCATGTAGATTGAATGAATGAATGAATGAATGAATGAATGAAAGAAAGAAAGAAAGAAAGAAAGAAAGAAAGAAAGAAAGAAAGAAAAAGAAAGAAGAGCATTGGTCATCTTTTAGTGAAAATGTACATAATAGAAAAGGGGGAAAAAAGCATAGCCCAACAAGCCTATCCATCAGTATATTAATTCTAATAGTCACAGCATAATGCTAGAGAAATATTACAGACGGGAAAATCACTTTTGCTAAAAAAAACAATTATTAAAGAATGAGATGTATAGAAAGAGAGTTTATTGCATATAGATTGGAAGGTAAAGAAACCCAAAAAATGCACTGAGGTGCAGCAGTTGTAACTGCCATATTCTCAACCCAACCTACTGCTTAGGGTTGTTGTGGGTAAAACAGGAGAAGGAAGGAGTATTTATGATGTGTTCACCACCTTGAGTTACCTATAAAGTCAAAGAGGCAGGATAACAATTTAATAATAATTAAATAAATTCCATAAAAGGCATCATTTCCTAGTTGATCCTAGATACCTGGGAAGCTATGGTGGGCAAAATTTTATGTCAGCTCTCTTAAGCTGTTAGCCTCCCTTCTATATTCTACTGAAAATCCCCTGTTTCGATTGCACTGAGGTGGAATCTACATGTGGATTTGTCCTTGAAGGTAGCCTGAAAACTGTGGTTAGTATAAACTATGGAATATTGAAACAATGTGCTATGATCATATTACACTAGCATTACACGATCATAGTGGTTCCAGGTGTGCTTTCAGGACTATTTCAATCAATAAAACTGGGGTGTTATCCTGAGAAATCCTATTCTTCATGTCCTCCAGTATTGAATCGCTCAGGATTGAACCTTTTTAGCAACGGACTCTCAGTTTCAGAATGATCTTCTGTAATGCTGGCTCCATTGTCTTTTCAGTACTTGAAAAAGGGATTTTTCTGTGCCTTTTAACTTCCACTTTAATTTAATTGTTTCTGTAATTGGTGAGGCTGTGTGTGTGTGTGTGTGTGTGTGTGTGTGTGTGTGTGTTTTAAAAGTTAATCTTATTACTACTATTTAACTCCTGCTGTTTCCAGATTTTAATTGATTTTTTTTTCCTAGCTATCGTTTATTACTCTTGCCTTCATTTTTTAACAGTTTTATTAGGCTGTATTAGAGTTTATTCTAGTCGGGCTGTTTTAGTTTTAACCTAGATTTAAATTTTTATGTAGGCCACCTTGGGAAAACATCTGTTTTGAAAGGTGGCGAGTGCATGGACACGCGTGTGCATGCGCACATGCATAAAATTTTATAACAAACGTGAAGGTGAATTATGGCTTTGCAACTCTCCGAGCAGTTCCAGTTCCGCAGAACTGGATAACTCTGCCTTCTGAACCCTTCCAATGTCTCCCAATCCTAAGAATTTGGAGTAAGAAACAAAAGGAAGCATTTTCTCTCCCTCGTTTCAGTTTTTTTTTCCATTGGGTAGGGAAAGGGAGACACCCGTGCTTCTCCTCTGCACGCACAGACAGAGGAAGACAAGGCCTCGTCGACATTGCTTCTCTTTCCTGCAGGCAGCCTTTTCATAGTTTGGGAAGGCATTTCCCCCATGCTGTAGAAACCTTCATTGCCATAAAAAGAGGTGGATGAGATCTCTTCCGTCCGTTTCTCCAAAGTGTCCTAGCACTATCAATTAGGAAAGGGGAAGTGTACAGGTAGTCCTGGGCTTACAACCATTCGTTTAGTGACCGTTCGAAGTTACAACTGCATTGACTTATGATCATTTTTCACACTTACGACTGTGGCAGCACTCCCCCATGGGTGGTTAAAATTTGGACACCTGGAAATTGGCACGTATTTATGATGGTTGCTGGGATCAGGTGATCCCCTTTTTGCAACCTACTGACAAGCAAAGTCAACGGGGAAGCCAAATTCACTGAACAACCGTGTTCCTCACTTAACAACTGCAGCCATTCGTTTGACAACTGTGGCAAGGAAGGTCGTAAAATGGAACAAAACTCACTTAACAACTGTTTTGCTTAGCAATGGAAATTTTGGGCTCAATAGTGGTGGTAAGTCGAGGACTACCCTTACCATGGCCTTACTGAGTACGACACTGATGGTAAAGTTGCAAAAGTTGAATCTATTTGCAACTTTTCATTGGCGTCCTACTCAGAAAGGCCTCTATCCTTTCTCTTTGCTAAATGCTTTGAAAGCAGCTCATGAGAAATCCTTTTACTCGTTGAAGAGATGTGATAAGCATCCCTTGGTATCAGAAAGAGGACAGAGAACGCTAAGAAGAAACTAATCAAGCAATGCAATAACACAATAGACCAGTAGTGGGGTTTCAATTCCCGGCACTACCAGTTCGCTACCGGAAGTGTGCAGGAGTATGTGCACGCATTGCACATGCACATAAGGTTCCGTGCAAGCGCAGAGTGTTTTTGATGACATCTGGGCAGGTGGGCGGAGCCTCCTGCCTATGCCGCTACCAGTTCATCCAAACCGGGGTGAACCGGTATCAACCCACCACTGCAATAGACATTCCTGGCAAAGTCTGTTTCCTATTTTGCATGGGATAGTATTGCAGATTGTTGACCATGTGACCTTCCCAACTATGCCAGAGAGGTAGACTCTGAGAAGACTCTGGGAGGAGAATGAACATGCGACCCAGAAAACGTGAAAGCAGTCTTGGGGACATGGTCCTGATGGGTGGGATGACAAAACAGAACGACGAAAGTGCATCTGGGACACATACAGCTTTTAAGGGTGGGCGGATATAGAATTGGATGGATTTTCACTCTAGGGAGGGAATCAGAAATGATCTAACCGAAAACCAAGCATAGGTTAGTAATTATTCGTCAGATTTACAGTTTTATACATTACAGTGCCGTAATGACTCTTGTATGAAAGCACAAATATTTTCCATTCAAATAACATTTTGCGGGTTTTTCATCTAACACTCTAACTTTAATTATATGAAGAACGTAACCTGTATCAAATTATGAATATGTTAACATATTGAATGAGTATATGAAAAATAAGCACCAGATTTTTTTTGTTATGCTATACAGGCACACAAAGGTATAGCAAAAGAGAAAGAAAGAGAGAGAGAGAGGCTGGTTTTCTTGACCACATTGTCATAATATACATATAGAACTGCTTATTGAATCCAGGCTGTGTAGGCAACAGCAAGAACCTTGGCTCCACACCACCACAATGTATGGCCACAACAAAGGCAGGAAAAGAACAGGCTTTTTCATTCCATGTCTCCAAATATTACCAACACAAGGGCTAAAACATTACCTCTGTCTGAAGTATATCTATGTATTCATGCATAAGGTATTAACTAAGGTCTCTGAGCGCCATTGCTGAAAACATTAATATATTCAAATGATATTCCAGCTACTGCAAAAAAAAAAAAAAAAAAAATCCACACTAGGTCAAACAAATATATTAAGATATCTTCATACAAAAGGGCTCACCCCCTCCCACCCCAAAAGAAGCATCCACACCAGTGGTGGAATTTAATTTTTTTTACTACCGGTTCTGTGTGTGGGGCTTGGTGGGCATGGCTTGGTGGACGTGGCAGGGGAAGGATACTGTGAAATCTCCATTCCCTCCCCATTCCTGGGGGAAGGATATTGCAAAATCTCGATTCCCACCCCACTCTAGGGCCAGCCAGAGGTGGTATTTGCTGGTTCTCCGAACTACTCAAAATTTCTGCTACCGGTTCTCCAGAACCTTTCAGAACCTGCTGAATAGCACCCCTGATCCACATCTTTTTTGACAAACTCATGAATCAAATGTTAATATGGAAGACGAAGAAGAGGTGTCAGTCCCAGCTTGTATTATGAAAGGGAAAAGAATGACAGTTGTACTTGGAAATACGTTGGTACAGAAGTTATGCAATTCAAACTCTTTAGACAGAGAAAGGAAGGAGGACAAAATATGAAGATTGCTAACTTGATGTCTGCTGTCTTTGAATTTTGTCCCAGTTCAGAGTGTACTGGGACAAATCCAAGAGTCTTAAAATGTCAAAATGGGTCAAATATTGGATTTTATCAATAGAAGTTGACCTTTTGAATGGAAAAAAAATAAAATAAAAAGGGGTTAGAAAGTGAAGTAATATTATACTGGCATTCTTTCCCTTTAGGGAAATGTGTTGCCTTGATGAGAAAAAATAACTACTTTCTTTAATGAAGGGGAAAGCACCTTTTCATAATGTCTATGTCTATCAACAAATTGAGATTGCTTTAGAACACATAGCCAGGAAATACCAATCAGCAAAATTGTGGTGCATATCTAAAGTTTCTATAGAGCAAACAGGAAGGATTGTCTTTTTAGCAGCACTAAATTATCATAAATAACTTCAACTATTTATATGAAACCTCTTTTTTTCCATTTGCCAGAGGTCTAACGTATCATAGAATTGTGGAATTGGAAGAGATCACAAATATCATCTTAGACTATCTTTCAGATAATTTTCCATTCTCTTCAAAAACCTCTGGAGATGAAGGAACCATAACTAACATTGTAGTTTGTACGCTGTTCCACTCTTATACAGATCTTACAAGCCACATTTTCCTTTATAAACAAGCTTTAAAAAGAACCCTAAATACCTTCAAATGTTTCTAATCCATTTTTGGGGTAATGTAAAATTGTTCCTATCAATCTGTACATACTTTAATAGAACGTTAATGTTTTACAGACCTTTATTTGTAAATGTAGTTTGTATCCAAACTACTGCATCCAGTTTTGGTCACCACAATATTAAAAAATATATATGTTGAGAGACTCTGGAAAGAGTGCAGAGAAGAGCAACAAAGATGATTAGGGGGCTGGAGGCTAAAACATATGAAGAACGGTTGCAGGAATTGGGTATGTCTAGTCTAGTGAAAAGAAGGACTAGAAGTGACACAATAGCAGTCTTCCAATATTTGAGGGGCTGCCACAAAGAAGAGGTGGGGGGGAGGTCAACCTTTTCTTCAAAGCACTAGAAGGCAAGGCAAGAAACAAGGGATGGAAACTAATTCAAGGTGAGAGTTAACATAGAACTAATGAGAAATTTCCTAACAGTGAAAACAATTAACCAGTGGAAAAGCTTGCCACCAGGTGCTCCATCATTGGAGGATTTTTAAGAAGAGACTGGACAGCCTTTTGTCTGAAATGGTATAGGTCTCCTGTTCAAGCAGGGAGTTGGACTAGATGATATCTGAGGTCCCTTTCAGGTCTGTTATTCTATGTTCTATGTTCTATGTATGTCATTTAGCCAAGTCAGGCCAGCAGAATGTCAAAGTGAACTGGAACCCACTAGCTATGGACTGTCAATTTTCCAACCCTCCCTCTTCCAATGTTGTTTTGGACAGGCTGCAATACCAGAAAGTATTTTCAGATTCTACATCCCCATCTATAGCTACATTTGAATTGATAAATAATGTAGTTCCAGTCATGCTGGGCAAAGTATTTTTGATTTGTGATGCCAAGATATTGATTGTTCACCCATGGTCAGTTTTCAAAAGAAAACTTGAGCATGTATCAAGTAACATTACAACAGCTTATGATGAGGACAAAAGAGTGTGCTACAGATTCTATACAGTGAGGTACAATCTATTAGAAGAAGCTGGTGGAACCTTATTTGTCATCTGGATGAACTGCTTGGGCTGGGCTTTAAAGCTGCCTCTAAAATACCTAATCAAAGAACATATCCCTTCATATGGAATTCAACACATAGCGGTTAAGTTTTCTTAATGATTTCCAAAAAGATGTTCAGCCAACTCTCTCTCTCTCTCTCTCTTTCTCTCTCTCTCTCTCTCCCTCCCTCCCTCCCTCCCTCCCTCCCTCCCTCCTCTCTCTCATGCAGAGTTAATACAAATGAAAATGCTACCCAAGAAAATGCAAACATCCACAAAGACTTTGTGAGGAGCGGTAGATTCCAGCAGATGTTTGCTCAATCCTGGGAAAATATTTCATTGGAATTAGCTCTCTATGTCAACGACAACTTTTGACAATTGCTGGATTTGCTTCTCCGGCAGTGGCCACTTTAAAATCAACCAAGTAGGTGGCCCCTTAGTTCTTTTTTTCACCCCTCCCTTTTTGTCTTTGCTAAAGAAAGAAGAAAAGTGAAAACTCTGGAGACAGCCTGTAATAATTTTGGGTGGGGAACAGTGGATCTGGAGGAGAGAGAGAAAGAGAGAGAGAGAGAGAGAGAGAGAGAGAGAGAGAGAGAGAGAGAGAGAGAGAGAGAGAGAGAGAGAGAGAGGGAGGGAGATACAGCTTTGACTAACTGCAAATTATTAGTGGAAAAGTAGTCTCAGAAGTATGGTACATCTGAAATATTTTTTGTCACTTGAACATGTGCAGTCCAGAGCCAGCTTCATTCTCCCATTCTAAGGGAACAAACATTTCACATTCACAGATGCTCCTAATTTGGTGTGGTTTGGAGTATAATTTAGATCAAACATAGCCATGTAAATGAGTCAAGGTTTTCTTAATTAGGTGCCTCCAAAGAAAAAAAAAATCTGGGACCACATCAGTAGGTGTGGGTGTGGTACCCACAATTCTGGAGTTTTTCCTATGACCAGAGCTTAGTGCTGCTTAGGCATATCATCAACATTTCCCCCCTTCAGATTCTCAGGCACAATAATAAATCTGTATGTGGCATAGACATCAAGACGCTGCTTCGGAGAAGCTGCCTAAGAACACCGTCTCTTTGGCAGATGCTGTAAAGGAGATCATTGTGCTGTGATTTAGGTCTCTCTTTCCATTTTCTACTTTATTGCCAGCGGTTTGTTTCCTCTACAAGGAGAGTGCATTCCAGCTAAGACTTCTTAACTTTCAGACAAATATAAAGATTTGTAACTATTCATTAAAAAAAAAATGTTCACGTCTTGCCTGAGAATTTTGAAGCTTACATGAATTATGGAAAAAAAAAACCTTGTTGGCTGAGAAAAATAAAGTTGTTTGTCTTACTTCTGTATCTTGATCCTTTGTTAAGTAAAAAAAAAAAAAAGTGTTAAGATGCAATTGCTCTCTCTCCTCCAAGAAAGTCTGGTAATTTTGGTGCCTCTATATGGCAGAGATCACTTGATGCAAAACATTTGCTAGATAATCATATTTTAGTACAACAAGATAAACAAGCTGGAGACAATGAGACCTTGCGTATTTATCAAGACGACTCTCTACAGCTTGTGTATGTACTGTATGTATGTGGGATTTTGCTCCAGATTTGAGATCAATGGATTGAAGCCATAGTTGACCTCAGTGGGAGCAGTACTGTTGTCTGTGTTGATCCTGGAAGTGACTCTTGCATGGATGAGATTTATAACAAAATACTTGTCTTTAAGATAGTTTCAAGACTGTCTTCAGTGTAGAGTAAAAAAAATATGTAAAATATGAGTTATCCTATCAAGCTTTGATGGAGAAAAAGAGCTCTATTTTCATGAAGAAATTCATACGACATCTTGCTTGGTTGTTTGATTAAAAGATAATATCAGATCAGTATTTTGTGAATCCTAAGCATTGGGGAATTTGAATTTCTGTGGCTCTTTCAGTGATTCTACTGCTTAGTTGCAGGATCTGTTGGATTTGCACTGTGCTTGCCTAGTTCTTACACCAAAAATCAATGAAAAATGTGATGAGTGAATGATCACTATAAGTGCACCTCACACTAAAGCTTGATTTAGACTTGTCCGCAACAACACATGGGTGTCAGTGCATACCTATGCTGTGAAGGGGTTGATGCAGAGGTGAAATCCAGCAGGTTCTGACAGATTCTGGAAAACAGGTAGCAGAAATTTTGAGCAGTTCGGAGAACCGGCAGATACCACCTCTGGCTGGCCCCAGAGTGGGGTGGGAATGGGAATTTTGCACTATCCTTCCCCTGCCACGTCCACCAAGCCACGCCCACAGAACCAATAGTAAATCAAATTAGATTTCACCACTGGGTTGATGGTAAGTGTAGGTTGCAGATGGTTGCAGATGAGCCAACCCGCAGACCTCTCAAATCTCAACTACCTTTTGTGTGGAGATGCATGGCTCTTAGACACATACGTTCCCTAACTTGCAATGATATAGAAGTCTAACACAGGCTTAACACTTCACCTACGGTTCTTCTGATTTCAGAAGAATCTGTCTACGCCATGGAATGGATACTCTTTGCCTATGAAGTAGTATGGGAGAATATTGAAAATGTTGTATTGCATTTATCTTGGGTAAAATTTCAGATACATTTAGATAATAAGTGCTAATATTTATTCAGAAAACTAGAGCCAATTTGGCCTAGTGGCTAAGGCACCCAGCCAGAAATTAGGAGACTGTGTGTCTAGTCCTGCCTCAGGATGTAAGCCGGCTGGCTGACTTTGGGTCAATCACTTTCTCTCTCAGTCCAACCCATCTCACAGATTTCTTATTGTGGGGAAAATTGGAGGAGAAAGGAGTATTAGATATGTTCGCTCCCTTCAGTTATTTATAAAAAATAAAAGGGTTTGTGTGTGTAAAACAATCTTTAAAAACCTTTCATGTGTTATGAAAGTTTAAATCCACTAACTGGAGAACAAGAAGATTGCAGGTGGTTTCGGAAGCTTCCAATATGTCATTCGAATGACATTTGATTTATACAGTAAAACATTGCTGGAAAAAATTATTCTACCACTTTTTGTAATTCTCCAGACTTTATAAATTCACAATAGAATTTAAAAGCAGCTTCACACATTGTGTGAATCGTATCTTTTGAATTCCCGATATTTTGAAAGTTACTTTGACTACCTTTTGCTCCTAGCTCTGCATAAATAGCATTCTCCTGTACACTTAGAGGAATTCGGAGGCATTTTAAAAGTGCCAACTCACGTAAATGCCACCATTCTTATAACAGAATTGAAACTATCTCTATTCTAGTCAGGGGACCGTGGTAAGCAATTTGTGACATTCTTTTATTCTATTAATACACATACAATCCTTAAGTATTTAACCTCTTCTTTTGGATTTACATGGGGGGTGGGGGTATAATTGCAAACAAGTTTAAGATATCTATGTTGGCCTGGACCTGCTGAAACAGACCAAAAGCAAATAGAAGTCACGTGGATATTCTGCATTTTCCTTCTCTCCAAAATATGATAGTAATGGAAATTTTGCAGACTTTGCTAAGTGTTCCTAGCTGTCATACAATAGCTTTAATTTTTGATTTATCCACAGCATTCTGCATATCGCTGCTGAACCTGTCATCACATTGTCATTGCTTCCTTTTCCTGAACTACTGTTGCATTCTTCTTAGATGTGTGCTGTTGGCTGAGATATATATAATAGGTAAAAATAAATCTACTTTGTTAAATATAGTTTCCAGAAATGAGAACTAGGCAATAAAACCAGCATAAGATTTCATGTTTTTATTGCTCTAATTTCAACCGGGTAGGTTTTTGTTTTCTTTGTGATGTCTGGAAAATGTGAAGATAAAGACAAATTTCTGAAAAGAAAAAGGCACTTCGGTTCTGCATATGTCCATGTTTTGTGTTAACAGCGGAAATGGTGTGTGGGTGGGTGTTTCTGTGTATTATTTCCCCCTCTTTTTTTTTCCTGATATATTTTCTTTGCAAGCTGTACGAAAGGGCAGTAAAATTGACTGAAGGCATTATTAACAGAGCAAAGAGCATTGATGGCAAGATAGAAAAGTCGGAGGATTGCCTGTCTGGCAAAAAGAGAGAGAGGGAAAAAAATGCTTAGATGTGCATAGGAATGCTGCCCTGCAGCGAAATGCAACTGTCTTTAAAACGTTGAAAAGCTGGAATGAGCAAGTTTCTGAAAATCAAAGGGGAAGTCAAAGGAATTGGTTCTGCCTGGCGAAGCAGCCAGATAGGCCACATGAAGTGACTCACATGATAAACCAGGAGGCAACTGTAAGCTCCCCTGACAATGTGCCTGAATGCCACTGCCAAAAAGACAGATGCCATTGCTGGAAAACTCTGCCATCATTGGGCATGTGGACTCAATGCTTTCCGCTTAAAGAAGGGAGGCGAAGGAGGAGGAGGAGGAGGAGAAGATAACAGAGATCCATCCTCATCAGAATCATTACATTTGAATGTTGTTTCATTGTAAAGGCGAACCCTTCATCAAAATGCTGTCACCTCCTTGCCAGGTTCATAATTGGAGTGAGAAGCAGGATCCTATTTGAGAGGGCACTATTCAGAGCTACGTACTGACCCGAACGTGCTATGGGTTTCCTCTCCCTCCCTAAGTCTTAACCTTTTCAGTATCAACAAATCAATATCCTACTGCTTCTTCGTCATACTTTTGATTTGTCCTCCTGACATCTGACCACATTTTATTGATAGTCCCTTGTGCGTGCAACTGGAACATGTCTCAGGCTCTGCAGTACTGAATCAGTAGCTCAGTGGTGAACTTTAGAGCTCGAGGGAACCTTTTTCAAAAGGAGGGCACATTTTACAAGCCACCTTAGAAGCAAGTTCTCCCCCTTGGATCAGAATCAGAATCCAGCATTAATAGGATGCCAGGACAGGAGAGTCACATGACCTTACTTAGCTTACACAAAGAACCTTGGAAGCCACAGATCTTTTGAATTTACAGGACATTTATCTGTTGGATTTTAACCAGCTGCAAGAAATTAAACAGTGGACCTTTTAGAATACACCCTCTTGATTTGTCATAGTATTCTAATAAACTGGAAATTAGCAAATCATAAAATTGCTGGAGTGGAAGAAATTGAAACCTTCTTTGAATCCATAACTTACAAATGGCAGCATGTTTCTGTTTATACAAGCTACAATCACCAAACAAAGGAACATGAAGCAAAGAAAGGAATCAAGAAAATAATAGCTATATGTGAATGAACAAGAAATGGGGTTTCTTGAAAGCATGTGTGTGTGTGTGTATGTGTAAGTGTATATATATGTATATTTGTTTTCGTAGATTTTCAAGGGTAGAGGTATGCAAATTTTGGTGTATTCGGGTCTTTTCCCATGTAAGATTGATTAGATCAACATCTTGATTAGATCAACTAATCAAGATGTAACAACACAGGCAACCAAACCACTCACAGCAACAAAGCCAGCACCCCACACCTCCCCACCAGTATTTATAGAGAGACAGCAGCTCCGATCACGCTTTCCTCGCACAAGCACGAAGCCGAAGACACCAGCCTGAAGATGACGAGTGGGACCTCGTCGAAACGTCGCCAAGATGCTCTCAATCTTACACAGGAAAAGACCCGAATACACTAATACTTGCATGTATATATATGTATATATGTATATATATATATGTATACACACACACACACACACACACATACACATATACACATATATACAACTTTTAATTGATTTCTTCTTTCCCAGATTCCCCCTCCTCCCATATTTCTTAATGTATTAGGTGTGGCTTATAAATTGTAAGGTTGCATTGGGATTGTCTGCCTAATGTTCACAATCCCGTAAAATTCAAGGCATTGCTTCCGACAGAAACAGCAACATACTGTAAGGAACGCATAAAAGACGGCAGGCCTTAAAGCATCAAACTGCCAAGTTTTCAACATAAAGGTTGCACCAACACCTTGAACGGAGGGGAAAAAAAATCCGCAGTTTGTTAAGCTGCTGATCAAAATGCCTCCTTCTCACCAGCAATCAAACTGTTGCATTTCATACCCATTGAAATTTTCCGACATTTTTCAAGGGCAGCACTATTTAGTGTGTACTACAGCAGTCTAATCAGGGAACTAAAGCATGAATGACTGGTAGTTGGTCATAGCTTAGCAACAAACTATGGCAAGCTAATTAGTAGGTGCTTCATAAGTTTTTAGAAAGCTAAATATGTGTTCTGTATCTCATGGTTATTCAAAAGGCTGCAACAACTATATTTCTTGCCTGATGAAACCCAATTCAGTACTATTTTCATTTTTTAACAAATCTGATAAAATAAGGTATAATATACTTGATAAGCAAGGCTATTATCAATAAATTACATTAATATACTGGTAACATAGTAAGTAAGCAAAAAAATAAACTCTGCCTAAAGGGCACAATAGCAAGCCTTTCCTAAGGCTAAATTCAATAGTATTTAGTAAATTTAGTAAAAAAAAAAAAAAAAGCAAAAGAGAAGAAATAAAATGTGATTTATCCAAAAAAGAGAAGGCTACACGATTCTAATAACAGCTATTGATACAGGTCAGATCTAATTATCTCACTTGTTTTATTTCAGATTAAGTTAGTAGTAGTAACTTAAGTTAGTAGTAGTTCAACCAGTAGTAGTAGTAGTATCTTTGGTTTATTTTTTTTCCCCTAATATAAATCACACAGCTCAATCTAAATGAGGATCCTTACGTTGGAAGGGCTTTAATGTTTAGGTTCTTGCTGTGGCCTCAGTTGGAATTAGTTTCAAGAGATCACTTCTGGTAGTGTAAATAGCAGGCCAAAAATAGTCAATTTGGAACAGGATCCTCAGGAGGTCAAACTATAAATCAGTGGTTTTTAAAGTGGGGATAATTTGGGGCATATCCTGGGGGTAATGAAGCAATTTGTAATTGCTTGTTTGTGAGACAAGGATCCAGTTTGGGACTGCTATTTCTGAGGTGCTGGAGTAAAACAACAGAATCTGTCTTTGTGAGGGTAATGACATTATTTGAACTGGGAAAAAGGATAATTGGATCAAACTGTTTAAAAACCAGTGCTATAAATCCTTCATATCCCCACCCTGGGATCTGAAACTAGATTGTAAGGTAACAGCATTACTGCATGAGATTCTTGCCTCTGTGGCTAAGTTGATGGCAGGGGTTATCTGATGGTGCTGGAGGACTTCAAACTGCCTTCTCTGGGCCTGTTGTTGGTGGCTGAACAACCAGCTTTTCTGATCAAGTATCCCATTCCCAGGGGAGATCACACTTTGGATCTAGGTTTTATCTAGCTCAGATGCTGACTTCTTCTGTTAGTCTCTCTAGAAGCTGATGATCATTATACAATGGATTAGCTCCAAAGGTGCAGTTTGGCCTACAAATATATATTTTGCTTAGAAAACCCCCTTATTTCTTAATTTTATGCATTGGAGTGCTAGGAGTATACTACTACTTTTGTATCAGAAGGTGCTTCTGGGTTGAAAGGATTAGCTGGTGACATCACTGTTTTGCAGGGGACACCTGAGGGGGTTCTTTTCATGTCCCTGTTATTTTCCCACCAAAGTGGTACTTTTTTATCTACTTGCATTTTCATCCTTTCAAACTGTTAGGTGAGCAGGAGCTAGGGCAAATTGACAGGAGCTCATTCTGTCATGCAGCTCGCTCTCAGGTTTTGAACTGCTCAGCTGCCAACCTCTCAGTGGTCATTTAACTTACTGTCTTAACCACATGAGCCATCACAGCCCCTGGCTAGTGATACAAAGCCACAGATACAAGTGAAGCCTTGAATGTGAATGTGGCTTCACTTGTATTGCCTGACTAGGGATACAAGTGTGAAGCAACATTCAAGAAATATATGTCCTACCTCCATTGCTTAGAAGCTTCATAACATAAAGGTTCTGCAAACTCCTATATTAAAAGACAATGTTTTACTCGTATATTCTATATATTGTACTTAGGAGGCTAAGGAAGATGGCAGTTCTGGCTGCATTTGTCCTTTCTTATGCCAAAATCAGTTTGGACTAATATTAAATATGCTTTTCCATTTCATTTCCTTTGGTTTGAAATCTAGTATGGAACAAGCTTTAAAAATGTAACATATTCCACATAACCTGGCTTGATGATGTACTGAAAAATTTGAGCATTGAAACAATACAGCATGTTGCTGAAAACCAACTGACCAATTTTGTTTCTAATGTCCATTTTCTTCTTTAAGGTTTCATAGCTTTTCCACTTACTTTTGCAGATGTGCAAACACAATTTTCATGGTATCATAGTTTGGCCTGGGCAATCTCTGTACAAGGTCCTTTATGGCTTTCACTTGGCTATCAGGTTCTTGGATTTCTGAAAGAAATAAAGAGTTATGGGTGTTACAACAATATCTGACTGTCTGCAACGTTGCTGCTACCATGGTTGAAACAGACAAATGTGATCTGGAAGCATGGTTACAGCTGAAGTGCCCCATTTTAAGTATTATTTTGCAATAGAGTGTGTTCACATTTTCATAAACAACAATTCCAAGCACAAGGAGATTTTTAAGTTCTCTAACTCATTAAACCTCCTGAAGCTCCTGTCCTTCAGGGTACCCTCAGGTTGGAGAATGGGGACTTTCGAATGTTGTTGGAGACGCAGCAGTGTATTGTAGCTCAGAATGATGCTGTTATCTCTGATAAAACAAGCTGAGATCCATGAAAGCTGAGACGTTATCATGGGGTGCAATTAATGTTTTAAGACTTGGTTGTTTTTTTCTACAGATGACACACAGAGCTGGCCTTTGGAAGATTGGTCTGAGGTAGCAAAGGCCAGGGTGTGACCTGTCATGCCAAAAACTCATTTCATGAATTTCCTGAGGAAATACTTTTTTTTAGCTCTCAGTGGGCTACCTTGACTTAAAGGAATGGGAAAGTATTAATTTATCTCTTTCATCTCATTGGAAATGCAAGCACTTTTTCTGATTCTGAAAGATCCAGATTATTTGCAAAACATGAACAATTCCTCATATGTGGAGTCCTTGATGCTCTATGTTGTTATCCAGTCAGGTAATGAAATGTCTGCAAGCAAACAACCAAACTCAGAGAGCACCGAGGACTCTACAATTCAACTCTGAGCTACATATACTCTGTTCTATTAAAATTCCCCATTTATCATTCAGTTTAGAAAAATAACACACAATTATCTATATGTGTGCACAATCTACCCATTAGGCCTTCTCCCATCCAAATATAATTAGCAGGAAAGCATTTGATTGTGTTAACAAGAATGTAATATTAAGTCATTCCCCTGCTCATTACCGACCATATTTTCTATTGAAATACAATTAAGTCATACCTTCACTAAGTTTTAATTGAGACATTAGACAGATTTTAGCAGCTATTCATGCTGTAACTTATTTAGTTTTTAACTTTGCAAGTTATATGATACATTAAGGTGGAGAAAACTCTATGGCACCTTTCAATCCTAACTTATAAAGGTATTTCATCAACCAATGGATCTATGAAACACCAGAGGCCTTGGTCTCAAGGTACTGAGTTAATATCACTTCAGACTGCCATGACTGATAATTTCCATAATTGAATACTATTTGATAGATAGATCAGAGAAACTACAATAATTTTCTTTTCCAAGACATTTATTTTACATGGAAGTTTCAGATAGAAGTTGAGCAAATGTATCTTCAATATGAAGTAATGTTGTTACTATGCAGACTCAGTAAAACTTAGGCCAGGGAGGTTATCCTCATACCTAATAAACATGCCTACCTTATAAGCTTTATTTCATGCTCTATAATGATCAATTCTTCCTTGTGTTGATTTTCTTAGTTCACATCCTGTCCCTTGCCTGGTATTCTTTCTATCATTTCATAACTGCCTTTTTTGTGGAAAACAATTAGTCAGTAATGAAAGAATGCGAGATTGAGACCTATAATCACTTTTGTGATGTGAAACTTCTTTTAATGTTGTGATAACGACACTGCTGCTGACTGGCTTAGGATAAGAATATTTTCTATATGATTAATGGCTTCCAAGTCTTAAAATATGGTTTCTGAGTAAGATATTTGCATGAGATGTTGAAGCACACATAACTGTGCTTTCATTTTGCAAAAGATAAGATAAAATAAATGTTCAAGGTCCCTGACATAGGGAAACAGTTTTACATGCTGCAGGTTTTAGATAACCTGGATCTTATGACTGGCTTTATCTAGCATAGGTTTTTAATTTTAAAAACATTCTTCTAATTGCTTATATTTCTACTCTGGAAATATTTGGAGAGTTCCAATATGGAAGAGATATTTTCTTACCACAGAAATACTGTAAATCGGAATACTTCTGTTGGCTTTGCTTCAGCACTGGGATTAGAATATACTTATTCCAATATATAATATTTTGGCATAAAGTTAAAAAAATAGAAAAGGGACATATATGAAAGACAAAATATCAGGAAATAACCTGAATTTGTAAGAATGGGGTGAGGAAAACTAAAGAGATAGAATGAGCAAGGCTTGCAATAAATTCCACAAAATAACAAACAAACAAACAAAAACTTTATTGGGATATGTGTGGATAAGTCTAGGAAACTTTTCTTGATTGGAAATGATTGCATGATGGTGATGGACAACAGGGAGAAGGCTGAATCGCTAAATTTTACATCTGTCTTTTCCCAAAAGGAAAAAAAAAATGGACAACTGATCAATCTGAAGGTGCACAGTAGGGGACATAAGAAAACTACAGGTCAAATAGGAAATGGTAAAAAATGCATCTAGATGCTCTGAATGAATTTGTTGTATGGGCCAGATGGATTACAGGGTGCTAAAGGAAATTGCAGATGTAATCTCAAAACCACAGACTTTTATCTTTGAAAACTCCTAGACCACAAGGTGTCAATAGATTGGAGAAAAACCAAGACTGCCCGCTGTTTAAAAAAGAAAAAAATTAAACCCAGCAAAGTGCAAAACAATCAACTTGACATGAATGTTAGGGAAAATCCTAGAAAGGTACTGGTAATCAAGGGTTAAATTTCAAACACCAAGAGCAAGTCAGTTCTGAGTTGGATTTAAATAACATGATGATTCCAAAAACTGGGAAGTACAAGGGAAGTCCAACTGTGTCTTACACACTCTTACATGGCAAGATTATGTTTGAGCTTAAGATTCATTTCTCCCCATATATTTCTCAGTGAAGGAATTGACAGGGACAAAGTATCAGCATCAGCAGTGTGCTGCAGCTACCAAAAAAAGCCAACACAGTTCTAGGCTGTGTTAACAGAGAGATAGAATCAAAATCATGTGAAGTGTTACTACCACTTTATGATTCCTTGGTAAGGCCACACTTGGAATACTGCATCCACTTTTGGTGACCACGATGTAAAAAAAGAGACTCTAGAAAGAGTTCAGAGAAGAGCAACAAAGATGATTAGGGGACTGGAGGCTAAAACATATGAAGAACGGTTGCTGGAATTGAGTATGTCTAGTTTAATGAAAAGAAGGACTATGGATCACATGATAGCAGTTATCTGAGGGGTTGCCATAAAGAAGAGGTGGTCAAGCTCTTCTCCAAAGCACCTGAGGACAGGACAAGAAGTAATGGATGGAAACTAATCAAGGAGCGAAGCAACCTAGAACTACGTAAGAAGAAATTTCCTAACAATTAGAACAATTAATCAGTGAAACAACTTGCCTCCAGAAGTTGTAAATGCTCCAACACTGGAAGTTTTTAAGAAGAGACAGGAGAACCATTTGTCTGAAATGGTATAGAGTTTCCTGCCTGAGCAGGGGAAGACCTCCAAGATCTCTTCCAACTCTCTGTTCTATTCTATTCTATTCTATTCTATTCTATTCTATTCTATTCTATTCTATTCTATTCTATTCTATTCTATTCTATTCTATTCTATTCTATTCTATTCTATTCTATTCTTCCATTTCCATTCCTTTTCATTTCCATTTCCATTCTATTTCATAAAATTACAGCATAGACAATTTATTGAAGCCTATACAGGTAGTCCTCAATTTACAACAGTTCACTTCAGTGGTGAAATCCAAATATTTTTTACTATCGGTTCTGTGGGTGTGTCTTGGTGGGCATGGTGTGGCTTGGTAGGTGTGGCTTTGTGGGCATGGCAGGGGAAGGATACTGCAAAATCTCCTTTCCCATCCCAGGGGAATACTGCAAAAACTCCATTCCCACCCCACTCTGGGGCCAGCCAGAGGTGGTATTTGCCGGTTCTCCAAACTACTCAAAATTTCTGCTATCGGTTCTCCAAATTACTCAAAATTTTTGCTACTGGTTCTCCAGAACCTGTCAGAACCTGCTGGATTTCACCCCTGGTTTACTTAGTGACCATTCAAAGTTACAATGGCACTGAAAAAAGTGACTTAAGACCATTTTTCACACTTATGACCATCACAGCATCCCCATCATCATGTGATTTACATTCGGATGCTTGACAACTGGTTCATATTTATGACAGCTGCAGTGTCCCCGGGTCATGGGATCCCCTTTTGCAAACTTGAAGTGAAACTTGGGTTCATCATACCTTCATACATTTCTGTAATATTGTGCATTGTCATTTCAGTCATCCAGGTTTCATACAGCGATGCTCTCAACCCATGGACCGAAAAAGAAATTTGGTCATATAAATACATTCCTACTGTCCTCTCCTCATGTGCTCAATGATCTAGTCATATTAATAGTATATGATATAGAGCGCATAAATATTTATTATTTTGGTTCTCGGTTTCTCTCTTTGTTTTCTGGGAGGTGGGGAGAGGCAGCACAAGTGATTATCAGCTACCTTTAAAACAAACGCAGCAATCTTGAAATATTTTGATAGCAATTTCACACAGTGCAAGACTAAAAAAAAATATCTGCCCTTCTTGTTATATTTTTTTATTACCTAAAAAGCATTCCTCTAGAAAGTGTGATAATATAAGCTTTAAAGGAGCTCAAACATCTCCATATAGGATCAAAACTTTCTTTGGTAAAATGACCCCTAAAGACTAAATCTTTGTAAATTGAGAAATGTGGACTAGATTCCTTATTCTGTCCTTGGCCGTCTCATCAAAGCCCCCAAAATATGTGAATCTGGCTGGAGAATTTGAATGCTCAGCAAAGTTCAAACTGACTTTTTTTTTTTAAAAAAAAAATGATCATTTATAAAGTTCTGTCTTTAAAATTTTTTTAAAAAAAGCTTTATTCCTAGTGAGTACAACAAAGACAGGGAATTATTTTTATTGACAACCCAAGAACAAATTTTAAAGCATAACAATACAACAATACATATATCAAATATAAAGCCACAATAAACATGTAGAGAAAGCCTGAAACAATTAGTAATGTGAGGGAGGCATCCATAGCTATATGGTCTCCTTTTAAAAAATAGCTAAAGTTTGGCCTCCTGGGAGAACAATGGCTTCCTGGTCAGAAGAACAGTTCAGATTTGTAGCAATTGATTTTATAAGTTCTGTTTTCCATTTAGTGTACATAACGGGCACTCAAATACTATACTGGATGCAGAACTGAGTGCTGTATTGAACATATAAAGATAGGGTTTTCATAGAGGATGTTGATAGATCTGTGAGTTGTCACCCTAATGTGTAACCGAAACTGAGGTCAAGCTAAAAAGTCTTCTATGTCAAGTGTTTAAAAAGTATCTAGGTTTGACCAAGGAAGGATATTTATTAAACTATAATCCAGTGAGAAACACTGGGTCTATCTTTTTGAAACCTATGACCCAAATCCTCTGCTGGAGGTCAGTTATGATATTGTCAGGGCTGAGAATGGCTAATGCTGGAAAGGAACATAAGGTAAGGTTCACCTTTCCTTATTAAATAGGCTGGAGTCCTCTTTAACAAGATTGAGTTGTCTTCTGAAGCATTCAGGATTCAGTTAGGACTCAGACCTACAGTATCTAATAAGGTAAAGTGAAACAAAGTTGTTCCCCAGAGAATTTGATTTCATAGCTTCAAATCGACCCCAAAGGTGATGAGCCTAATTCTAACCTAGTAAAAGAGTTAAGGATGAAATAATGAACCTGGGTTGATGGCCCTTAAAACTGAATAACTTCTGATCTGGAGGCATCCTTATAAATACATAGTTGTATGCCACAAAACATTGAACTGCAAATGTTGGTCTTATATACCAGTGATCAGTTTAAAATGCAGTCTAAATTGTTGAAATAATAATACTGATTATAAATATTATATAAATAATAGTAATAATACTTCAGGTCTCAACAAACTTTTCAGAACATTTTTTCCCCCTATGGACTCCAAAATAAAGAAATGAATTTGTCTATGGAGATTCTCAGGTCATGATCGTCCCAAAGTCCGGTTGCCTCTTGAAAAAGCACCTAAAGGACAAAGAGCCTTGGTAGTACAGTGGTCTAAAGGACCCTGTTATTAAGACCAGCTGCCTGCAATTACTGCAGGTTCAAATCTCCCCAGGCTCAAGGTTGACTCAGCCTTCCATCCTTTCTAAGGTAGGTAAATTGAGGACCCAGTTGTGGGGGCAATAAGCTGACTTTGTATAAATATATAAAAAGGATGAAGGCTATTGCTTAGTGCATTGTAAGCCGCCCTGAGTCTCCGGAGAAGGGCAGCATATAAATCAAATTTAAAAAAAAAAGAAAGAAAAGAAAAGAAATGAATTATTTTAAAAATGGCTACAATCCTGCAAAATTGCCAAATCCAAGAAATTTTGTGATCAAATTTTGGGTCAACCTGACATGTTTTTGGTTACTATTAATGAAAAATACCCCACTCATATATTTGGAATACTAGACCAAGTAGACACAACTTGAGTGTGTCTCTCTTACACACAACGGAACCTGCAAATGCTACTGTTCTAACCTCTGAGTTAACATTTATTACCCCATGCTTTGTGCCTCCATAATTTGTTTTAGCTTAGAACATATTCCTCACAAAGACGGTGAAAAATTCATTCCCAAGGCTTGGAAGGAATGTGGCATATCTTCGTTTTATGATTCAACCCATTTGCTAATTGTTATCTGACTGAAAAAGAGGAAAAACTGGCAATGTGTGGTAACTTTAGTCAGCATTTCTGAACTGGGAATGATAAACACCTCTTCCTGGTTCTGGCATTTATCAGTCGTGAAATATTATTACCACATAGGCTCACAGCATGGTTACTGTTATCATCAGGGGAAAAAGAGGAAGCTAATCTTAATGGTTTGTAAAGCCGTTACCTGCATTGGTCTGACATTTATCATGATCATCTTACCACATGGGTCCTCCCTTGCAAAGGTATATTATCTGGAATGGACATCACTATGAATTATTATTTTGCAGCTAGGTAGGAAATTGTATGTTGTAGATACCTTTTTCTCATTATAAATCACAGTCACACTTCACCATTTCCCAGACAAAGATGCTGAGACCAGGCGTTTTGCTACCCGCTCACTTTTTTTGCAGTTCCATGAAAATATTGGATATTCTTTCATTAGAAAAGATGATACTGTTCTCAGTAGAAGAGGGTTTTTTTTTTTTTTAAAAAAAATACTGCATCACAAAAGTAATTTTTTTAAAAAAGAAAGAACAAATGGGCACTATGAAAACAAGCTTTGCTTAATGGAAGAATGGGTGCCTGCTGATTCATGTGGAAGCTGGAGAGAGAGAGGGAGAGAGAGAGAGAGAGAGATGGAGATGTAAACTTGTTCTTGTTGTAAGCAACTTACTACAGGTAATCCTTGATTTACAACAGTTCATTTAGTGACCATTCAAAAGTGCAACAGCATTGAAAAAAGTCACTTATGACCATTTTTCACACTTATGACCACTGCAGCATCACCATAGTCATGTGATCAAAATTCAAGTGCTTGGCAACTGACTCATATTTATGACGGATGCAGTATCCCGGGATCTTATGATCACCTTTTGTAACCTTCTGACAAGCAAAGTAAATAGGAAACCAAATTCAATTCAGTTGTTACTAAGTTAACAACTCAGTGATTTACTTAATAACTGTGACAAGAAAAGTCGTAAAATAGGGCAAAAGTCACTTAACAATTGTCTTACTTAGCATCAGAAATTTTGAGCTCAGTTTTGGTCATAAATTGAGGACTACCTGTAATGTTTGCTAATCTCTCTTTACTTTCTCCAGGGGTTGAAGATCTGCAATCGAATATTCTAAAGCCACAACTCACCTTTGAATCCTAGTTATTAATGATGACAGAGAATAGATTTGTGACTATCATATTAAAGCATGGCTAATGCCCTCAATGATTAATCTGAGTTTTGGATAAAAATGGATTATTACCAATGCCTTCTAAAGCCATCTTTATATCAAACTTATAAGAAGGGAAGGAAAGAAACTTCATTTGTAACCCATAACAACCGCTAGCCAATTGATGTTTAATGGAATTATCTGTACCAAAACAGACCACTCAGAATTATAAATCTAGATTGTCAATCTTCTAGCTAACAAGTGCTCTGTCTCCATAAATGACACTTCCAAATATCGGTTTGGAATACAGTAAGTACTTTTTTTTTTTTTTTTACTGAATTGGAAATTTACAATTCTTGTATAATATCCTCTTATTAGAAATAAACCTTTGGAGTTAGTCTGACATAAATTCCTTATCCTGCAAGGTAGTAAGAGCTTGACCTCTGTCTCCAGTCACAACCCTGCATTAGGCATGGTTGAGGGACTTAATGTCCTTTTACCTTTCTACCAACTCCTATTTCCAAGGAACTTTGAGATCATACCAATACATGTTTAATGTTCATTTCAACCCTTCGAACCTTGGATTTTTGTTCTGTTGTGCCTCGGTGCTATTTTACATTCAACAAAAGCGTGCAACTACAAACAGTATTAGGTCATTTTATCTCTCCCTCCCTACTCTGTTCTTCTCACTGTTTAATATTTGTTTTACATCATAGTTATCGTTTTACCTACAAAAAACAAAAAAACAAAAAAACCCTGTTTGAGAGACTCTTTTGACTCTTCCTTTCATCTAGCCATCTCTCTCATTAGCCTCCCTGATCAAATAAAACAAGAATGAGCCAGGTTGCAATTTTTAGTGCTAGAGAACATGTGAGGCTTCTGATACTGGCTACAACCAGGCATAGTGTTGGGCAGACGTTCGGCGAGATCCCCTACTGTGCTGCTGTGTAAGCTTCCCTGCTGGTCTGTTTGCTATAGTTTTAATGTCTGTGAAAAAATCTGAGGCAAACTAAATTATGCTCTGCCCTTTTGGATGTAAATAAAACATCCAATTTAGACAATCTCTATTGCCCTAACTCAGTTTCGGTCATTCTATGCCAGCCTGAATTTTATTTTTTTTTAATATCTTTCCTTCCTCCCAATTTTTTTTTTTTTTACCTTATGGGAAATGTTGCTAAAACAGAAGGCGTATTTGGTTATTCCAGCTGACCTCTGTAAGTGGGAATAAGCCTTCTCTCTTTCCCTCTCCTTCTCTCTCCGATAAAATAGACAAAACATATAGACAGATAAGTAAAAATATATAAGAACAGAAATATAGGTCTAATTATATTTTGCTACCTAATCTATTATTAATTCTGTGTAAAGTTTTAAAGTCCTGATTTTAACCATTATTTTACAGGCAGTAACAATGCTATTGCGTACAGAGAGACACATATATGCACAGTGCTTTTACACACAGAGAGACATTGGTATACATACATGGTGTCTTTTTTATATAAAAAAAGTATGTCTTGATGCCCCTAACTTCAGTTACATTCATTCCTTAATTCATTTGCTTCTTATTCTTGCTACCTCCCCAATCATCATCCCAAAAGACTGGGAGGTAGAGGAAAAGGTTGCAACTTGTCATGTTGTAACACATCAATTGTGCCTCATAAAAAAGAAGCTTTTCCATGAATATTCATAACTATTTTTCAGTCCATTAGCAAGAGTTAAGAGAATGAGTTTCCAACTCGGTTCCATTTAGCAAATATGTATGCGAAATTAATGGAATATTTCCCCCACCCCTCCGTCCTCAGAGTACTTAGAAAAGTTAAACTTCACTGACTAAACCTCCAGGTGCTATCATTTGAGGAAAAAAAAATAACAACCAATAATTGTCATTCTTTTACATATTTGATGGGGCTGATTATACAATGTGCAACTCTAAATGGCTTATAGCACATTGTAGCATGGTTCCATCCCATTGGTTGCAGTAGGGTGCAGGCAGATGGATGACAGTGACAAGGAAAGAAGTGCTTTTGCCTAGTCGTGCGTTAAGATGCCATCCAGAAGCTCTGTGCACTGCAGACAGTTCATTAGGATGCCAGCATAATGGTAAACTACCAGTCAGAGTGACACTCCATTTCCTGCTTACTGAGCTTTCCAACCACGGCAGATGTCAACAATCTCACAGGGCTACAGAGCAGACCTAACTTTCCAGTCACTTGGACTCCAATTTTTTTCCCTTAACAGTGCCATACATTATAGGCAATACGGAGCAGCAAGTCACAGCAAAGAGGAAAATGCAGACCTTAATTATACCCCCAAGAAGCAGCTTCGTCTCCTGGAACTCCCTTTCTAAGATTGGGATACCTGGAGTCAACTCTGTTCTTTTGATAGAGACTTTGTTTTTGGCTTTTCTTTGGGGGGGGGGAATGAAGCAGGAAGATGCTAATATGCATACCTGCTGATTAGACACCTACATCGGATTGCTAAAAATGGAAAAGGCTCAATTGGGGGAAGGTTATCAGGCTTCATGATTGATCTCTGGGACTTAACTAGGAAACAGATAATGCCTGTTTTCCCCTGGCTTCTTTCTCCTCTCCTCCCTTTTCAAATTCAGTACTGTACAGTACATTGTTCCTGTGCATGGAAAGAACAGACTTGAACATCTGGATAGTGTGATATTTTCCCTGAAAATGCACAACTCGAGGCTATCACACACCTCCCTAACAAGCAGTTAAAGCCCAGCGAGATAGACTTCCAAGGATCCAGCTTGCTTCTTTCTTTTTTTTTCCTACAAAAATACCCATTGTTTCCAATGCCAACACAGTATTAAAATACAATAGTTTGTGCCTGCCCTCAAGTGCCTTTTTTTAAAAAAAATTTGTAGCCAGCAATAAAATCTTTCCCAATTAAGGGTGTGGGGAAAAGGTTGTTTTTGTAGGAATGGTTTTAATGTAGAAATAGGGGATAGATAAAAGCAGTATTGTTACTAATAATGATATGTTTTGTAGGCACGAAGGGGTCTGTTCATAAGATGGCATGACAAGCCCATTCAACAACTGAGTGGGTGGGTGGGTGGAGGGAGGGAGATGGGGATGTAAGATTTACTTCGGCTCCCGTGGCCAACTTTTAAAGAAGCTGAAAGCTGTATTGGATTCAGAAAATGGTTAAATAGGAAGAGAGTTAAAGGAGAAGAAATAAAACATTTAGTTTCGTCTGGAAGGCAATGCCTAGTCTTGTTTGATAGTTATTATTGTATTATTTATTAAATTGATATTGATACATTGAAACAAAGAATTGCACAGAATAATAGGATTTTATTTTGCACCTCCAATTTAATAAGACAGGTTTTTATTTTCCCCCCAGAAGTTTTAGTCATCTTTGAAAATGAAAACCGAGGAAGGATTGGTTCTCTGTGATTTTGGCCTCTGTTTTACAAAAATTAGCACATGTAAATTTAATTTATTTACCTCTGTAAACCAGTTAATTCAGTTCTTTAGAAAGCAATGCATGCATAAAAAAAATTTAAAAAAAAGATAGCTGTACGCATTCCCTTTGGTGGGAAGCCAGGGTCAAATATGACTAATAACTAGTCCGCATAGTTCTGTGACATAAATTAAAATGAAAAATGCTGTTGCTGCTCTAAAGTATGTTTTTTTAAAAAAAAAAATCTTTATTTTTTTTTAAAAAAAGCAAAACAGCCCTGATAATAAGAAGAAAAATATGAATTTTTAATTGTGAAAAAGATTTTATTCTTGTCTTTTTAAAAATTATTATTATTATTATTATTATTATTATTATTATTATTATTATTATTATTATTATTATTAAAGGAAGCTATGTAAACAGCTTTTCCCCAGGGTAGGTTTAGACTTGAAGACTGTTTATTATATGATTTGAATAAGACTAGACTTGGCCTTTTGACTTTGAATCACTACCAAATTTCAGGCTGTGAGGAAATTGTTCTACATTTCCTGACAAATTGAGTTAAGCAGACATTAAGTGGGCTTTAAGAAAACAAATGGCCATCTTTATCACAGGTGGACACTGATGGCTTAATGGGGCCTGGGCTGATTGTATCACTTCTAATGGCTTGACGGGAAGCATTAGGGTTTTTGCATAAAGAACTGGCATGGCAAACTCTGCTAACACAGACCTGTCAAGCGCTCTGCCTCCCTTTGTGCATGGAAGCAGATGTTTGTATGTATACTATGAACTGGCATTAGAGCGAGCGACAGATGCCTGTACGAATGCCAGGTTTGTGAATTTTTTACAGCAGGAACATGTTCTGAAAAAGTGCAGCCCTGCCCTCGACCATAGGTAATTCCCCACGGGGACTTGGCTGAATCCCTGCAAACAATTTCAGCATTTGGTTTTCCTAGCAACTGGAGGAATAGGCTTGTCCAAAGGAAGGAAGGAAGGAAGGAAGGAAGGAAGGAAGGAAGGAAGGAAGGAAGGAAGGAAGGAAGGAAGGAAGGAAGGAAGGAAAACAGACAAGCAAACAGATTCTTACGGATCTGTAGCATAAGAGCCGTGGTGAAGTTTTTTCCTTCCTCCCTGGCACACTGCATTTTCCAGGGCACAATGTAACACAATCCAATCCTTCTAAGAAAGGAACAAAAAGGGTATTATAGCTATATAATTAAAGCTTGCATTAATATACGGCTGGGAAAATGTTCTTCCTTGGCTGCCCTGCCCTTTCTCCTTCACAAAACAAGGAAGAAATAGATTTGCATGTATCTCTCTTTCAAAAAAAAAAAAAAAAAATCCAAACATTTTTTTTTAACTGCATTTCATTGCTTTCTATATCCAGGGCGTACACTATAGTTGTCTGTCAATGATACGCACAGGTAGCTTGCAGTCCATTAAACAAACACTGCCCCCCCTCACTTTTATTTGACATTTTATTTGGCTGTGACAAATGAGCAGCAGTTGGATTATAACATAATTTGTCTTGTCTTTATTACCAGCACAAAGGACACCATTCATTAATTATTCTGCCGTTGCAGCTTAACACTAACTGGAAAGGTCCCTCTTCGGACAGATGGCGAGGACGATGTTATTTATATCAATCAGCCAAAATCCTCAACAAGGATTACTGTTCCTGAGACTACAATGATTTATTTCTTTTTACCTCACCCTCCCTCAACCCTTTCTGCTTTCAGAGATTTTTCTATAAAAAAATGAATTTGATGGGAAACTTAAAGCCATGCCATATTTAACCTGTTAGCTGGTAAAACAACATGCAGCCTGCATCAGTTTAATTACCTACCCATGTCCATTTACCAGATTTTTTAATCGATTTGAGAAAAGTAAAAAAAGAAGTTGATTGGGGAGACTGGAGAGGGAGGGAGAAAAAGAGATTTGGGGGGGAGGGTCTTGGAGCACTGAGTTCAGCAAAAGTTTGTTTTTTTTAAAAAAACCTTTTTGGTAATGTCTTACTGCTGTTGCCCCCAGAGACCACCGGGATCAGGAAACGGTGCCAGCTGTCAGGCTCCTTGTCTCTGATAAAATGAGATGACCAATCCTATGACAAAGAAACCGGTGGGGTTGGCCTTCTGAAAGATGAGCTACTATGTTTAACTTAATTGAAGGTCAGGTCATACCAGAGACAGATGCTTCTTGATTCCTACTGTTATTGAGTATCTTGTGTAGGATAGGGATGGATTTTACCTTCTTTTTTCTTAGGTTCTTAATTACTGCATCCCATATTTCTATAAATGAATTCAGGTATTCTTTATAGTCTTCTGAAATCACTTAACCATTGTCCATTTCCTGGATAATCTCTTTAAAGCAGAGATCTTTAAACCTCTGTGTGAATGTGTTTCTTCCATCCACTTCAGGTTTCCACAAACATTAGGAACCTGACACAAGGAAAAGTCTTACAACCTAGAAACATTTATTGTCTGCAGAAATTATTGGTGTAACCTTGCTCTCCCGATTAGTTTGCAAATAGTAAAAGTTCCATCAAGACAAATATCAGCAACATGCAAATACCCTTGCAGGTTGTGATTAAGATTTTAAATGTATCCTTTTGCTTTTAGTTAATGAAAAACAAAGTCTTGGAGGATCTAAGTTGTAATTTATTAAACATGAAAGGCTCCTTGATGAAATATAGAAATGAGATATATTTTGCATTTCAAAGATTTAAGCTGACAACTTACTTGCATGCAAATAAGAGCAAGATTTGTAAAAATATTTGAAAAGAAATTATTCCTGAATGTACTTATTACAATAATGTGGCATGTAGATAAGAGAAACACACAGCATTAAAAGACATTCATTTCTCCAAAGTCTTAAAATTAGCTTCTTTCTGCCATTGTGTATTAATGTTCTTCTTCAGGAATGCAACATATTAAAGAACTGAACAGAATTAGTAATAAATTTGTTAATTACAAATTTAAGCAACACAACTGTGTTGTTTTCCCCATGTATTTTTAAAAGCAGAATTGCTAATGCATTTTAATCATTTATGTACAAACATTTGAGGATAAAATATTCTGAAGTTTATCAATTTCAAGAGCTGTTTATTTGCTAGCAAAATAGGGCATGTTATACAACATATATCTTAGCATTTTTGCTCATCAAATCCCCATTTGCAGAATGCAAATTTCCCTGGTCTAAGTGCTCTTGCACCTCAATTTAAATGAATAATAGGATAGACTCTATTAAAATCGGTTTAAGGTTGCCATGGGTGACATATCAGTAGGGTTAAAATGAGAGAAAAAGGTCAAAGAAACAGACCTTACTTTAAAAAAAAAAAAGAAGAGAAGAAGCATATGTAAGCCTCTATAAAAACATTACAAATGCTACCACCATATTGAAATTATGAACAAATATACACTTTGCATTTTACAAACATTATATTCTAAACCAGATGAATAGGGAAATTATAATACCCCCAACACCTCTGGGAATGTATTTAGTTGCACTAAAATTAAAGAAGTAAGTCCTACTGTGATAACACTGTAGTCTGGCAGGTTGTGGATTTGTAAAAATCACAGAGACCTCAGCAAGTGATTGTACTGTTCCTTGGATAAATCCTCCATTTTAAGGAAACAGCAAGGTATTATAATCATATTAAACAAGCAGCTATAAGTGATACCCAAAGACTCCATTTTTGAAGAATTTTGAGTCTGCCGCTAACTTGATTCAGGGGATTATGCATGCAGTCATTTGATAAGTACCAAAAAAAATAAAAATACTTAATGCTTATCAGGACTCTTTCTTGTTCTAGCACTGTGTGTTCACAGTGCTTGTCTGTTCTAGAGCCTGATCCTGTTTAATGTGGAACAAATAACACCACTTGACCGTTTTCCAGAGTTTTGATGAGATGGATCACTTTTTTTTTTTTTTGCTCTTTGGAACTTTAAAAGTTACAATGTCCTTACTATTAATGCCCTGCATGGATGACATCCCTTTCTGATTCCCATGTGGATTTCCCAGAATCAGAGTTTTGTTAATTTCCTTTCTTCATCTACAACAAAAAGCAAGATTAAAAAAAAAAAGTTTCCTTATTTGCTAAGGTTATGCCGCTAGTTTAATTTTCATGGGAGCATCGGAGTATTTTGAAGTGAGTAGCATTTACAAAGTCATTAGTTTTATGCAAACTAGGAAGGAAGATGAAAGAAAAAAAATTATCAATTATTTATAGATTGTTAAAATGTATCTTAGTGCAGTGCTACTATATAGAAATGACAATTAGCCAAATTTACCTTCTTTAATTAATAATGCATACATCATGCTCTTTGGGCAGCTAATCACCACTTCTATAAATTTTTTTGACACTGTTGAAGATGCCAAGCACATGGATGAAGTGGAAATAAAACACACTGGTGTGAGTGTCCAATTTTCAAGTGCTTTTGTTTGCAAAGATATGCTAGTTAGCAAGGTGCCTACATCTCAAATCGCTTAAGCTATTCCCATTTACTTACAGTACGTACTCTCTCTGGATGAGATATGAATTTAGCAGTTTGCTTCTTGCATATCCAAACACAAGGAATCAGGTTGTAGTACATTCGAAATACACCTCATTTTACTAAGGCGGGATAAAATACTAGGCCAGGCGTAAGTTTACTACAAACTCATTTTCTGCATTAATTCAAGCGGGAGGAAGTATCTTCCTGTTTTTCTGTCATTGGTTTGGATCAAACAATGGCCTAATGAGGGCAACCATTGCTGTATCTTTTTGATTTTCAGACTTTTTTTCCCTCTAAATGCAGCCCCATCACTTCCTGTATTATGTCAAATGCCATTCTGGAATTCTCCTTCTCCTTCTCCTTCTCCTTCTCCTTCTCCTTCTCCTTCTCCTTCTCCTTCTCCTTCTCCTTCTCCTTCTCCTTCTCCTTCTTCTTCTTCTTCACAGATAATAAAGTAATGTTACTAGAGATTTAGAGGTTCTTTCATAGATCTGCACTCTATAAACAAAATTCTTCTCATGCTTAAATTTCAAGATATGGCTATTTTGGGTGATGAGAAATTACAGTGTTGTATTGGGGTGACTTGAGAAACTTGGAACCACGGACATTAAGTCCAGATGCTTAGAAAAGCAAGCAACGAGTGGAAAAGGACTTTAGTGTCTTTTCATGAGAGCAATTCATGTTTCTACTTGGAAACCTTTGTGTAAATTAAGAACTAAACATACCTGATCCTTGCCTGTAAAAACCATGAATTTATTTCCACATATTCTAAAAAGCAGCCAATGAAGAAGTATGGGACCTGGGAAAATATATTCCAGTCATTTCAAAGATGTATATCCACTCTTCATATGATTCCCAACTGTTTTTAAAATGTTGAGGTAAATTTAAATGTGCAACCAAAACTAGTCTGCATGTATTTCTTGAAAAAGACTCCCCAAATTTTCTAACTGATGCTTTCTTTCAAATAATTTTGTTTATAGTGCTCTAATTAGCTTCTGCAGAATTCTTAGCCTTGAGTGCGGCAGAATTTTTATGTTTATTTTTTCGTTTTAATTATCTTGATTTTCTTCCATATATAAATTAATGAAGTTGTCTTTGTCAGAGATCTATAACTACTACTCTGTCCCGATTAATCTAATCGAATAGATATTTAAGAATAAGTGGATCTAATCAGAGTTGAAAACCTAAAGGTACTCTTTTATATACTAAGTTTTATTTCAATAGGCGCTCGTGCAAGTAATGCCTCTGTGTGTGTGTAATTCAAGAAAATATAAGCCCTTAAAATGTGAGAAAAGAGAATTTGAGCGGAGGTCTGGGAAAGGACAAATGTAGAGAGGTCTAGATTCTGTAAAAGGTGAAAGTGCAAAGAAATGACAATCGTATTTTTCTTAATGTCAGAATAATCATGTCTTGCCAAATGTATTTCAGACAGTGCATGTTATTAGATGCAGTTTTTCTGTTGCTTTCTCCTTAACATAAATTTACAATGGGAACATAGCTGCGATATGACAAATGAGCTCAGATACTTTTAGCTCTATTCTGGCAATCGGTAAGTGGTTAATCTTAATATTGTGAGCTGGGGGATGAATAGCTGTAGTTCAGATGTTGTGTCTATGACACTGGTTCTCCTAGAGATAGGTTTGAACTCTCCACTCAGAATCCTGATAGCATACAGCTTCAGATAAAGTGGAGCCTCTGCAGATACAGCTATATATACAATATATACAGTTAAGAAACCTTCCTACAGAAGTTCACGCTTTTCATAGAGACTAGCAGAAATAACACTGCAAACAATTGCCTGGAAATTCAACACTAAGGAGAAATCTGAACAATGCTTGGGAGCTAGATTATTATAATCAACATTAAAAGTAGAACAAACAGCAGAAAATAATTTTCTTCTGTAATATGTGCCCATTTTAAAGTAGCATTGCTTAGGCACAATATTATAGCATATATTCCTTATATATGTGTGCAACATTGTTGTCATTTACATCACTATTTTCCTAATCTAACCATTAGTCTAACATTACCATTACATCCTGTAGCATGAGACATGAGTTTACATGGGAATTTCATTGAATCAGAAAATGCAAGCTCCTAGTTCTCATGAATGACTTGTTTCAAAAGATGTCCCAGCAATCAGATGGCAAAAGTTCTGAGTCCTACATTCTGACTGGGTTAGTTGAAACTAACATTAAAAAAACAACAACACTTGAATATTTTAGTGATGTTTTGTCCAAAAGATCTGTAAAATATCCCTAGATATTCGGAGACTGGGATCAGAATTGATCCCAATCATAAATATCTCCTCCTGTTGCAAAAATAACTTAGATGTCTTCTTGCATATTTTTTGAAGCGTGGGGAAATTTTTTTTCTCTGGAGGATAACAATGCTTTCTTTATCCTTTTTAAAAATGTACATGCTATATTGTGATACATTGCAATATATTTTGAATTGATACTGAAAAAGCAGACTGTGTATCAGATAGTTCACTTTATATATGGGTCTGTAAGAAAGTTTTACGATAAAGCACCAGTCTTCCTTTTAAATCATATTTTAAAACTGTGGAAAGCGAGTATTCTACCCTGTTTTTGTTTGTTATAAGCCGAGTATTTGCAATAATTTATGGACAGCTTTGAATTTATAAACACGAAGTCACTGCCAAATATTTTAACTATTCCTTCATGGCAAATTGTCTTTAAATACTGGCAGGATTTTTTTTTCCTGTTTTAACATTTACTTGTGGACCAGAAACACTTGCAGTCTATTGCCCCTGGCCTTCTGTGAGAATGTTAGTTAGCAATGCTCATAAAAACTCAATTCATCAATGTGAACATAATTTGCTATGAACAGAAAGCTCACAAAAGGGTGAATTTGTCAGATAGACAGGTGGCCTGAGATCTCTCCCTGATACTGAATGATATGAATAATAGATTCTGGTAAATGTATGCCAAAACTTGAGCTGTAAACACAGCTGCCTCCATTCCCTTCCAGAATAACAGCTCTGAAAGCAAAAGCTTAGGAGCCATAGTTCCACCTGAGGACTTAGCTTGTGCACACCCGTGCAAGCACGCACGCACACACGCACGCACACACACACACACGCACACACGCACACACACACACACTGTCTCTCACTTATTCTCTCTCACACACAACAGAACATAAATCTTAAAAAATGAACACAGCCAGTCATTTCTTTCTTTTGGGGGGGGGGAGGGAGTGAGGGGAGAGAAGGCTTCATTCTCATTCCAGTAATGAACAATGAAGAAAGGAGAAATAAAGAGAAAATAATCAAAAGAACCAATTGTTTTTAAGAAAATCAATTGGATCTGAACAATAAAAATAAGAACCTACAAAAATGCACACCCCTTTGTGAGAGAAAATAAGGGTCCCCAAATTATGCGGCGAGCCATATTATATATCACAATCAATCAGAGTCATTCTGAATTCTCAGAATGCAGCGAATATGTTAGTGAACGCTGCCCAATTCCTGCCAACCAGATTTTTTTTTTTCTAAGGATAAAAATGAATGAGAAATGCTGGTTTCCTATAACGTCTAAATTACAGGCTAAAGTTCTTGGGTTTATTCAGCGACTCACACTGGCGGGAAGATCCAAGCAGAAGAGAAATGGATAGCAGGCAAACACATCCATTTAATCCTGTCACGGAGAAATGGGGTCACTTTGCTAAAAGCACAGATATTCAATGAAAATGTTTGGCATCAGGTCTCATTTCCCTGTAATACAGTTTTCAAAACAAAGCAAAGCCAAAACGTCACCCAAACCAAATATAAAAGCACCCACTTCTTTTTATTAGCTAGGTATGCAAGAAAGCTGGGGTTTTTTCCCCCCCTAACCTACCTTACTACACAACCATTTACTTTTTAGTCAAGTGTGTTAGACTTTAATTGAATTAGAATTAGTAATGTAGCAACCGTCTTGTCACTTACACTAAGCATGCAGACTCAGATGCCTGGAAAGGCACATGGTGTAGTACTATAGCTAAAATCATAATTTATCTTGTTTTGTCCAGGAATGCCTATGTCAAAATAGAGCCAAATGTGGTCTGTAGCAATGGTATGGCCCCCAACCTTTTGGGCACCAGGGACCAGTTTTGTGGAGAGAGGTTTCTCCACAGACTGGAGAGGGCCTGGTTTTGCATGCTATAGATAGAGCTTCACTTGTTTGTGTGGATCAGTTGCTGGCATGCCGCGGACCAGTGCTGGACCACAGACCGGGATTGAGGATCCCTGGTCTATAGCATGCAGCCTAGAGGTGGGTTTCAGCAGTTCTGGAGCACTGGTAGCGGAAATTTTGAGTAGTTTGGAGAACCGGTAGTAAAAATTCTGACTGGCCCCACTCCCATCTATTCTCTGCCTCCCAAGTCCCAGCTGATCAGGAGAAAATGGGGATTTTGCAGTAACCTTCCCCTGGAATGAGGTGGGAATGGAGATTTTACAGTATCCTTACAGTAGCCTACCAAGCCATGCCATGCCATGCCCACCAAGCCATGCCATGCCACGCCCACCAAGCCAAGCCCACAGAACTGGTAGTAAAAGAATTTGATACCCACCACTGATGCAGCCTATGTTTCTGGAACACAAAGACATTTTGCAGAAGAGGTCCAGGTAAAAACCTGTAATTTGCTATCTACAGAGAGCTTTCTCTTTTATAGCACTAATTGAATATGAAAGTACTGGATGCTTTTTGTCCGGAACAGAAATTTGAGGAGGTATATACAAGTTCTAAACAAAATAACTGACTTTCACCCATGTTTATCCTGCTCAATTACCAGGATTCATTTTTCGTAACTGGGAATGGCAGAACGTTTATTTATGTTGGTTCCGCTGGACCATGAAATTTTGAAGGTTACTATGTAGCTTGAGAATAATTCATTATATTTCCCATTTTGGGGTTACAGAGTTGCAGTCCTGGAGATGAAAGAGTCAGGAAGTTTTTTGCAGGAACCTGAGTAAGGATTGTTCCATTCAAGTCCCTCTTTGATTTTTGAAAAGGGCTATTAGCTAGTATGGTTGTAAGACGTCCTCCTAAGAATTCTAATATTGTGTCCTCAATACTTTGACCATGGTTAAGAACGTTACTTCCTAGCAGAAGATGGGAAATAAATGTAGTTGCATTAAAAACAGAGGCAAAAACAGATAGAAACAGAGGCAGAAACAGATACCACAAATAACATTGATTATAATTCATTAAACAATAATGGATTAGACTATGGCAGGTATATAAGTATTCATATGTTTGGTGTTTTTTTAAAAAAAATAGCTATCAGGGTCTGCATACCCTCAAAGAGAAGATACATATAATATTTGGGGTGGGGGTGAGCAGGGAGAATGGCTACAGTTCATCTTGGAGCATTTTGGATTATTGTGTCTTCTAATCTAGCTATCTTTCAGCTACCTAGATGTTAGCATTTAATATACATTTGGCCCAAATAAATAAAAATAAAGCATTATTCCATGGGCATATCTTTCCAGTGAGTTTCCTTTTGCCAACGACATGCAACTACACTATCTGATTCTTTTTCCTCTATATATAAATGACTGTGGATTTGCATTAGCTATAGCTCATGCAAGCGTGTTCTAATATTTGTCATTTAGGGGATATATTCTTTATAATGACTGTGGATTATGGAATCTTTTCATACCAATCAGAACCAACGCTTCTTTAAAGTTCTCAAAATATATCTCAGATATGAGACAAAGATGTTTTGTATTGATGACAGCCATGTGGTGCAGAATAGCAGCATAGGGTCTATCCTTCTTTATTTTCTGCTGCAGCAGGAGGTGCTAAATCTACAATAAAAATAATTACAGAGATAATGTATATAATTGGACCTGCAAAAATCAGGACAGCCACAAGTTGGCAGTAAATAAATGCTATTTTCCTGGCATTTAGTGGCTATTTGGATTTTTGCATTCTTCATATGGTAGGCCTAGGATTCATCCTCCTGCCTGTCTAACCATGGAATAAAGATGACCTTCCAATCATTTTAAATGACATTATATGACATCATTTTAAAATGTTGTCTTCAGCTCACCCCCAGCCCATATTAAATGGACCTTACATTCATCTTTACCTATGGTATTTCACTTTAAAAGTAGCATTTCCACTTTTTATTGACCCATGAATGGAGTTTCACCATGTAAATGATTTCTCATTGATGGCCACTTTAGGCTGCTGGGGACATAATCCTTCCCCTCTGGCCTATAGGCATTCTTCTCCAGAGCCATTCTGCTTTTGATAACATGAGACTGTGGTTCTGCCAAACCAGGCTCTTGCCTTGTACCTCCCAGAAGACGTGATGGGTAACTGTAGAGGGCCGAGGGAATGGCCTTGAGAGACAGGAGAAAGAACTGCTACCAAGACAACAATCAGATAAAAGCGGCTGGAGTCCAGCACAACGTCACATGAATAGACATTTCCCCCATCCTAGTTCATATGAATATGAAAGAAAGGAGAAACACATTCATACTTGCAAGAGCCTGCTACATCTGACCTATATAGCAATAGTTTCTGATCTACTCTGAAGGGCTGTCAGTAACTCCCCACAGTATTATTTCTCACCCTGCCTATAGGAGTGGGGATAAGGTGCCAGGTCTCCAATTCCATGAAGCTGAGCCCTGATGGATGAAGAGACACCTCCTCCATTTCTCCTGTCATCCTGGCGATCGGATGGAAGAGAAGCAGGGAGGATGGAGCTGATTATTTACCTCCCTGATCTGATCTATGGAGCTGAACTAAGCAATGAGACACCTGGCAGATAAGGCCTTTGTTGCCAGGGCTTGTTAGCTAGAGCAAAAAAGTAACGACAGGTGCTCTCTCTCTGCATGTGTGTGTATGTGAGACTGTGTGTGTGTGTGTGACTCTGTGTGTGTGTGTGTGTGTGTGTGGTGGAGAATATAGAGAAATGGGATAGATCCAGCTTCAGCCCACCCAACCCTCCAGGTCAGATTTTGACAGATGGATAAACCATGGATATAGCCACCTATCAAAACTTGCCTCCTCCTGCAGCCCCACCCCCACCGCATGTTAGAGAGGGATTGGTGGACGATTTTCCCGCTGGCAGGAACTCCACCAGTTGTTTTCATTAACTCGTCCTGCATTAAATTTTTAAGGATGGCAGTAGCTGCTGGCTTTGGCAGGATAGGTCTTGGCAGTCAGAGCAGAACAATTTTTGCTGGCAGATTTTTCTGCTGCCTCAAGGACTGGAGGAAAACATTTTAACAGAACTGAGAAGAAGAGCCCTTAGTATATGCACCAAGCACTATGACCTTTGAGGTAAACCACAACACATATATTAAGCCTTTTTTAAAATACTGTTTAACTCCATTCACACACCAACTCTGACAAATGGGAAAAAGACATAAATTATTTCCTCCTCTCCAGTTATATGTTCTATTGAATTATATTTATAACTAAAGATGGGAGCTAGATGTGCAAAAGACAAAAAAGAATAGCATATTCATTTCTCCGGGTTCTTGCTTTTACTCAATGCTGCTTCATCACTGTGATATTTTTCTTTTTTATTGTTGCTTCTCAATTCACTTCCTTTTTTTAGCCATGTATATGCATTTACACAGAGAGGAGAGCTCCTTGCAGCCTATGTAATAGCTCTAATCAAGGAGCCATAAACCATTGCAGAGAAATAATAGCTATGACTAGAATGAAAACTGTTTTAGTACATTCTGTCAATGGACAGTTGAAAAAAGCTGGCAACCTGGAGCTATTTTCAAATGTCTTTTTCAGGTGCTTCCAGACACCTGTCAGATGCTCTTGACATAGAGAGTCTGCTACAGATGTACTACTCCAGGTACTGCTCTTACCTTATAAGGCAAAATACTACAGGAAGGGATGGAAAGAAAGTTCATGGTTACTGAGCATGAGAAACTGGATGATTCCAGCAAAAACATTTGCTCTCCTAGTGTTTGCTTTTGGAGTTATTTAATGAAGGACTCATATCAAATAAAAAAAAGCAACAAGATATGGAGGGGTTTTGGAAACAGCAGCAGGATCATTCCTGGTATTTGATGAATGTTTCTAGATCATTTATATATGCATAAATCTATAGGAAGCCCAAAACCATCCTAAGCTATTTTATTACACTATGTATTTTATTGTCTGAAAACAAGCCAAGGTGCAAGCATCTCATATCAGCCAAGCCATTTTGATTGCTTAGACATAAAACCACACAAGTACCTTTTATTATAATGATTAATAATAAAATAATTCTTTTTTTAAAAAAAAACACAAGTAATAATGTACCACTCTAACACTATACCACAATGCTGCTTAAAGTGGCTCTTCCATTTTGCCTATTGGTTGGGACCAGCTCTTATTAGCTTGCTATATCTAGAGGAGCCATCGGTCTACCTCATTTTGATGGAAAGGATAATATTTTTTTATTTACTCCATACACCAATTCCGTTATCATGTCTAAATGGAAAATTAGAACTAAAGTAGATTCTGGAATTGAGTGATTGGATTGAGGAAGCTGAGTGATGTGTAACTTAGGTCTTGCCAAAGGAAGTACATTTTCATCCACCAAATAGTTATTTATTATTTATTTTATTTATATCCTGCCTTTATTATTTTTACAAATAACTCAAGGTAGCAAAGCACACTTTCTTCCTCTTATTATCCTCACAACAACAACCACCTCATGAGGCGAGTTAGGCTGAGAGACAGTGATTGGTCCAAGGACACCCAGCTGGCTTTCATGGCTAAGGCAGGACTAGAACTCATACTCTCCCACTTTCTAGCCTGGTGCCTTAACTACTAGATGAAACTGGTTCTCTTAACTTGGGGAATTCCCTACTAGAAGATGTTGAGATGTTCAACAACTTGAGTGGCTTTAAAAAGGGATTAAACCTATCATTGCAGGAGCAGGCTTTCAATGGCTTTGAGTCCTTTTGGGTAATATTATATTTAATATTAGATGCAACATAGGTTAATAGCTGGGGGAGAAAAGAGTAGGAAAGAATTACTGCATTCTAGCCCCATGTATGGGTTTCCATAAGCAGGTTTATGCAATAATGGCTCTTTCTATGTCAGAGTTAGAATTTAAAACTGTATCAGGAAATATCACTCTATGCAGTTAATCAGAATCTCTTAAAATAACGCACCCTGCCATTTTGGATAGCTCCTGTGAGCTTTGAAGGGTGGCACAAGTCTGTTCTTCCTCTACTGTATGTATAATTGGATACAAAAGTTCTTACTCTGCTGGTTTCAGAGAGTGCGAGAGGTAAAAGGAAAGTAGGTGCAGTTAAAGCTTTTATTGGACAAACTTCAGTCACTCCGACTAAAGCCTCCAGAGGCTTTTATTCTCAATCTGCTTTCCTTGCTGCCTGGAGGAGAGCTTTGTGAGCCTCCAGAGTGTGTTATCAGCTGAAGATAGAGCAACAGAAAATATCTCCTTCATTTTTTTCCCCTATACCTTTGTGATACAAAGGCATTAATCATAGGTTTATAGTTGCGGAAATCAACATTTAAAAATAAAATAAAATAAACGGTTGCATTTATTCTGGGTAAAAAAGTTACTTTGCTGCAATATTTTCCCAGTGGACAATGGTAACAGTGGAGTGATGAAGTGTAGATGAGACAAGGCCAGCTCCCTTGGCTGCATCAAGATTCAGAATCTCCAGAATCGATCAAATCAGGATCACAGTACCAAATAAGCTTACTTATTTGAGTGGAGAAGAGGGAGCACACTGAATGCTACCTATCCATTAGTCAGAGAAGAGGAGAGGGACAGGTGAAGAGAAAAAAAGATGCACACAATGATCTTGTGTGACACTGATGACCTCTTTGCATTTGACTTAGAGAGGAAGCTTTTCCTTGTTCATCAGCAATACAACCCTTATTCTAAACTTTGTGTGGGCTGCTTCTCGTATTTGCAGAAATGTCCACACCCAGACAACTTTCTGCCTCTACTACAGGCCTCCTCATTAGATGGGGTTCTCAGTGACAAAAGTTATAGCCTTATGTAATTTAACAAGGGCTAAACTGACCATACATTTAAATAGAGTATGAAATGTAATCTATTTAAAAGGAAATGGCAAGGCCTAACTGGAACTGCAGTGAAGTAAGAACCTACCTTTGAGTTGATTACAAACGATTGCAGTCTCCCTTGGTCATGTGAACACATTTTGGGGCATTCTGCAATCCAAAACACACTTTGGATAATCTGGATTCGGCATTATGGCGTGATCTGTTTAACAACTGTAATGGCTCATCATAGGAACATTTTTAAAATTGAGTCAGATCAACTTATGATTACACCAACCTATCACCAAAATTCTGGGCTCAATTGTAATTATAAATCAAGGATTATCAGTATCCAAAGGTCAGTACTCTACCATGTACATAAGTAAATTTTATTTGTTGTTAGAAGGATTAGCTTTGATGCAAACTTTGTCTAGTAAAATCCTGTCAACAACCTGATTAGCTTAACGTTTTCAGTTTTTTTCTTAGTAGGCAATCAAGCAAATTATGGGTGAATTTTTGAAATAGTTATGGATACTCAAAATATTTCAGCCGATCAGATCACAAGACAAAGATGATGTGCCTCCAGGGACCAACGGTGTCATACACTGAAAGCCATTACAGAACCTGCTGTAATCTAAACTTTGTTCGCAGTACTATTTGTAGGAAAACTGCAAATAATGAACACTCTCCTAAGAATCATCACCTGCTTGCAGATAAATCATGATACATAAAAGGCTAAACTGATCGGATAAATTATTCACATTGAATAATTTGCTCATCTCTAGTTTTCAGCCGGCCCAGATAATTCACAAGCAGTAAAAAGCCATAAATTGTCCTTGGTGGATAATCTGGCCAGCTCGATCAGAAAGTTTTCGCCATAAACTAGGAAAGAGGCATTTATGCACTACCTCATTCCCCAACTCAGGAGAACATGCTTTATATCTGTGGGATAGCAAAAACATTTCCCCCCTTCCTCCAGATGTCTCTTTTTCCTTCCAGAAGTTGCAGTGCATTGGACAAGCAATAACAGATGATGAACACATGCATAACTACAAATGGGCAAGCTGATTGTTTTCAGAATTGGTATAAACATTTGCTCTTGGATTGAGATTTAGCCCATAGCAAATCTTTACATTTGTGTTGTAAACCTCTGACAAAAAGAGTTTATAGTGGAAGTGCTGATGGTGAGAAAACACGGTTACGGTCAAGAAAGCAAATGGAGGAAAGTGTCAATTTTTTAAACTTCCATATGTAGAACCCATCAGCAGTTTCTATACCTAATTTGGTTAAATTTTCAAATTTACTGCTGCTGCGGATTTCACCTAGGAGTTTCCCAGGTTGTTGGGTTTTTTTTGGCAGAAACAGGGCTCTGCACCCATCCACATTCTTTCCACACTGTATATTCACGTAGAGAAAAGAATTGAAATACGATAAATATCTCTTGGGTAACTAGTTTTATAAGCAAAATAGCTAAAGAACCTTTTTTTCATCCCTAGCAGCAAAGAAACATGAATGGAATATGTGAGTTGGGAAGTCAATAGAGGAATCAAACACCGTACAGCTAGTCCTCAGCATACGATCACAATTGCACTCAAATTTTTTGTTGCTAAGTGAGACCGGTGTTAAGGGAATGTTGCTCCATGTTATGATCTCTCTTGCCACAGTTGTTAAGTGAATCACTGCAGTTGTTCAGTTAGCAACACAGATGTTAAATGAATCTGGCTTCCCCATTGACTTTGCTTGTCAGAAAGTCACAAAAGGTGATCACATGAGTTCAAGAGATTGCAACCATCATAAATAGGAGCCAGTTGCTAAGAGTTTGAATTTTGATCACATGACCAAGGGGATGCTGCAACGATCATAAGTGTGAAAAATGATTATAAATAACTTTTTTCAGTGCCATTGTAACTTTGAGTGGCCACTAAATGAAAGGTTAACTACCTGACGTTGACTACCTGTAGTGGACTGTGCTCAAAAATCTATGGATCTTGGGAGCCATTCTTGGAACAATAAGGTATTTCATAAACTAACTTGTGATGGTAGAACTTTCTACTTCTGCTGTCCTATCTTTGTTACTCATGTTCTAATAGGCTGGATATTTGCAGCTCAGAAATGTTAGCCCTTCCATTATTCATATCAATGTCTCCATTCTGTATGATCTGAAAATAAGTTTACTAGTATGAATATAGGTAGAAACAACTAACATTTTCAATTGCGTCATCCAAGAATGGGATGATTTCTTAGACATTGGTGGCTTATTCTGCAACCAGGAAACATTCTCTTTTGGGCTTTGTAGTAACAAAACATCTGTTGAAAAAACAATAGAGGGAAAGCAAATAGCTGCAAGGAAAACTTGAAAATGTATCAAATATAAATGTTGGAAACTATGGCCAAAAGTAGTTCTGGAATTAGAGGATCCTGCAGATTTCCTCATACAGAGGGGAAAAGGAAGGAGCCACAATTTAACACAAAGCAACAGGTATTAGCTAGGAGAATTAATGGTACAAAGTACAGAAAGGGGGAAATTTAGGTTCAGGATCAAGGAAAAACCATGACACTGAGAGTAATTAGAATGAAGGGGAGACCACTAGACCTAGTGACATTCCACGTACACCCTCAACAGTACAAAGAAACAAGCCTGTGTAAAAAGATTACATTGACTTGTAGCACAATTAACACAATTATATCATTGCAATAATACACACCAGTTGAATTTGACTCCACTTGAACAGCTGAGAGTTATACTGAAAACAAATCAATCGAACCTAGCTAATTAGAATATAACAAGTAGTTTGAAATTATGCAAAGCTTAAAGTCTTTTAACTCATTCATAATTCTGCCTCTAAATTAGTAAGTGAATGTCAGTAACTTCATATGCCTGCTGCAATAAATACAGAGAACAGGATATGTTTTGTCAATAGGCACCCTTAATGCAAACTGGATATGCAAGTAGGAAATAATAAGGTTGTTTAATGGCTAATTAATTAATTCAGGCTTCAAGATAAAATCAGGACCCTGCATGCTAATCAGGTGATTGATTAATTGCTACAATCTTAATAATTAAAGGTTATAAATAGAAATGCATGTAATGATATTCTACGCTTTTATTCCCCATTGCTTATCTGTTTTCCATATATTGACTGATGGACACAATATAGTCTTTTGTCATAACTAATCCTGAAGTTTTCTCTCAAGAGAGTAGGCTGATGACTTATTATTTACTCCATCAAAAATATTAAGATACAATTCTGTCAGAATTAAGCACTTTTCAGGATTATTGATTCCAATGGGCAAGTTAATTATGTGTTTGAATTTCTCATATTAAATCCATTAAAATTAAAAGGGTTCTTTTATTGGTAGTTCAGCATTCCATTGGCAAGTAATATAATAAAATTATTTTACATACCCATCAATACATCTAAAATGACAAGTCTCCTTCATGTCACACTCCAGCCTGGTGACTCTATAAACAGGTACTGTACATGTTAAATTCTTGGCAATGAAATAGAAATGATCTATTGCCATGTCTCCTTCCAGATCAAATTTTTAAAAAATAATAAAAACATTTTTCAGTCTAGTCTACAAGCTAGGATTTCCACCCTTGGCCTGCAACCTAAGTACTGACCACGTTGGATATTTAATTTTTAAGCTCTCTAACTGGCCACTCAATACTTCTTTGCACCTTCAGCACTGTTTTTTTTTTTTTTTGTTGTTGTTGTTTTGTTTTGTTTTAAAACAATATTTTTAGGACTTCTTAATTGAATGTCCATCTGGATATTCTGTTACTCCATTCAGCAGCCACCCATCTCTGTAAATTGTGCTTGTAACATCAGTGAACAATGCTCAGTGAATGATCTCCGTGGGTACAGCAACCCATCTTTTGGTGACTAAGCCTCTGGGCTCATTGTCACACTGCCAACTGTAGCATGTACCTGCCCTGGTAATTTTATATAAGGCTTGTCTCAGGAATTTGTCTTTGTCTCATCCCCCACTTCACCTGAGATTAGTTTAAAACAGCCAACAGTTTGTTGTGGTTTATTTATTTATTTTATTTATTTATTTATATTTTTATACCGCCCTTCTCCCACAGGACTCAGGGTGGTGCACAGCCAAAATAAAACATAGTATACAAAATTTAAAAACAATTTAAAAACAATTTAATAATTTTGGCCCAAATAATTTAAAACAACCCAATTAAAACTGAATCAATTAAAACTGAGAGGATGGGATCAAGCCAGCCCGGCTAGATGGAATAAGTGTATTTTCAGGGCCCGACGAAAAGTCCGGAGGTCTGATATCGTGCGTATCTCAGGGGGTAGGTCATTCCAGAGGGCTGGTGCCACCACAGAGAAGGCTCTCCCCCTGGGGGTCGCCAGCCGGCACTGTCTGGCCGACAGCACCCTGAGGAGGCCCTCTCTGTGCGAGCGAACCGGCCGGTGGGAGGCTATTGGCGGCAGAAAGCGGTCTCGCAAATACCCTGGCCCTAAGCCATGGAGCGCTTTAAAGGTGGTCACCAACACCTTGAAGCGCACCCTGAAGACCACAGGAAGCCAGTGCAGCTTGCGCAGGAGAGGTGTCACGTGGGAGCACCCCATCGCTCCCATAATCCCCCGCGTGGCCGCATTCTGGACCAACTGCAGCCTCCGGGTGCACCCCAAGGGGAGCCCCATGTAGAGAGCATTGCAGTAGTCCAGGCGGGAAGTGACGAGTGCTTGAGTGACCGTGTGTAGGGAGTCCTGATCCAGAAAGGGACGCAACTGGCGTATCAGGTGAACCTGATAGAAAGCCCCCCTGGTCACGGCCGTCATATGCTCTTCTAAAGACAGCCGTGCATCCAGGAGGACACCTAAGTTGCGAGCCCTCTCCATGGGGGCCAATGATTCGCCCCCAATAGCCAGCGATGGCACCAGCTGGCTATATCGGGACGCCGGAAGCCACAGCCACTTGGTCTTGGAAGGGTTGAGTCAGAGCCTGTTTCTCCCCATCCAGGCCTGCACGGCCTCCAGGCACTGGGACATCACTTCAAGGGCATCGTTGGGGTGGCCTGGGGTGGAGATGTACAGCTGAGTGTCATCAGCGTACTGATGGAACTCCACCCCAAAGCCACGGATGATCTCACCCAGCGGCTTCACATAAATGTTGAACAGAAGGGGCGAGAGGACTGACCCTTGGTTCACCAGCAGCCTGCGGAGCTGGCAGCAGAGTCAGACAGTGAGGAGGCTGGGGAGGAACATGGGCCAGTCCTGGAGTCATGGGAAGGCTCAGATGAGGGCTCTGCGTCGGAGGCAGAGAAAAGGCCACCTGGGAGGTAAGTGCTGCCTCCGGAGCCTCCAGAGTTGGACCTCAGCAAGGCAGAGGAACAGGGGAACAGGCATGCGCAGAGCTGCCAGAAGGCAAGAATAGTTAAAACAAAAGGGACGACTCGGGAGTAGGGCTTGGAGATGATTGGCCCCTCCCATAAGACTTAAAAGAGGAGCAAAGGCACATGGGCAACATTGTTAATTCTGTGCAGTTTAAAGTCTGAAGCTCTGTTTGATTCTGGACTCTGTGTGGCTTTGCCAATTAGGTCTTTGGTAGTGTGTCAAGGGAGATAAAGGTGGGTGATTATCAGCCTTATCCCGAAGGACTCTTTACAACTATATGGGACTCATTTGTGAGTGAAAAGAATTCACAGCTGTTAAAATAAATCAGGTTTTTGGGACTACTCATGTGTTTTACTGACTCAGGAGGCCTAGGTCAGAACACACTTATACTAAACAAAGTTTTCCCTTCCTCCCAACATAATCATTGTTATGGATATGATCTAGTGTGTTTTTAGTGTGGATGATGAGGCAGTCTGACACTTGACCACAAAGCAGGGCATTGTCTTTTATAGTCATTTTGGACTGCAGGAAACACTGGTTTCCACAGGTACATAGGCCTGATTGGTGCTTTCCAATGCTCTCTTCAGGTTTATGTTGGCTCCTTATATACATGGTTTTAGTGCTCTTTCGAACAATCATTAGACCCTAGACAGCACAGAAGATCAAAAGAAGATATCCAAAGCACCTGAAGGCAGGACAGAAAGCAATGGTTGGAAACTGATCTTGGAGAGAAGTAACCTAGAACTTAGGAGAAATTTCCTGTCAGTGAGAACAACCAATCAGTGGAAAGTCTTGCCTCCAGAAGTTGTATCATTGGAGGTTTTTAAGAAGAGCTTGGACAACCACTTGTCTGAGATGATCACGCAGAGGTGTCAAACTGGCAGCCTGCGGGCCAGATATGTCACGCATAGGCCATGCCCACCCCAGCTCCGCAAAGGGGGAAAACATCATGAAACATCATGTGACATGACAAGTTTGACACCCGTGGTATGAGATCTCTTGCTTGAGCAGGGACTTGGACTAGAAGACCTCCAAGTTCCCTTCTAACTCTGTTATTCTATTATCATGTTAAATTAGGAAAAAGAGGCTGGGTTCCATCTCCTGTGCTGTGCTGGTTTAGTTTCCAATTAGTGTATTAGAAGCTTTCTGTTCTTTTTGCCAACAAGAGTCTGGGGAGCCTATAACTTTTACATTTTTATTACCTTATTACTTTATTACATTATTTATTAAAATACATACATACATACATACATACATACATACATACATACATACATAACATCTTACACTCTATTTCATGACAATGGGGATGCAGACCTCTCTTCTCCAAAATCTTGCTCCAATAATTAATCCTAGGATAGGGATCTTCTCACTGGCACACCTAATCTAACCCTCCAGTGTAGGCCATCTGCCTTGCAAGGCTTGAGTAAGGCCTTATTCTTCTTTAAAGTTTCCTACAAGTGTCTGAACATCGAGTAGTGAGAGCTACCCTTGCAGTTGGCAGAGTCTGCAAAACTGGTTGTGCTTCAGACTGAACAGAGTGCAAAGAAGGAGCAATAGCTTTAATTAAAGAGCCAGTTCAGTCTAGTGGTTAAGGCACCAGGTTAGAAAGCAAGAGACTGTGAGTTCTAATCCTGCCTTAAGCATGACTGTCAGCTGGGTGACTTTGGGCCAGTCACTCTCTCTCTCAGCCCAATTCACTTCACAGGGTTGTGGTGGTGGAGAAAATAAGAGGAGGAAGGTCTATTAAATATGTTCATCGCCATGAGTTATTTATAAAATTAATAAAGGCAGGATACAAATAAATAAAATAAATACCAATAAATAAATAGCTTCTGCATTCCTCATCTTTCTGTCCCTACTCTGAAGAGTACTGTTTCCCTCTGGGAATAACAAAAACATTGGCAATTGCAATAGGATTAGGGAACTTGAAGGTTCCTTCCAATTTAACACTCACATTATCCAAGTATAGATTTATCTGAGATTAGATTTTACGAACCATTTTCACAAATGTTACCATCCAATAGAAATATGCAATGCAGATGGTAGACAGGAAATGTTCAATGTTGATGGTGAGTTTAGAGTGGAGTGGAGTGGAGTGGAGTGGAGTGGAGTGGAGTGGAGTGGAGTGGAATGGAATGGAATGGAATGGAATAGAATGGAATAGAATAGAATAGAATAGAATAGAATAGAATAGAGCTGGAAGGGATCTTGGAGGTCTTCTAGTCCAGCCCCCTGCTCAAGCAGGAGAACCTATACCATTTCAGATAAGTGGCTGTCTAGTCTCTTCTTAAAACTCTCCAGTGATGGAGAAGAGTTTCCCAAAGGTAGTAGCTTAGACTGATCACTGCTGGAAACAGGATGTGATTAGTTTAGCTAGACCTTGAGCTCAGTTCATTAAAGTAATATGTTTGCTGCCAACCACCAGAGACATTCTCTTTAACAGCACATAAGCACAAACTTTTCTAAAAACGGGGCTATTTGGGGGGGGGGGGGCAAGAAAGTAAAAGAAATGCAGCTCCTTGGCAGTTCAGCCCCACAATATTTGCAGGGTAATAAATGCAGGTAGATTGTTCAGTGCCAGATGTCTGTTATTCATACAGCAACTTCTCTCTAGGTCAGAAGAGAGCCAGGTTAAGCCAAGTACCAACAGCCAAGCTGTGTACAGTACTTTGTGGATGAACCTTGTAACTTCAGAAGTACAATGGGAGTAATTGCATCTTAAACAATGCCACCCATACTGAGAAGGCAGATATTTCAGTTCAGTAAGAAAAGAGGAAGGAAATTCCTTTCATAACCAAGAGCTGCTGAAATTCAGGGAGAGAAAAAACCCTTTCAAAAGTCATTAAGGCCACAATTCGTTTTGTTGACCTAAGTCATTTGAAACCAACCGAAAATAAATATTGTCTCTGAAACTAGGGCAGTGCCATGGCCTTAATTACAAATAACATAAGAACATGGCAATATAATAAAGGCTTTCTTGATTTTGGGATATTTCTCAGCTGGCCTTTTAGGGATCGTGCGTGTAACTCAGCACCAATTCCAGTTGACCCATGGGTGACTTTTAAAACACCTGAGACTTTCTTGAAATTGAGGTGAACTCTGCAAATCACCGTGTGCTGCTGTGATGCAAATTGTCTCTCCTCCCTCCCCACAATTATAGGAGGTTCATTCAAAATTTCAGTGAAAATGAAGAAGTGGTCCTTATCCTCGCTCTTCAAAGTTCTGGCCATTGCAAGCATCCCCATGGTCGCATGATTGTGATTCAGATGCTTGGCAATCAGCTTGCACTTAGGATACTTGCAGTTTCTCATGGCTACATGATCGCCATTTGTAACCTGCTCTGCCAACTTCCCACAAGCAAAGTTAATGAGGAATCTTGCAGAGAAGGTAAAAAAATCATTGCTAAGTCCCTCCCTAAACTTCCTGTGCAGTCCACCATGCCTTCCTTCCCTTGGCTTCCCTTCACTTGCCTGGACCCCTGCCTCCTCCCTCAGCCTCCTTGTGTTTATGCCACACCACAGTTCTCCACTCCCTTGATTTACATGTATGCAGCCTGACAGAGTCTCCCAGGCTTCTCCCATCTTTTGGGGGCATCCTTACCTGGGATGCCTGCCACTTCCCAATTAACAACCCTCAAGTCTTGGGGTAACAATGGCAATTGGGACTGGATTTCCATCATCAAGTGACATAGTCCTATGAAGTCGTGCTTTATGATCGCATCGATCAGAGATGGCAATCCTAGTCTCAATTGCCATTGTAATAATCTGAGGATACCCATAAATCTCCAGATTTGGGCCTATGAAAGAACATGGATTGCAACCTGCTGCCACTCACACAGGCTGTAAGAACTAAACAGAGCAGGTTCAAAGTCCATCCACCAAGAAACATCACATGGTATACTATAGCATCACATTATGACCAATGTTTTCCTCCGTAAATGCAAACAAGGAACTTCTTTGGAGGGAATAAACTTCTGCAGCCTTGAAAGGGTTACCTAACTCTCTACTTTTGCAGCTTGGCTGACTTCGGGCACTGAAGGAGATAACAGTGAACCTGTACTATAAAAGTAAATTACTATCATGAATATTAAGCATCAAGAATATAATAAACACTACTGCTTACAGGAGTCTGATTTATTGATACTGATTTGCTTGTAAATTATCACTCATTTTCATTTTTTCTTTTTTTGAGGAACATGTGCAGAATAAAATGTGGGGGACACTCTGGGAGGCTCTGACATCTGCCACTTAATTCAGTTCTAACACCTTTGAGGTAGGCATATTTTGTTATAGGCTCCTTCTCACTCCTACTGAAGTATGTACGGGTTTCTATTTGTATCTTTTTTTTTTTTTACATCTCCCAAACAGGAAATGTCATTTTCTGTTGAGTTACCTGCTTAATGGAAGAGGTGTGCATGTGTGCGCGCATGTGAATGAGTCACTTTGGATGCATTCAAAGTGATTGTGCCCTGTAATTTCTTTATTTTGTAGCTGCTTTTACTACCTTACATGAGATCAAGTTGTCATATCACCCAGCATTCATCACCTGTTAGGTAGACAAGAAGGAAAATAGCTTAGACACTAAAAGTTATTGCTAATTTAACCTGTTCTTCCCAGAATGGCCGTTCTTTTGTTTATTAATTTTGCAAACATTCAGATATGTTGGTCGATCTGTGACATTTGTCTCTATTCTCTGCTTTCTCCTGTCCCCAGGCTTTTTGATAATTTTTGATCATTAAGTGCAATTGCATATTAGCCAAAAATAGCAATAGCAACAGCAATAGCACTTAGACTCACTTCACAGTGCTCTACAGCCCTCTCTAAGCGGTTTACAGAGTCAGCATATTGTCCCCAACAATCTGGATCCTCATTTTTCAGAGAAACCTGAAGCTTTTATGAAATCTTTTACTCCTAAGCAACCAACAGAAGAGAATATTCTGTCGGAGTTGAAGTTGCTGCTCTCCAAGTTGGATTGTTTTCTTGCAGATGTTTCATTACCAAACTAGGTAACATCAAATATCCCATCAAATATGCACACACTTCTAAGCAAATAGAAAATTCCAAGCCTGACCCTTTTTATTGTTGTTTTATAAATTTGAGAAATGTGCCTATCAATTCTCCCTTAAATTTTCACCTTCAAAGGATTCCTTTTCCTCTTTTTTAAAAAATGTACTTCTGGCTAATGGTGGAAAACATTTTTTTAAAGTGCTCTTGCATGGAAGTAACTTGAATCTATGTACTTTGCCCTCTCATATTCACCCTCTCTCTCTTGAAATACCTAATAGAAGGGTAATTCTGGTTAGGCACACTCAAATGGAAATCCTGAAACAAATTCAGGGTACAAAAACCCTCCCAACAGCAATTGCTGTGCTCATGCTTACCTTAATTCACAGACCTGTATTTGTTTACAACCGTACATGTACAGACACTGATGCTATATTGCGAATGAGGAGTACGTGAACATTTCACAGTTTTGTAAAACTACAGGGGATGAGAATTTAGCTTCTGACACATGGAAACAAATCAAACTGCAAAGCCTGCTAAAAGAGGCTTTATTCTATCATTGATCCTCTTGGCACTGGGGTTTGGGATTGGATATCTCACAGCATGATTTTAGCAGCAGAAAACTTTAGCACAACGGGACTGAAGGGTTAAAAAGAGGAGGAAAGATTATGGGCATGGTTTGATAGAACAGAAGCAAAGTGCCGGGGTTACTAACTCCTAGGATGTTCGGCAACAGGCCTGAAATTCTGCTAATGTTAGAGTTTTCTTACCTGCACTCTAGGTCTGACGTTCTATTAATTAATTAAATTAATTTAAATTAATGGATATATCATGGAATGGTATTTTTAATACTTTTAATTTTTTCAGTACTGTTTTGTGTTGCCTATGCTGGTATCACTTTGGGATGTGGGTTATTCTGATGTTGAAAAGTATTTATTAGAAATTCTAAGTTAGCATTTTTGTCTCTTAGCTTTAGTTTGATTCAACCCCTCCATTGCATGGCACTCATTTTAGTAACCATCAACACTTCATAGAGGAAAAGTCTGCTGACTTGGCTTCTATTAGACTTTGCTATTATTTATTCACACACATACCCTCATCATGGAGCTCCTAGGAAGGATGAGCAAAGAATGCCACGAGAGAATACCAAGAATATATGGTATATCCCCAGCAGGGCCAAGCAAGATGTGAGGATCTTCTCAACTGTCCCACTAAATCAAGTATTGGACAGTAACTATGTACCATGTTTCCCCAAAAATAAGACAGGTTCTTATTTTCTTTTGACCCCCCCCCCCAATAAGGTCTTGGCCTTATTATCAGGGGGTCTTATTATTTTGGGGGTGCAGATGGCGGCGACTGTGGGACTGGATGTCCCGTTGCTGCCGTCTCCTCCGCTTCCTATTCTTTGCGCTGGCCGAGCGGCCCAAAACATCCCACTCTACCCCAATGGCAACAGCTGCTTCCCTTCCCTGCCATCTCTTTATCGAGAGGGGTGGCAGGTGTGGCGGGGGAGAAGCAAGACGCATGGAGCGAGACGTGGCTCCCCTTGCTGTTTCTTCTCCCCCCCTCGCTGGGCATGACAGTGCCCCTGCCCCTCACTTAGCCACCCGCCCCCTTTAGGGATGCAATTTGGGGGTGGCAGATAGGGCGGGTGAGAAGCGGGACACACGTCTTACCTTTCCAGCTCTGTCGTGTTCCTTGTGTTGTGTCTAGGGAAACGCGCTGTAAAAGAAAACCTTCTCACGAGTTCAATCAAACTTCTTGAACTTGCGATAAGATTTTCTTTTACAGCATGTTTCCCTGGACACAACGGCGAGGAAAGCAACAGAGCTTGAAAGGTAAGATGCGCGTCTCATGGCCCAACACGTCCCATCCCACCCCAATGGCAACAGCAGCCTGGCTGCTTTCTTTCCCTGCAGTCTCTTTATCGAGACAGGTGGCAGGTGGGGTGTGGGATGTGGGAGAAGCAAGATGTGTGGAACGAGACATGGTTCCCCTTGCTGTCTCTTCTCACCCCCCCTTGCCAGGCATGGCAGGGCTCCTGCCCCTCTCTTAGCCACTTGCCCCCTTTAGGGATGCAATTTGGGGGTGGCAGATGGGGCAGGTGAGAAGTGGGACACAGGTCTTACCTTTCAAGCTCTGTCACTTTCCTAGCCATTGTGTCCAGGGAAACACGCTGTAAAAGAAAACCTTATCGCGAGTTCGAGAAGTTTGATTATTTTCGGGGAAACATGGTAGGAAGATGTCAGAGGCAGGAAATCACTATAGTCACAATGGCAAAGACATCTCTTCATACAGTGCGGGAGAAGGCAACAGTAAACTTCTAGCTTCCTATGGAGGACTCTTTCCCCTTCATTCATCAAAAGGTGACTTTTGACTCAATTCCTAAATAAAGGTAAAATGGCAGCCCCATCAATAGATTGATAATTACTCCTGTTGACAGAATACCATATAACAGGAGTGTCAAACTCAAGGCCCACGAGCCAAAACTGGCCTATGTGGTGCTTAAATCTGGCCCACGGGGCTGGCCTGAAAATAGCAAAGGAACAGTGCTTCTGGCAGCTAAAACTTTGTGATTTTGGCCAGCAAAATGCTGCAGGAGGCTGTTCAGGCTGAAAATGGGGCATGTGGCGGCAGCTCACGGCTCCTATATAGCCCATTTTGGCCAGCAAAGTGCTGCAGGAGGCATCTATCCCATCCCCCCTCCCCCCTTGGCCAGCCCATGGAGGAGAACTGCAATGTTGATCTGACCCTGAAAGAAATCTAGTTTGATACCCCTGCCATATGAGAACTCCTTTATTGCCTAAATTAATTTCCTGGAGTGTCTTTCTCAACTGTTGATAATTTTATCAGCTTTTCCTTCTATATCATTAACAACTGCTATGATTCACAACCATGGCAAAAAAAAAAAAAGGTTGTAAAATCAAAGGAAAGGAAAAAAAAGATACGTTTCAGTTTTGTTTCACTGTGGATTATTCAACTACGTGAATTCAAGTAATTCTTTCCATAGCAAGTCACGAGCTATATTTATCAGTGGCAATTCAGTTCATTGACTTAATGTATCTAAATGAACAAGGGCTGATTATTTCATAAAACAGTGAATAGAACAAGAAGGTAACTTATTTAGTCAGGTAACAACATGTTTTTCTAACAATATAAGAATAGAAGCAGATCCCTAAAAAAAGGACAAAGATATCAAAATATATGGTATTGAAAGAAAATATTACTATATCTTCAATGGACATTCAGGTTTATACAAACCATGATCATTTGTGAAGATTTAGCAGCCGAAATCTGTATAGCCCAATTCCATTTACACAATTCTAATTGGTCAGATGGGGAAATTTTCAACAGAAGCAGACAACCTCTTTAATGCTAAGGCCACCTTTGATCTTTCAGGAGCCACATTCAGTAGAAGAACAGGATGGAGACAAACAAAACCAAATAAAATTGATTGAATACAATTTCATAATCTTGCTCACCACCTTTTCAATATTTTCTTTCCAACACATTAAAAATCTGAATTTGGCAGGAACTTTGGAGGAGTTTATGCAATCACACCAAACCTTTGGAGAGCCAGAGGTAGTAGCACTGAGGCCTCAGATTTTAAAGATTTTTGTTTGTCCTTGTTTGGCACTAAAAAGCTATCCATTACTTCTTGCATGAATATTGGTTAATCCTGGGTTAATTAATTCTCTGATTCTTGAAAATCTTTTCCCTTTATTAAAATCAACAATACCACAACCTCTGTTTTATTTTAAAAAAAATCCTAGAATGTTTTAGAATTTCTTTCAGATTTCTTTGAGTAGTCTTATTTATTGTTTTAAAGAGTTAGTCCATGCCACTGTTGCCTTACAGACAGAGGTGATATTCAGTAGGTTCTGATCAGTTCTGGAGAACCGGTAGCGGAAATTTTGAGTAGTTCGGAGAACCGGTAAATACCACCTCTGACTGGCCCCGCCCACATTTTTTCTCTGCCTCCCGAGTCCCAGCTGATCGGGAGGAAATGGGGATTTTGCAGTAACCTTCCCCTGGAGTGGGGTGGGAATAGAGATTTTACAGTATCCTTCCCCTGCCACGCCCACAAAACCAGTAGTAAAAAAAATTGAATCCCAACACTGCTTACAGATAACTCATAATCAGATACAGATAATCAATGGAACAATTTGCGTCTGGAAGTTGTGGGTGATCCATCACTGGAGGTTTTAAAGAAGAGATTGGACACCCATTTGTCCATTTGCAAAGGGTTGGACTAGAAAACCTCCAAGGTCCCTTCCAATTTTGTTATTCTGTTAAAAAATTTCTAGGGCCATGTTGCAACTGAGAACAGCTCTGAAATCCTGGGAAAAGGATCTGCTTTAAGGAATTGCCAAACAGAGGATAGGTGATTTAAAACACTTTCTTGCCTTCAAATTCAACTCCTAATACATTTTTCTCTCATTCTTATACCTAACTTTCTTTTAACATAAGTACATTCAAACTAATCTTGTTTCTACTTCAGCATACCAATGCTTTTTGGATCCACAATTTTTTCAAACATTATTCAGATGCTGGAATTGAAAATCTTGTTCCTTGGCTATTTTTTTTTTTTAATCTATAGGCCCACCGTTATATTTTGGCTGCTATTAGAATTCTTCTTCATTATCTCATTCTCAATACCTTCACTGAATACAAGTTAGGACATTAGTGATCATTGTTCTAAAGGATGGACATGCTGTAGGATGAACATTCATTTTATACAGTATAATCAAGTTTAGCATTATACGTACAGTGTGTGAAATTAATGTGCAATTCATAGAACTCTCTAGGATTCCTTGCTACGCAAAGGAATTCCTCCACAAAAGGGTGAGTGTTCCTGGGTAAGTCATTTAATTGGAGAAAAGAAGTTTACTACAAGCAATAATAGTATCCTAAGAACAGTGATTTATTTTGCATTCTGTCCATGCTGATTCATTCCTGGATGCTATTCTACTTCTCTTTCTTTTAATATGTATTATTGACTGTTTCATATCCAGTTCAAAAAATAGGAACAGCTTCAAAAAATAGCTTCAGAGAGCTCAGAATAACAATTGCATTTATTTTTCACTGATGGTTTTGTTGAGCCACAGCGATAGAAGTAGCGCCCCCTGCTGCCAAGGAAGAGAAACGGTTGATGTTAGGAGAACTTCCAAGAGATTCTGCACAGTGTGGCAATCAATTTGTAAGTTCCTGTATTTTCATCACATGGATTTTGACTGCTCATACTGCACCCACATTATCTTACTTTTTTCTCCTTCAATTCTGGCATTTCTCAAAGGTTTTATTGGAAGAGGGATTTGTAAGCCTGATTTTGGAAAAGAAGATACTGAAGATTGTCTACCCTGAAATGAATATTTATTAATTTACTCAATGAGCTTCATGACGTAGTTTTTAAAATAAGAAAAGCATAAAAACTTTAATCAATCATTAAGACATGCTGACAACTTTAAAATGTAGGGGGGGAAATGTAGAGTTCAAGAGTAACAGCCCATAAACACAACGTAATGATCAGAAAGCACTTATTCTCAGTAATTTTCTAGCAGTTGTTGCAAATAGTTGTGCTAGTTCACTGCTGTTGTTCCTAGGATGAGTCACCGATATGCATGAAATGAATGGGATGTTCCCCTTCCATTTCCATTTGCTTTTAATATCAACAGAGAAAGAATGTCTAAAATAGAACAAGAAATTCACAGAATTCCATTCTTTACCCAGGCAGTTTCAAAGGTGAGGAAGGGACAAGAAATAGCCACAAATTTATTTAGGTTTTCTGATTGCATTCAATGATTGTCTGTGATGTTTAATGCAATTTATTGTCACAACACTGAGTTTTGCCTGATACGATGGCTTCATCTGTAAGCAAATTAAAAGGAAGACCAACATGAAGAAAAATGATACGTAAAAATAGTAAAGCAGAACATCAGTCAGCACTGAAACAATCCACATACTGGTTTCTCACCCCAGAAAGTTGGTTAACTGTATTAAATAGGCTGCTTTCTAACCAAGCTAAAAAAAAGCACTGATGGTCTTATTAAAAACAAAGCATAAGCCATAGCCTGATGTAGCATGCACTACATTAATTTAAACCCTTTACTTGGAACCCGCTTTTGAACTTTGTGCTTGAGATGGAAAAAAAAAACCTGAAACATTGATTTTGGGTTTTGCTGATTAGATAGATTTGTTGTTATAGAAATGGCTAGTTTAAACTATCATGTGAAAGTAAAAAGTTGAGCCTCCCCTCCAAGTAATTCTAATTTAATTAGAAAAGTCTTTAAACAGGTATAGAAAATTATCCAGTACCATTCCTAGGAAAGAAAGAAAGAAAGAAAGAAAGAGAGAGAGAGAGAGAGAGAGAGAGAGAGAGAGAGAGAGAGAGAGAGAGAGAGAGAGAGAGAAAGAAAGAAAGAAAGAAAGAAAGAAAGAAAGAAAGAAAGAAAGAAAGAAAGAAAGAAAGACCAGGTAATTGGGTATATGGAAGTCAGTGTTGACTTCTGGCAACAGCTTGGACAAGTCCCTATAATTTTCTTAGCAAGATTTTTGAAGTAATTGCCCTTGCCTGCTTCTTTGATTTGAGAGAGGGTGACTGGCCCAAAGTCGCCAAATTGGCTTTGTGTGTCTGGTGGGACTAGAACTCATAGTCACCAGCCTGATGCCTTCACCACTATATTAAACTGACTCTCAGACAATTACATTTGTACAAATCTTTATTTGTACACTGTAGCTTCATTGGCAATTATGAAATACTCTTTATATTTCCAATTGGTTTTAATGTACAGCTTTGTATTCTTATTCCCTTTAGACAGGAACTTATTACAGTCAGGGCCTCACATTTAAAAAAAAGAGAGAGGGAGGAGGAAGATGTCTAGCGTTTGAAAACCTGGAAAGTACAGATAGTCCTTGACTTATTACCACAATGGAGCCCCAAATTTTTGTTGCTAAGTGAGACATTTGTTGAGTGAGTTATGCCTCATTTTATGACCTTTCTCGCCACAGTTGTTGAGTGAATCATTGAAATTGTTAAGTTAGTAATCCGGTTGTTAAGTGAATCAGTTTTCCCCATTGACTTTGCATGTCAGATCCCAGGACACTGCAACCGTCATAAATATGAGTCAGTTGCCAAGCGTCTGGATTTCGATCACATGACCATGGGGATGCTGCAAAGGTCGTAGGTGTGAAAAACCATCATAAGGCACTTTTCTCAATGCCATTGTAACTTTGAATGGTCACTAAATGAACTGTTGTAAGTGGAGGACTATCTGTATTGATGTTATGGTATGGGTTAACTTCACAAATTGAGATGCTGACTTTTTTCAAAGTAGAGCCAAGCTGGGTATCTAAGAATGGACTGTCCTTTTATTTGCTATAGTTCAACTTTAAATCTGTTATAAGATGGTTGTGAATCAAGATCACAGCTCCACCCCATAATTAAAGAGGTTTTGAAAAATGAAAGCATAAGTGCTAAATATGTTTCTAGATTACTTCAGGCTATAGGCAAGAGCTCATGTGATTGAATTATCCTTCATTCAATCAATCCGTTTGTAAAGCAATCAATCAAATAGAAAACTAGAGCCCAAAGAGACAGTATTAGTTAAATCACAGTCTATCTAATTTCTCCCTAGGATTTTTTGGGTGGGTGGTGGTGATGATTTGAGTCACCTAGTGATGTTTCTTTAGTAACACTGAAACCTTAGCATTTCATTACTGTATTTATCTATATTTTTGAATATGAAATTTAATTCTGATTGCTCCCTTTATTGCTGTTTTTAGTTGAGTGGGGACAATTCTCCAGTATTCCCGATGAGCCACGGTGGTGCAGTGGTTAGAGTGCAGTACTGCAAGCTACTTCTGCTGACTGCAATTTGGCAGTTCAAATCACACCAGGCTCAAGGTTGACTCAGTCTTCCATTCTTCCAAGGTGGGTAAAATGGGGACCTAAATTGTTGGGGGCAATAAGCTGACTCTGTAAACAGCTTAGAGAGGGCTGTAAAGCACTGTGAAGTGGTATGTAAGTCTAATTGCTATTGCTATTGCTATTCATGTAGAAAACTTGGACGTTTCACAAATGTTACTTTTTAATTAAAAGAAAAGGCTGCTCTTTCTTCTTACGGTAATGGAGAAGTCATATTCCTTAGCTTGGAATGAATTACTTGGTTTCATGCCTACAATAATACACCATAGTTTGCTGTTATAGCCAAACACAATATATAAATCAAATATATTTGAGTATGTGCTAATGTCACCGACATACGATTCATGAAGGAATATCTTTACTATCAAATGGGAAAGATTTTGATTTATTTTTAATGTAATTCCTGAGAAATTATTGGGGGAGAGAGGTTGTTTTCAAATCAGAAGAAGATCCAGTATGGTTTACACCCTTAAAATATATCACTCCAAGAAACTGAATCTGCCAATTTTGGAACCTGGAAACTGCTGAAGGAGCTCAGAATGCAAGTTCCTACATAAGAACTTGTGAAGGAAATCCATTGCAAATACCCTAGTTTTACACCAGTTCAAACCTGATGTGGATATATATATAAAAGCCAAATACTACTCACTCATCATAAAATCTCCAGAATGGTAAAGCCTACAAACTTGAAATTTGGCATGTTATGTTCCTCTTGGCTTCTACGTACTCACTAAGAAAGGATTTTTAGAAATGACCATCAGATCATTAGTATTTCATATACAGTATTATATTCACATGCTCTGATGCTAAGGAGTTAGATGTTCTACTCCCCTCAACACCTGAAAGGAACTCTGTCCCAACTGCCAGTTGCCTTATATTAACATACTCTGATGCTACCCCTTCGCTAAACCAGACGTGGGCATGGCCAGCGTGTGACTCATCTGGCCTGCAGGCTGGGACATTCTACTCCTCCCCCGCTGTTCCAACTGCCAGTTGCTTATATTAACATGCTCTGATGCTACGGAGTTATACATTCTACATTACGTTTCAGGCTTTAAGTGTCAATTTATCACGCCCGATCACATAGTTTCGTAATGAAGCACGGGCATCCAGCTAGTTCCCTATATTCATGGAGTCAGAAGAGTATGTGTAGAAATACAACCCCTGGCACATTTGATACAAACGCAGGAGATAACTTCATTCTGATATATAGTATGTGTGTGTATGCATACATGCATAAGAGCTGTGGTGACACAGTGGTTAGAATGCAGTACTGCAGACTAACTCACTTGCTCACTCCGGGAGTTCAATCCTGATGGGCTCAAGGTTGACTCAGCTTTCCATCCTTCTGAGGTGGGTAAAATGAGGACCCAGATTGATGGGGACAATAGGCTGACTCTGTAAATCGCTTAGAGAGGGCTGTAAAGCACTCTGAAGGAGTATAGAAGTCTAAGTGCTAGTGTTTGTTTGTTTGTTTGATTGATTTCTATAGCTGCCTAACTCAACCAAGTGACTCTTGGGTGTCTTACAATTCTAAAATTCTAAAGCAATTAAAACAAATAAAAAAACAATAAAACCATCCATAAAATAAGTAAGTACAAACAGCAACCTTGATGATTAATGAACCAATAGTAAACCTATGTACACACACACCTGATGTAGAACACATATTTTTATCATTTCTGAAATGACAGGCAAAGACAATGAGTCCCTTCACCAAACTAACCAAATACAGCAAGAGAGGAATCCTGATTTTGAGCTGGAAAAATGAAGCTATTATGGTACCTGTGAAGAATGTCCTTTAATTTTCTGAACAATCAATTTAAGTGCAAATATTTATATTATTTCCGATATTGTATAGAAAACACTATAGAACTATATCTCTAAGTAGACCCTGAGCTTCTTCTAACACTGTTTTTAGGAGCTGTTTGGTTGTTCTTAGGCTGTTTTATACCAGCTATCTTTATTATATACTGAGGATTATAACTGGTAATTTTATACATACTATCAAATTACAGTGCATGTTTCTCTGCAGTGGAAAAATGGAGAACAAATTTGGACTCTTTTTTTTTTTTAAAAAATATGAATTTATCCTCACCAACCTCATAATATCAGCATCTGTCTGAATTTTGCAATGTGATTCGATAAACAAACATGCATAGTTGGGAAAGTATATATCATGTTTTGCATTCAACAAAAAATATTTGCAAGGGGTGCATAAACTAGGAATATAATACACATATAAGGAAAATGTAGCTATAACATGTAAACCAAATGTGTACAAATTTCATATAACTATTTTCTTTTCCCAATGCAAATTTTATTCATGAATGGGTTAAGAAGAACTCATATTTTGGAAACAGCAAACTGACAGATTTGCCAGTTCTTCTTCTCTCTCTTTTTTTTGCAATAATTTTATTTAAGATTATAAAGATAAAAGACTACTGCTAACTAAAGAAAAAATAAAAAGTAAAGACAAAGAAAAGTACAGATATAATAAACAGAAAAGAAAAAAGAAAGAAAAAGAAGATATATAAAAGATGGTTCCCCCCCTCTGTCCAAACAAGTATAAAGAATTTTAGTAACGTAATACTTTCTCCAATATTTTTTTCCATTCTTTCTATATCTCATCCTTTATGAATAATCAAATACTAAACACCGTAATTCAGTCCTTATCAGCAAACGTGTATTAAGAGCTACCAGAAATATTAATGTATATAATTTAATCAAAAGATATCCATTTTGATCTATAATAAAAGATCCATTTTGTTATCCAAACTTATCACTAAGAAATAAAATGAAAGGAATCCCTCCCACTTGCAAACAGACAGATTTGCCAGTTCTGTTGCCTTTATTTTTGAATCAAATCAAATCCAATAAAATATCAGACCCTATGTTTTTTCTTTGAAGTATTTTTTTAAAATTACTCATCTTGAAATTTTTATAATGGCCTTCAGAACATTAACAGGAATTTAAAACAGCTGAATGAAAAGACATCAATTTGTCATATGAAAATATGAACCCTTGGAAGAGTTATCTCTAATACGCCCCCGACATTCGAAAATCAAAAATATGAATGTATTATATACTATCTTACTCATCAAAATCAGCTGAAAACTACCTCTAACTGAACCGCCTTACTTCTATTTAGGTGAAGAAGATAAGTTCTTCGAGAACAAAGGTCATGAAAGGTAGGATTATAGTTTAAATGTAGTTTAAATGTTTTTTTGGGGTGTGTGTGTGTTGAATTAAAGATGAAAAGAAAAAGGTAGGTTGGCACAGAGAATCATATAATAAAGAAGGAAGTCCAGAACAATGTGATGCTGAGAGAGTCTATACACCAGCAGGAGGTTAAAGGACAAGGGGGCAGGAAAACACTTGAATGTGATGGAACCTCCATCAGATACGTGCCAACACTTCCTTCTTTAAGAAGGAAAGAATCAATGCTTCAAGAGAAGCAAGTGGATGCATTGCAGGTGATTTCTTCTGCATGCTAGAATAAGAAAGCTTCAAACAAAGATCTCCTTATTCTGGTGCCTCACAAAAAGCCGCATCCAGCATACAAAGCAATTATTTGTTCAGCCCTGTTCTCCTGTGAGATAATTGCATGAATTGTGATGTGTGAGATGAATCTCCAAAGACAGTATTTTCAGCGTTCTATTCATCCTTAAGATGAAAAGGGAGAGAGTAGAGGAAAGGAACTATGAGTTGTGCCTCCAAAGGAGGCTCACTCCTCAGCGTATTGGGGTTATTGCATACTTAACCACCACAGGGCATCTCTAAGCAGCCAAAAGAAAAAAGGAAGGATTCTGCAAGATTTATTTGGTTTTGTTATACAAGATGCTGGCCGTAAAGAGCTTTTGTTAAACCTAAAGACTTTTATGAACATAAAATCAAATTAAACAGCACATTAAGGGTTCTATCTTTTCTGACTGATGTGCACGCGCAAACAACTCTCATTAACAGTAATGGCAGTTACGCACGCGCATCACCCGGAGAACAGATCCCTAAGTGCTTTATTGTTTTTCCTGGAGATTTTTCTCTATTGGACTTTAATTAAGCTCCTGCTAGGCTTACAAGTTTTTCTTTTCTTTTTTCTTCTTTCGGGTTTTTCTTTTTCCAAAAGAAAACAAAAGTGAAATCAGTTTCTTTGCCAGATAAGATTTATCCCCTCTCCCATTGTTACAATTATGGCAAAGACATTAACATTAAAGATCTTTTAGAAATAGGACACCTGTCCTGAAAGGGAAATCATGCCACCCTGAAATAGATTTGCCAAACTGATAGGAAAAAAAGAAAATGACTTGGCCTGTGATGTTAACAACAGCTTGATTGACACAAAACAGCAGGTGAAACTTTTAATGCTTTTGATGTTAATAAACCTGCTGTTGATGATAGAACTGCAGGATGGCAAACCTAAGCTGTCAATAATAGTAATAGTAATAGTAATAGTAATAGTAATAGTAATAGTAATAGTAATAGTAATAGTGATGATGATGATGATGATGATGATGATGATGATGCTCCTGCTATTCTGCTGTTATGGAACATAACATGCCAGATACCATAGTTGTTGAGAGCCGAATCATACAGTTTATTGATATCGCTGTACCAGGAGACACCAGAGCCGAAGAAAAGGAACTGGAAAAAATCATGAAATATCGCGACCTGGCCATTGAAACTACACAGCTGTGGATGAAACATGTAACAGTGATACCCATTGTCATTGGGGCACTTGGTACCATGTCCAAGAATTTTACAAAACACATCAAGAAATTGCAGCTTCCTGCAATAACACGAGCGGAACTGCAAAAAACTGCACTACTCAGAACATCATATATCTTAAGAAGATACTTGGTTGATACCTAGGACACTGGCAGCAATCCGTTATCAGCCATTAGCACCAGTTAATTGTATTTGTGACACATTTTTAAATGTTCAGTTGACTACGTTTTATGGTTAATGAATAAAAGAGATAATAATAATAATAATAATAATAACAACAACAACAATAATAACAATAATAATAATAATTCAGTTGACTGAGTTTCATGTTTAAAGAATAAAATAGATGATGATGATGATGATGATGATGATGATGATGATGATGATGATGTTGTTGTTGTTATAAACTATTATGGGCACTATGAATACACACGGTTCGGACTGCAAAAGACAAATCTTTCACTGTATTGCTACTATACACACAATTTCTTTTTTCTCTGAGGCATGCAGATACTGTATAATATTCCAAATTATGAATATCAATCCTTCCTAACAGTGTCATGTTTGGGGTGTCTGAATTATGAGCAAAACACGTAGGAGATTATATATATATATATATATGTATGTATGTATGTATGTATGTATGTATGTATCTATGTGTATATGTATATGTATATGTATATGTATATGTATATGTATATGTATATGTATATGTATTATGTATATGTATTCTGGATGCAACTCTTCTGATCCGAATCTTTTTGTTTTCTTTAGAAAAAGCGCATAGGTATTTAATTAACTCCTACTGTATGTGATGTACTTACTTATTGCCTCCACAAACTGTTCAAAGAAGCAGTATGGGAACAGAGGCTCAGGCAGTTCTCTGAAAAACATCTTGAGTGCTCCGGTGACAACGTGGATGTCCTCCCACTGGCTGTCGTCCAAATTCAGCTTCTCTTCTGGGAAAACACGAGGAGAAATGGAACAACTGGTTTTAATGAAACAATTACAAGACACTAATTATTATGTTAATGTTTGCCTACTATCATCAGCAACCGTTAACAGCCTTCTGCACCTAGAGGTTTGGTGCTGTGCATGGTTTTTTTTTTTTCTCTCTCTCTCTCCTCCTTTCTTTCTATTTTTTTCCCCGTCGGAAGAGAACATTTTCAATGGAATACCATCTGTAGGAATGCAGCTAACGGAAAAAAACAAAAACAAAACAACCTTCCCCCCACAAACCCACCCCCCAAAGAATAAGAGGCACAAAGAGACTGGAACATTGACACAGGATGTCAAATACATTTATTCCCAGAATGCATCAGTAGGAAAAATTAGCATCCCGGCTCAACATGATTCAAAGCTATTTGATTTCAAGGCCAAGGGGCTAAGAGTTGCCAATGATGACCGGCTCAAGGGACCGGCCTAAAGGCCTTGCTGCGCCAACAGGAGACATATGCTAAACACAGGAATACAAAATGAGTTATTGCTTTACATGTGTTACTGTTGCCATGTACAAGGGAATAATGGGCAACACTTTTTTCCCCTTCATTTCTTTTTTTCTGAATGCAATGCCATCAAGGAATTTGGGGAGGGGGAGATATTAATTCCAACTTCAAAAATATTTTTTTGTTTGTTTCTTTTTAAAAAAAAAAATTGGGGAAGATTCGCCCAGCAACAATATTAGACAGACCCCTGTTGGCCTACCTAAGCTATGCAAAGCTGTCAAAAATGATAACACGCTAAAGACAAACCACACATGCTTGCAAAACTGATTTTCTGAACAACAGAAATCCTTTCTTTTGAAGCTTGACTGAGCTGGAAATTTAAATATAAAAGGAGAAGAAAGGCAAAAAAATAATTTTAATAGAAAAGATAGGGAGATTATTACTTTGCTTTCCTTTGAATACTTGTTAGAAACATCTGGTATTATTTTACAGCAACAATAAACCCCAGACCTGACACAACTCACAAAAAGTGAAAAAGCCTGTCAGTCTGAATTAAAAGGAAACATTTTCTATAGTATCACCTGTTCCCCAAAATGACAGAATTCTTTTTAAAAGTGGCATTGTTTTTACTGAGCTATTCACTTAATATGTCAGCATAAAACTATTGGAGAACAATAAAAATATAATCCCAGTAATTGTGATAAATAATTAAGTAGGCCTTATTTAGCTATTGGTAATACAGTATTATTAATTGTATATGGAAAACATTTTTTAAAAAAGCCATGTACATTTTTCACTATAATAATTACTTCTCTTTGTAGAAGGAATTTAAATTAACACAGATCTGGTTTTTTTCCCCCTGCATTAACATTCATGTATCTTTTTAGGTGAACCATTTTATTTTTTTTAAAAAAAATTCACTGTAAAGTATTCTTTTAAGTATCCTTTAAAAAAAAAAGATTTTAGATCCACATAAAAACAATTAGGCTCTTGAAATTTAATAAAAGAGTGGGCTTAAAAACAAAGCAGGCAAATCAGCAAAAAAAAAAAAAAATCCTTCAAGATAAAATTTGATTGATTGTATTTCAACAATTAGCCTTTTATTTATTTATTTCCTTAACATGCCATTGAAATAAGACAGGCAGTGACTTAGCAGGCCAGTTTTACACAGTTGTCTACTCACAATAGCTTCAGAAGGAGAGACCTGGTGGGGTTTACTGTCACTTTAAAGAACAGGGTGGGTTTTCACATTGTTGAAATCTGTCAGATATTTTGAAATGTCCTTCTCACTATGGTGCCACACCCCCTGCGTGCCCTTATAATAAAATTGGTTTTACTCCTGATTAAATCATTTTCTCCCTACCCTCTACCATCCTTCTCATAATGGACCTGTGTGCACTACAGCTGGTGTTCTTCCCATGGTACCAATTCTTACTTTATCTTTTAAGCACTTTGCTGCTAAGATCTCATGCAGAGTGCTTATGTTTTGTTAAGAGCTTCATTCTTAGAGAAATAGCTTAACACATGTTCTAAAAATGTTGTACAACTTATTGCTTAAAACACATTTTGAAAATATATAAGCACTGTAGCTCTGGCACCAATCTTTAAGTAGAAACCTTTAAGAACAGAGCAGAACAGGGAAAATATATATAAATATATATATTTGGCTTTTTTTTTTAACTCCCTCCACCTACCCCCCATACATTTGGTTGAAACATTTAAAGTGGAATACACTGATTTGAAGACATTACCCAGAATTATCTACCCAGATTTTTTGCAGCATATCCAGATCTTCAAAGAAAAGTGTTAGGAATTATCATCTTGAAAGCAAAGGGTGTCATTTTACCCTCAAGGAATAAAATGACTTAAAACAAAACAAAACAAAACAAAAAGTTTGAGGAAAGGAAGCCTGCCAAATTAAAAGGAATTGAAACTCCCCTTCTTCCTCACCCAAGATAGCCCTTAAATTTTGGTCATTAGCCACATTTCAATAAAGCTGAATATAAACTATAATAGGACTTCTTCAAAGGTGGCCTTCTTAGGAGAGGATGGTCAATCTTGAATCAGTTGCAGGGGGTGTATAATTTATGCATGCATACATTCATGCAAACTCACACGTATGCTATGGAGACTGTATGACAAATTGTGAGAACCTGCAGATAGTATTAACCCAGCAAATATATTTAGGGTTTTTTTTTTCTTTGCAGCAACACCTGCACGAAAATGTTTCAATAAATCATCATCTCATTTAAGAAGCCTGCTCCTTCATGCAGCTTTCTAGTCTGTTAGGAACTCAACTAAGCATCACTTGTTTTCTTTTAGTTGGCTCACATGATATACAACTGTCCTTAGTTTCTGACACCCAGTCAATCTTTATCAGGCAGTTTTGAAAGCCACCTTTTATATTTTTAAAAGAATGATGTACTTGTCTAAATCATAAAGTTCCCCAAGCATGCTGATACATCCCTCTTATTTTTCAGTAGCACAAAACCGTCTCCATTTCTGTCTCTGCTAGGACACTGTGCAATTAGGAATGATGATGATAATAAACAATAACAGGATTTGCAGCATGGACCCATGAAAGAGGGCTATCACTATACATCTGACTTGGAGCAATGCTGGATCATTGTTTTGTGTTTGAGTTGAAGAGTGCTCTAGGTCATAAGTTGGCCAGTTCATGTCCCCTACTATTAGTGGAAGATGAACGGACAAATTGTTGGAATATGTACGGTCCCTTCTTGAGCAAAGGAAATGCATTATTAGACTTCTGGGTATGAATGAGAGAGAATGTGAATATGGTGAATATGAATTTTGGTGAAAGCTAAAAAAGGACTACTGTATATCCTCCGTAGTAAAGAAGAAGAAAAAAAAAAAAGAGAGAGAGAGACACGCACGCACGCATGCATGCACGCACAAACACACATACACAGAGAGAGAATAGCTCATCACTCTCACCCATACTCAGAAGGGAAGGTACAAAGAATAAAAATACTGTACATAAAGATAGACTGAAGCAAAGTAGGGATAACTAGATTTGAGCATGGAAATTTTCTTTCTTGGAGAATTCAGGTATGCAGAGATCTGGAAAATGGATTGACTGATTTGCAGCAATTCTATTATCCAGCTGATCTTAAGTTGTATGTTCATAAATCTATCCAGCATTAATAGAAAGGGTGTCTGTCTCTGGTGCTTTTTCCTTTCAAAAGTGTTGCCGCTGAAACGTCTCTCCACTAAAGCAAGGTACCACAACACTAAACAACAGTGGGGTTTTTTTTCTGAATATTTTTGGAAACAACCCTCCACCAATTGAAAAGTCCATCTCATGTCATGTTATAGTGATTTAGAGACCTCCCTGCTCTTCTCTCTCTCTCTCTCTCTCTCTCTCTCTCTCTCTCTCTCTCTCTCTCTCTCTCTCTCTCTCTCTCTCTCTCTCTGTGTGTGTGTGTGTGTGTGTGTGTGTGTTAGATTTAGAGTATGGGATTCTGAAAGGGCTTTCTCTCTATTTTGGTTCTGGAAACTGCAACCACAGATAAAAGGTCACAGACTGTTTCCTAGGAGTCAGGAGATATTCTTATATATTGTCTCACCTAGTTAATCTGATTCCTAAGGGATCATTTTTCAAATGTTCTTTCTGGAAGAAGAGACCATAATTAAATCTCTTATGTTTGACTAAATACATAGGTATTCCTAAACACACCCCAAAAGGTGAATGCCTAGCTGATTTTGTTTATCAGTAACCCGCTGGACATGCATTAATTCTTCTGTCTGCTTTAGAAGGGCAATATTCCCATCTGCCTTTTTTAAAAATAGATATCTCAATATCTATTTCTAGAGACTTTCGTAACTGTTTACATTTGCAACATCTTGTAACATACGGCAGCTTTCTATGCATCTTCCTGTAATTTACATAAATGCTTGTGTAAATTATTGGGAACCTTTTTTTAATGCAAATCACCCTGCTTTTATTCTTTGGTATGTATATACTGTATGTGTATGTACAGTAAGTATACTCCTCTGTTCAGGCTTTCCAAATGCAAATTCCTTCGAAGTAAGCTCATTTTTTTTAATGTGGTTACCACTATTTGCATACAAGTTTCAATAGCATACCTTTTTGTCAGATGTATGTTGCTGTGGATTCATGGCTGTTTGATTTTGGAAAAACTGTTAATAATGGGTTTCATACTGTTTCTTCTAAGTCTTGGTAGGTTAGGACCACTCAAATTATCTTCCAGGAGAAACTAGATTGGAGGGTTGTTGTTGTTTTTTCCTTACACCCCTCCCAGATTTCTTAATATACATTTTGCCAGCCTCAATCCATATAATCAGATGAAATCCAAATAAGGATGTTTGGCAATTAGAGAGTATATATACCAACAGAAAATGTCTTGTATGCACATTGGATTTTTAATACCAGCAAACGATAATGTAACATAACTTGTCAATTCTAAACACATAAGAATAGTTTGTGGAGCCTTCGTAGGACAACCAAGAAAACTGTAATGATGAATGATTAATTTTTAAAGACTTCGCCTCTTTTCTCTTTTCAATGAAACGGCCATATGGCTACAAGTGACAGATCACAAGCACGTCAGATACACTGATATCAGGCTAGCCTGATATCTGAATTGCAGCAATATTCAATTACAATTAATTTGCTTCTGGACTCAAAAAAGTATTATGGAGATGGAGGTAAATATTTTATCTTCCATCTGATACTTCGACAAATACTGCTTCTGAAGATGTGGGGTTCGGATTATCTATGGTAGCTAACAGTTGATTGAGTTCTCTTCCACCCTTTGGTCATAGTATCAGTTTCCAAAAAGTTAGTCTACCTACTGCGATGGCGCCATCAGAACAGATCACCCCAGGTCACCAATAAAAGTGAAACAAGGTTCCGGTTGTTTCAGAATATGAGCTAGGATGCTTCTTTCCAATAATGCAAACACTGTATTTAATTTCTCTGGAGTGTTGGCATCTATCACGTCAAATGGGTGACTACTGAATGGAAAATTGATGCAGCTACTTAACAACATTTTGACGTAAATAGATGTTAATGCAGATCCAAGAGCAAGGAATGCCTATGTAGGCATTCACGCATTACTAGAATACCCATTTTCATGGTGCTTCCGGCTACATTAGTGAATAACTGTAACTAAAAAGCACATGCTCAGTGCCTGTTGGAGAGCTTTTGTTTATTGCAGTTCTCTGAAACTTCAGTTCATGGACCTGAGGGCAAGCTGGAAAAACCCAGTATTGCTAATTTAAATCTTAATTGGAGTTAGAGGGAAATAAGATTACATTGAGGTGTGCTTAGTCTTGGAGGGATTCCACTGATAGCATTGAATCACCCCGATCGGAGATTAACTCTGCCATTGTCTCTACATAAGCAAGTTTACTCTATCCAGCGAAACCACAAGCAATTCAGAACACACACATACACAGACACATACACACATACACAAACTTGTTCAAAAGATTTGTTGAAACATGCTTAACTGACAATCCAAATTAGACTTGAGACATTGTCACTGCACCATTATCAAAATGCAGACAGATATATGGAAATATGGAAGTAAGAATAAATGACACAGGTAATTATTATCAAACTATCATGGGGTTATCCACTCTTCACCTTCTTTGCACACCATTTGAAGAATGTAGCACGTCTATACATAGTTCTCATCTTCAGTGATTTTGATACACTGATTTTTATAAACAGCTGCAATGTTAGATACAGTAGCTTGCATTGATGTGACCACAAAAATTGAGCATAAACCAGTTGGGCACATTCGGTTTACTATGCTGGTTTGCAGTTTGCAGTCTTTTCATATTAAGTCAGAGCTGCACGAAAATTTGACTGTGGAACTGTCCAAGCAAGAACAAATACAATATCTGGAGCTGAACCAAATTTCATAGACTACTAGTTGATTGCCTGCTGGAGGGAGCTAGGAGCTGTCATGCCTATGCATTGCTCAATCTAGCTGTGAAATCCTCTCAACATACTTGCACCAGGAACATTGAATATATAGGATCTGTTATTGGTTATTTTATCTATAAGACAGAAAGAGAAAGTGAGAGAAAGTGTAACTCCTTTCAAGAGGAAAAGTTGTCCAGAAATTCTGAATTATCAGCAATCTGGAAAAAAAATCCAGTTTCCAATATAAGGAGCATAGTAGTAGCCACAGTTCCTGAGAGACTCAAGAAAGTCAACAACAATGTTAGCAGTGATACACAATATATACAGGATAATGGATTACAAGCTTTTATTGGCTTTATTCTTGCGTCATTGTTCATTGCTTAGAGTTTTGACTGACTGGAGTGGTTTACAAATACAAACAAACAAACAAATAAATAATCCCAACAGGTTTGTAGGATGAGCAGGTTTATTACTTGTATTTATGCTGCTTATTTGGTGTGCAAGAATTAGGTGAAAATGCTGTATTAGTGCAAGAGAGAATATCCCAAACATATAGGGTTGGTTGCATATATATTGATGTGATCTCTGACAACCTATAAAAGAACCAATCAACAAACAAGCCACCACACTTAGAATTGCTACAAATGGCAAATGCATATGTATGTGCTAATCTGGTACCACCCAAATGTTATGGAATTGTAATTCCAGAATTGCTTTCCACTTGTTGAATTCATTGCTTCTAATCACTAAAAGAAGCCATATTATTTGAAAAAGAAAAGAATTACAGAACATGAAGAGGGGAGCAGTAGTTGAGAATTGCATGGCATACAAGTTTAATAATTCACATAATTACATGTGCTATAAATAACCCTGAAAGTCCCTGTCTGAAGGATAGTATTTTTATAGATGGCATACAAAGGTCAGCAATACTGGTTGAGTATTTTATATATTTCTTATTGATGGATAAATATTAAAAAAATCACTTAAGGTAACACAGATAAAAAATGAAAATCCCAAACCTAAGGCAACTGAAAGATTTGGGTCCCAAACTCTTTTTTGTTTAAATATTTGAAGGATAGTTCCAAAGAAAGGAATTGGGGAGTTGGGACAGAACAGGGTCTCTTTGTCTATTCTGATGTCCATGACTTAAAAATATTTCCATGCTTCTTGTCAATTTTAAAATAGACTTTGCATGAAAGTAGTGCAATCTTAGTATCCTGACACACATACAGTTCCTATTCTTTTCAGGGTTTTTAACACAGCTTCTGTTTTCCTGTTGTCAATAGTCCTTTCATTCTACAGCAGGTTTCATAATATTTAACAGACTTATCCAAAATCCCAGTCAGTGTCTGTGTGAGATCCATGGGTCAGGAACTACTCCAGGCAGAAAGTTCCTCCAGGGATAAAACAAATTATTGTAATTGAGATTCAACAGCAAAAAGAGAAAGAACAAAAAATAAGTAATCTATTCACATTTGTAAGATTTAAACTCAATGGCCAGAGGTGGTTTTTTTTTTTATACATTTTCCTATTAAAATGTTGCTTTGAAACTTAACCACTTTGATGGACAAAAATAGGTGTAAGGCAATAAAATAAAATAAATCAATTGTACAAGGGGATTACAGGACTAAAATGAACAGCGGAGATAACCAGAATAAAACTTGATAATAAGCCCTGTATATAATTTCTTGCAGTCATTAGGAAAAAAATATGCTATCAGACAGCTTGCTACATCACATTGAAATTATGAATATTAAATTGAATAGACAGTGACTTCAATGGTTGATGCAAACAACCCAAAATATTAGTGAATTCTACTAGAGAATAGAACTAGATTTTTTCCACCCTGCAGTCATTTCCTTGTTGCATCATAAAGCTGTTTTTTCCCCAAACTACGTTCTGATTTTCCCCCCTGAATTCAATTAGAATGATTTCCCCTCCCCTGTCTCTCTCTCTCTCTCATCTATCTATCTATCTATCTATCTATCTATCTATCTATCTATCTATCTATCTTTGACATATACTTCTTGCCTACTCATTTTATTTACTGAATCATTATATTTGATTTAATTTGACAATGCCTGAAAACCAAGGTAAAACTTAAAGCCCAAAACAGATTATTCTCCCTTTCCATTATTGTTCTCCCTATTATTTTATTAGATGTATTTGCAAGATGATTTGAAGTACTTAGCATGTGGAACACCAATTTCACAGGATCAAAGTAATTGGACAATTAATAAGGGGGCCTAAAAGCAATAATATCCAATAATATCCAACTGGATATTTAATAATATTTAACTTTAAGTCAGTTGGCACTGACTTGTGAAACTTCTGGACTTCACAAAATTGATTCTTGTTAAATCTATGTTCATTGGATTACACTGCACAACTGCATTTGAGTCTAATGTTACATCCATTTATGGAATAACCTCTAGTGAGAAGATGCAATATTTTTCTATTGTGAACAGAAAATAAACTGTGTAAGGCACCTGACAAAAAGAATAAGCCTGAGGAAGAGGAGGAGGAGGAAGGACAACAATTCAAGACAGCAATCAGATAAAAGAAATCAGAGTCCAGTTCAGAACTGTAACTTTAGTAAACGTCTCAGACAAGATCCTCTCTAGTTCTCATTAATAGAAACACATTCATATTTGCCAGATTCTGTTACGATAACCTTTAATAAAAATAGCATTAGCATGCATAACTTTTTCCTAGTCTGATCTACCTTGAAGGGCTGAAACTAATAGCGTATATACCGGGGAAGGTATAACTTGATACAGATCATGAAATATATCTTGTGACTTAGATATATAGATATATTACACATTTAGCCATTGTCGTCTCTCAGAGTTGCTGCCAAATTCTATTGTTTAATCTGATGGAAAACATTAGCAAAAATATCCAGAAAGTAGTCATATTAATCCATGTTAATTGCATTTAATAAAATGATCTAAATTACACTCGAGGTTTGTCCTGGTTCTGCCCATTTTTTTCAACACCCAGCATGTCATTGAATGACTATGCATGGGCTTTTTACATACGGTACTTCATTCTCAAAGTACAGACTTTAGTTTATGCCTGCTTAATTATCATAAATGTATCTTCCCTAAATCTGTCATTAAATACAAGGTGGGTTTCTTTTATAATATTTTGCAAACTTAAATAGATTTCTTAAAATATTCTAACAAACATTAACTAGCCTTTTCCAGCCACAATCTGGTCCCCATCTGGTGTTCTCCAGATGTTTAGAACTGCGCTTCAGATTGAAGAAAGCTGCATTAGCATATAACAAACAGGCAAACGATGCTGGCATCCTATCCAGGCCTACTTAGCAGTAAACCCCATGGACTTCAATAGCTTTTGGAAGCCCAAATGCTGAATGTAAATATCAAGGACAGAAATATATTTGCTTGAAGTATGTGACTGGATGATTATTGAATGAAAATACACCTGGTCTGAACTTTCTGAATAATTGCTTCACCTGGATTGTCTACCCTGAGATAAAACTTTAATGGTATTACAATATCAGTTACCACTTTACCCTTCTCACAAAAAGGAGTTAAAATTAATTGGATTATCATAAAATCCCAGACTGTCACCTTTGGAGACAGACCAGGGGTGAAATCCAGCAGGTTCTGACAGGTTCTGGAAAACTGGTAGTGGAAATTTTGAGTAGTTCGGAGAACCGGCAAATACCACCCCTGGCTGGTCCCAGAGTGGGGTGCGAATGGAGATTTTGCAATATTCTTCCCCCAGGAGTGGGGTGGGAATGGAGATTTTGCAGTATCCTTCCATCAAGCCACACCCACCAATTTAATTAATTTCTTAGCTTTGGTGTCCTTTAGTTTGGAAGAGCTCATTGAATATCACTCTCTTCCTTACTTTAACTGTTTTTGGTTGACCCATGCTGGATTTCAACTTCTGGGACCCTTCTTTAGAAATCTGAAACAACTGCTGAAATAGGCCCCGTAAGTGGTATGTCAATTTGGTAGGGGGACGTGGTAGGAGAGAATGGGAGAGAAATGGCACTAAGGATCTTCCCTTGACAATATCCTCAGAATGATTATACTCCTGAGATGATGATGTGTTTGCCCAGGCTTGCTGTTCTTGTTTGGTCTTCTGAAGACTCTAACAGTTGGCTTAAGAATTATGAGGATTTGGGGCACTGGAGATAGATCTAGTGCCAGACATTCCTACAAATCCATAATATGCTCTTCAGATAATCACTGAAGATATGACAACATAGGAAAACAAGTCTGAGTAAGGGCCTCACAAAGTGAAAAATACTACATAGTTTAGGCCAGGAAATCTATGTTTTCGAAATCCCATGTTCTGAAATGAAGCAGAATATGTAGGAATCTTTGGCAGTCCAGTTTAAACAATTGATGCTAAAAGAGGCATACCAAGATCTAACATGTCAACGAAAAAGAGATATAATTAGTTATATTTAGCATTATGAGTCAACTGTTGGTCATTACAGATATATAGCAGCATGTCTAAATTATAAGATTGAAGGAGATTTTAGTATTTCAGCCATTTATTTTCTGAAAGTGCTATTGCCCATAAAAATTGAAAATATTTTATGTTCATGAATTTAGGAAACCATGCAGTTGAGGGTATCTACTACCAAGAGGCCATATCAGGGACAAAATAGTTGAGATTTGGCCAAAATGTAGCAATTTAAAAACTGAGAGTATTTCTCTCAGTTAACAACTAATATTTTTAGAGAAAACAAACTTTTAAGTTTTGCTTTGATTTTGATTAATGGCACTTTAGAAAAGGGGGATTTTTTTGACTAACAATAAAAATATAATGGCATTTAAAGCTACAACAACAAAAACTGCTCATTTAATGTGAATGAATTACTGACTAATGGTATAATATAGTTGTCCCTGTAATTATCTTAAAAACAATTTCCCCAGAATATTGGACTACTGTCTTAGAAGGAGAAATATAGGTATGGAAATTAAAATAAAATTTTTTAAAAATGGTTTCTACCAATAGTTTGGGCTACCAGATGTAGGCTGGAAAAATGACCATTATATGGAGGGAAGGGGTTAAGAGTTTCTCTATACCTTTCCTTCCCAGGTTGTCTGCATATTGACTGGAGAGAGGGGGGGGGGAGAGAGAGAGGGAGGGACGGAGGGAGGGAGGGAGGGAGACATGGTTCATTTATTCAAAGATCAATCAAAAATCAAAGACCAATCAAATTAAATGTATCATATTTTAATTTTAATCCCAGGTGAAATGTGCTTGCAATCTTGCATACTTTGGAGGAGGGGTGTTTAGGTAACCTTTGGATATTTACTGTACAGAAACCCCATAGAATTCATCATGACTTTCTTCCAGGTATATATATATTATTCGGATTGATTTCGATCTAAAACTAAAAGTTAGAATTTTAATTTCCCCTGCTTAGCCAAACTGACTGAGTGCTAGGAAGAAAGGAGAAAAGTCAGAAGACAGATAATTAAACACAGAATACTAGTGACACAGCCAAGAAGAAAAGAGTTCTGGTGACAGCACAGGTGTCCACAGTGAGAGATTAAAAAAAAAAAAATCAAAAGAGCGGTTATGACTTTGTATAAAATCCCAGGTTTTTTAAACGTTAATGCCAGACTATAGGAAACACAGAAGTGGCACTTCAGTATAAAAAAGTTGATCATATCTACTCAAGAATTCAAGAAACAAAGGAATAGATTTGGTTATCAAGAGTATTTGGATTAAAATAAATAAATTAAGACATCACCATTTTTCATATCCACTACTGACCAGAAAATTAAGAATATGTGGATGATTTTTTCCCCTAAGAACTTGATAGATTTTAACTTTGCTGACATCTCCTAGAAACAAAGTCTGTTGAACAAGATCCTTCCAGAAAATTCTTGGGTGTTTTGCTGTCCTCCAGAAGTAAAAAGAAAACATGAGGGAATTAAATACCCTTAGCTAACAGGGAACATTGAGTAGAGAAAGTTAAAGTAGTGGGAATTTTCTACAAAAGTGACAATGTAATGTTGGAGGGAAACTAAAACTGAGCATAGTCAAACATCTATGTAACTTCAACAGTTTCAAAATGTGAAAAGCCAGATAATAGAATGGGGAAAAGTCAGTGTAATTTCACACACAAAAATAGTGAAAATATGACAATAGCAAAGGTGCATAGAAGAGGCCAAAGGAAGAACAGGTCAGTAAGGAAGAGTGTATCTAGGAATTTGCAGAGAAACCCAATTTTTTTTTTTAATGATTTTAGCAGAGAATGCAGCAAACAACATAAGGAGCTCTTTCAGATGTGTTCAAAATAGAAGAAATATAAAAGAAAAGTATACCAGCTGTTTTGTAAAAAGAGCAGTTAGGGTTAAAAAGGCAGAACTAACAACTCTGTTTTTGGCTTGATCTTTTCTGAGAAGAGGATATGCATTCCACTGGTAATTGTAAAGTGCTAGTTGAAAGAGCAGAATTCCATCTTGAACAATGCCAACGTTGAATGAGTTCAAATTTCCACAGTTATATCAAAGCTGTAGATTTCTGGATTTATTTATTTTTAAATAAGGAAGATTATTATTATTATTTGAAAAAAAGTCTTCCTTCAGACAGTATGCATATCAGCCGCTGCTTGCATTGTTCATTCATTGGTTGAAAACAATGAAACAGAATGATAGGTTTTTGTTACAAAATGGGCAGAACAATGCCTGCCTATATTTTCCTTCTTGAAAGTATACAACTCACTCTTAAAAAAGGGGGGGAAATGGGAATCTGAAGTAACACTAATTGATTGCTCTGGAAGCTGAATAGCAAACCAGTAAGATATGGCTAGGGTGATGATCCAAAACAGAGAATACTACCTTTTAATTCACACAAGGAAACATTCTGAGTCACTCAGAGTGAAACTCAACCTATTTTACACGTTTGTTGTTAAAGGGATAAAATGAAAGAAATCCCCATGTAAGCTGTTTTAAGCTCCTGGAGAAAGATGGAGATAGAAATCTAAACATTAATTACATAATGAGTATTTTATAGTATTTGAAGATAAGCAATTTGGTGCACACAGTCCACATTCTGAAAGGTGTAAATGAGAAGAGATTAGGGGGTGGAAATCTGCAATTTGTCTGCTCTCATTTCGGAAAGCACTTCCAGTGAATTTCTGCCTATCTGGAGCAGAATCTGAAGAATGCTATGAGATCATACAGAGATGTGTGTGAAGCTATGCAACTCAGAAGTTAGAGAGGAAATTAATTAAAGGGCCACAATAATATTTTGAAGCCGCACGGCAGCCAGATAGAAATACAATGCATACTTTTTTGCAGGGCCTTTTCTAGCTGCATATCTAGCAGTTTCAGAAAAGCATGCAAAATTCTTCCCCAAATCCAAGGTCTCTTTTCACTATTCGGGAAAGTGGGATTAATTTGCATTAATTAATCTGGCACCTATACCTTCAAATAGCCTTGCCATGCAACTCCCCTGCATGAGAGACCTTTAAGTTAGGGTGAAATCATACAAATCCTAGGTGTGACTTCTCAAAAATTCAGAAAGCCCTAAGAAAAATACTCAGTGTTGTCCATCTAAATCAGGAGTGTCAAACTAATGTCGTCATGGCGGTGTCATGTGATATAGCGTGACTTTTTTCCCCTTCGCTAAACTGGGTGTGGCCTGGCCAGTACATGATGCATCCGGCCCATGGGCCAGGAGTTTGACGGCCCTGATCTAAATGATGCACATGACAGCATGGAAACTTCTGGTGCTAATATGGCTTCCAATTCATTCTCCTAAATCCCCCCTCCTACTTTTCCAGGCACATGGAGTTGGCAGTGGAAGCTTCTGGTGCTAATATGGCTTCCAATTCATTCTCCTAAATCCCCCCCCTCCTACTTTTCCAGGCACATGGAGTTGGCAGTGGAAGCTTCTGGTGCTAATATGGCTTCCAAAGCTGACAGCACACTGAAAGATTATCTATAAAACTGTTTCATTTCTTAGTGTTATGAAAGGAATTTAGCTATCTCTGCTCTTAATATTATGGAACATTTTTGTTCAATAAATTTCATTGTACAGAGCCACCATGAGAATTAGGGAGAAAATATTCAGGTATAAGCTCTTGAGGATTAATCACAATCTTCTACTATTAAGCTTTCATGGTTGAACTGCTAGTTCCCATATTGCCATTTCTAATAACATAGTATATCAAACAAAACCCTATGAGGTGTATTTTTTAAGGAAGTAATCATTGTATCAAAAATGGTTTTTGAGACTGAACAAAGTTTGTGCAGCTTTTCTTTGTTGGATTCATCAAACCAAGTACATTTGAAGAATTCAAACACAGAAATTCCTTACATGTTACTTATATGCTTAACTATCTAGGTTTCACCAAGATTTGTCTCCAATGATCTGTGAAAAATAGTAAGATGGATTACAAAGCTCTTTCTATATCTTTTAAGGGCATTTCCTGATATGTTATTATGAAAACTGCTACCATAAAGTCCATGAAGATGAGCCATCACCAGCACAGGCATCCATAGTAGAGAGGGAGGCAAGAGCATAAACAATGTGTGTCACCACACAAACTCTGTCCCTCATGTATTTGTGCAACAATATACATTTGTACCATACTTCAGTTATAACTCATAAGTGAAGTTTCACATAACAATTAATTAATTAATTGATCCATTCCTGCTCAATAAATTAAGGTGATAGAATAATAATTACCCACTATCTCATAAGAGTGTTGCAAATTTCTGAATTAACTCTAAAAAGTAAAAAAATCAAAAATCATATATATATATATATACATATACATATATGCATACAAATATATACACACACACATTTTTGGAATGTTGTAAAATAAAGAAAAACAGACTATATGCCTGTAGTGCATCTTATGCTCTCAAACCATACAATTGTTTCATTTTATAAGCAACTCATTTCAATGTCATGATTTTATTTATTTATTTATTTATTTATTTATTTATTTATTTATTTATTTATTTATTAAATTTATATTTTAGAGGTAAAACAGTAGTTAAAAACATAAAATATCTATAATTTCACAAACTGAATATGAAACTGAGGGCAGCCAATACTGCTAATACTGAAATGGACCAGATATTGGACCAAAATATATTATTTTTAAAATTAATTACTGCCCCCTAGTTCAGGAACAAGTAAGAAATTGCTAAGATTCTTTCTATAAATATGTCGATAGTAGCCTGATTTTTAAAAAATCTGAAGAAATTAATTCAGGCATTACTGTTCACTGTTGATTCCTACCTATCTCTTGTCCATTAATCTTCATAAGTCAATGGTACTTCTATTGACCAGGTTTTTAATTTTTCAAAGTCATTGCCTTCCAAGATAAATACTTAGTATTTGCATAGTATATGGAATTATTTTCAGAAGACTAATGTTGCCTATTTTCACTATTTCACTATGGTATTTACAAGACTAAAACCAGAATACCATTTTCTTTGTTTTTCCCCTCAATAAAAATGATTATGCAAACCCATGCTTGTTTATTATTATTGTAGCAAGAGAGCATCTATAAGATGCTTTACTTCATAACTTATATAGGATGGTGAATCCGTCAGTTTTGGTTCCACTCAAATTTCTCATTCATACATTTATTAAGGCAGGTTTGACATTAATTTGAGGTTATGGATTAAAAAATAAACCCTTTGTACTAAAGGTTTTATGCACATTTATTTCAAAAACATCCAGAGGCTTGCAAGGAATTCCTCTTGTTTTTGTAATATTTTTTTTTCTTTTTGTATATATTTTGGATGGATATTTTTTATATAACAATCTTATGCATATTTTCTAAAGTTGTAACTCCTACCACAAATTTGGACTCATCAAATTTATCTCTCACACCACATTATATTTTTATTTCTTATATGAAAAGGAAATGGACATATTCTGATGGTATCTATCTGTCTGTCTGTCTGTCTGTCTGTCTATCTGTCTGTCTATCTGTCTACCTACCTACCTACCTACCTACCTACCTACCTACCTATCCACACATACAAACATGAAAATTTAAAGCCAAATGTAGATTGTGTTACTAGGATCATTTATAAACCATAGAATTGAAATTGTGACATTATTTCCAGTATGAAAAATGTAAGAGATACATAAAAACTGGCAGAAGGAAGCATCAGCTTTTTAATAGATTATGCATATCTGACTTTTATATTATAAGACAAAGAAACTGCCTTTCTCAAGTTTAGTGGGCAATTCTCCCACCTACTGATGGATTTTAACAGGGACATGTATAGATCTCAATACTGATTGATCAGCATTTGAAGAGACTGAATGTGTAATTGCATTTGGTAATATTAAATCCGAACTGGGGATTTATGTTTTCTTTGGGATACAGAATTCTAAGTTTTGAGGCAAGCAGACAACAAAGCAGTTGAAAGAAAGATAGCATCTGCTTTTCTGTCTATTCAAGCTGAAGTTTTTCATTCTAAATGCAAGCAATGTTTCCAAAGTTAACATAATTAACTCATAACAATCCTGGAACATCATAATATAGGGTACAGATGGAAATTCAAAGCTTTAAAACTGTAATGTAACTGCAACAGGATTATCATTCTTTATAAAAGAACAAATCTGAATGCTAATCAAAACAGGTGTTGATTCTGATGGTTGTGAAATCACCAGCCGGGTTATTTATGTATTAGCTGTCTATGAAGCACTTCATTCATTTTTTTTAAAAAAAAGTACAATCTATGACTACGCTAACATGATAAGATTAAAACGTATGACTCTGAACACTGTTTTCGAAATAAAAATACTAGAAGTTCATTGGTTGAAAATTTCTGCATCCCCCTTCTCGTTGTTACCTACCCTCCATGTATTGATTTATGCTATTAATTATATGTATACAAAATCAAGAAGGTTTGCAGGAAAGTGGCAATTCCAGTAATCCATTAGCCCTAACTAACAATTTGCTTCGCAAGAATGTTTTAGTCCTTAAAACGGACTAAAATTTTGAGAAAATAATGTCATCCGAATGTGAAAAGCACGGAAAAGTGGGAGGATTAGTTCCTACTGCTTAATGTGTTATCATTTCCGTGGTGTTCATAATAGCTGAAGCCTTTCTAAGCAAGATCTTTCATATTAATCTAGTGTTGCATTAAATTCAGGATAACCGGTCTCAGGGTCAAGCATCATTCATCATTAGTTGAAGTGACATTTGCAACCCTTCTCACAGCAGCTGCATGAAAGGATAGAAAAAGGTATTCTTAAGAAGGACAGGGGGTAGAAAACAATCCCAGCACTATCTGGCAGCAAGAAAACAAGGTGCCACAATGTCAGCATGGTAATGTGCTTAAATTCAGTGATGTCATTCTTCCCTAACCTCAGGAGTCACAAGGCATAAGGCAGCTGCATTCCTGAACTTCATAGCGCTGGTGAAGATAAGTAATGGCTGGATGTAAATGAATTACATTAGTGTGGCTATGAACATGGCTCTGTGCATCTAAATGATAATTTATATCAGGATCCTGTTTGGGGTTTTTGAGACTTTTCTACTTGTTAACAAGGCTGCCCTTGTTTCCGTGGTATCCTCCAGGCATAATAGATTCTGGGAAGCTATGGCAGATAGCCTTTGAGACGGCAAGACCACATTCCAAGACTGGTTCCTAGAACACACTAGCTAAATTAGGACTTCTAAAGGCTGTTTGGCCACATGGTGTTTCCCCCCCCCCCCCCACCAAAAAAGTTCTCTTCCACCCATGCTTTGCTCCAATGCTTGCTTTCTATCAAACATTAAGACAAGAATGGGCAATTTGCAGAAATCAAATAGATCTGTAATCATCAGCCTGAAAAAGAGAAATCTGCACGAAATGGCTAGCGCTAATGCTTTGCAGTCTTTTTGATATTTGTAGTATAAGGCAACATATACTTTATATAACACTTGCTTTTAATTATGTGAAATGTGATCTCTTTGGAATTATGCACATTTTTATACTGGATTTATTAAAAGAGCATGCTGTCTGATTTAGTGGGTTTAGGGTTTAGAGCTAAATTCTCCCTCCCACAAGAGGCTTTTACGTTGACTGACTAGTATAACACACGAACGATATATGATTCTGTCTATCTGAATTGTGTTTCATTGATTTGCGTTAATTCATCATTATTGTATAATTCATTAAGTGCTTTAAAGCATATTGTAAGTTAATTGTATCTTGACAGACAGAAAATAACTCATTAATTTTACAAAGAACAAACTGAGCCTGTTTATCAGAATGGCTTATAAGATTATTGACAGAACATTAGATCTGAGAGCCTCTGTATGGCTCCATGTAGGTAAAGTACTTTTAATAGAATTGAACGGGATCACGTGCAAAATCATGGTGACTATGATGCAACCTACGAAGTATATCATATTAAAATCAGTGGGGTTGTTCCTTAATTTCTATGGTTAGAACTGTATAATATAGCATTTGACTAGAGACCTAGCACATGCCCTTGAATCCTTTCCTTCATCTATTTAATCTGCCAACTATCCCAAAGTGAAAATTTCACTATGTCTTGTTGAGCATTTGTGTGCATTTTCTGGATCCTGCCTGTCACTACACTAAAAATCTCTTTGTTAATTCAATGAGGATTCTGTCAACAGAACAATGCAAACCTTGACCTTTGAAATGCTCTCTTGCTGTTATTTTCACCTCAAAGTTAGCTCAGGAAATCCTTCAAAGGCATATAAAAACAGCAAGGTGAGATTATAGCTTGATTTGTTTGCCATTTTTGTTTGTTAACAAAAAAGTATCAAATCAAATTGATCAATTCAATGATTTTACTCCTCGTCTTCACCACCACCAGTAACGTTTTATGACATAGTCTTTATAAATAACAAAGCAGATATCAACAGTAAAAGCAGAATGACTGTTTTTAAAAAAACAGTAACAGATGGATGACTGATGCCACTATAGGTATCTTAGAAAATATGCTTTGTAAAAACTGTGATAGTGTGTAAATATGGGGAACAATTATAGATATTTCAGCTACACATACCTTTCATGCAACTGAACTTTGAAACTTTTCCAGCTAGTAAAGGTGTATTTAACCAATCCATCTAATTAGTCAATCCAAGAGAAATTCTGAATAGAAGAGTCATACTATACTTCTACTTTAGCAGCAATTAGTACTTAAATCTAACTGGATTTTTTTTTTTTTGGTAAATTTATCTTATACAATATAAATTACTGTATTTAATATGTACAATGAATTTTATTGTAATATGTACAATGGGATTTTCACCAATTTCTCTTTTTCCTAAACCGATGATGTTCTGAGTTCCATGGTTATCCTTGCTCATCTTCCCCTAAGTGGCTTATCTTTAAAGAAATGTAAGGTAGTGGGAAAGTTTGATAAGATAGTTCAATAGTTCATAGGTACCATGTTCTTGCTGCACTGTGATACCAAAGACCATTGATATGAAAAGGCCCTTAATTTAATCAGAGCATATTTTCACTGAGTTGCATTAACATTAATGGAATATATCATTAGCACAGGTTAACTTTACTTAAGATTATTTGGCACAATTTTTTGAGAGTTGCATACTGTACTCCCTAGATTATGCTACCCTGGGTATACAATACATGTGGAAGCTAAACCAGCATGACCTCAGTTTAAATTCTACTGTGCTCTCACTAAGTGGCCTTCGGCAAGACATATTTTAAAAACTTCTCTAAACTGCAAAATTGATACAATAAAGGTCCATTGCAAATGGGAATGAAATCATGCTTATCAAATACATTGCTTATTAAAACTGCTATGAAAAAGCAGTGCTTTCAAATGCCCATCTCCCCAAGCATGAATAACCATCTATCATGTCAATATATAAGAATACTGGTTACATTCCTACTTGTCTTTTATATGCAAGTAATGTGGCACTGCACAACTCACTGTTCCACCCCTGGAGGTTTTCTATATGAGACTGATAAAACAGTTATAATAAGATTTGCTGTTATTCTTAAAAGGCAGCGTTTTCCCTGACCCTCTATATAAACCTTTTCAATTGCCTTTCAAGAGCTATGTGTGCCTTCTAAGAGTTTATCCAAAGAAGAGAAGTCCAAAAGAAAACAAAAATGAAAATTCACTAACAGGTCTTCCCCCCTCCTCCTCTCTCTTTCTCTTTGCATCTGGGGAGTTATTATAGCCTTTCAAATTCAGGAGTTCTTTCAATCAGAAGATGCCTTAAAGGGACAGAAGGTCTTAAAATATGCTCCCCATGTCCTTAGTCGAGAAAGATACGGAGAAGGGGAAGAAAAGTCAAACAACAATACAAAAAAAGCATTAATGCAGAGAACAGTAGGGTCTCTCCCTAATTTGACTTTCCCTACAGGTGGTCTGCAGCTGTATCCAAACAGGTTATAGTGTTGCCTTCTCATGAGGATGACAACAAAGTGGTGCCTGTATTCTCAATAATACATTTCATTTAATGGCTCAGAATGAGTCAGGTCTAAAAATAGGGGCAGGGGAAGCATTTTCCAGCATAGCCCGAGGTAACTCTCTGTGCCAGCAGAAGACAGTAGTGCTCTTGTTTCGCAGGCTGTGCATGGAGATAAAGAATATCAGAAATCTCCTTCACATGACATGACTCACTGAGTGAGGCCTACTGCCTGCCTGGAGCTGATTCATTCTTTTTCTATCCACTGGTACACAATTGACTACCTCAACAAACCGGACTATATCAATAAGCAATATTTGGCTTGCTTATCTAATAAGCCTTCAAATCTATAGATATTTGATTCTGTAGAACTGCGTTGTAGAATCCACCCTACAGCTCTGTCAGCCTCCAAGGGGTCACAAGATAATAAAGCATCCTACGATTACCTTTCTGACAAGGCAAGAGATGCATACAGGTTAAAATTGCAAGCAGTCTGCTCCCCAAAAGTCTAAAAGCCACCCTTTCCCCTTTTTGTCATGATTTTCTCAGCTGATTCGATCTGATGCATTTTCTGGCATCCTATTAAAATGAGGACTATCCTGCGTAAAGTAGCACTTTGCGTCTCTATTTCCTCCACAGATACAGCCACCTCCTGCTGACAGATCCATTGTAAGATTGTTTCTTGGGTGGCATCCAGAAGACTACTCTGCCGTAGTGTTTAGGCAGTGCTAAGGTAAAAGTGCTACTTTTCTGCCAATGACAGATGATAGGTGTAGCACTCACTTTACAAAGAAATAATTGTGCCAGGCAATCTCTGCTGCTTGAAATGTATTTCATCCTAAGTCTATTTACATAAATCTTTTAATGGTTAGCACTTTGAGCATTTATTTTGAGCATTAGAACTATGGCAAAGAGAAAACATGTTATTAAATCAGAAGCACAGAAAACAGATAATCTTATCCTCCAACTGTCCAGTTTTAGCTGGATCTGTCACATATTTCAGAGGCTGCATCTAAAAAGCCACACCTTCCAAACATTTCAAAATTTCTCTGTCCCTGTCCTCGGGTTTTTTTCCTCTTATACTATGCGTGTTGATGGCAGCTAGAGCAGAAACCGAGAAGATGGATGACAAATAAATTGCCTGTCATATTGGTTTATATTGCTCTGTATTTTTGACATCCCGAGAATTATGGTGACACCAAAATTAAAATTGTATCGTACATAAGAAATGGAGATAAAATGTATTCTTTTAAGTGCATTTGATGATTCCCCCCCACCTCTTAACTTTCTTCTCCAACGCCCGTTGTCAACGTGTTTCATGCAAATCAAATGCTGCTAGTATTGGCTAACTCTGTCTACTTCTCTGTGAGCTCAACTAAAATGAAGATATAAAGAGAAACAGCAGTAAAAGTAAGAAAAGTAAGATGCCAGTTGGTTGTTACTTGTTTTGGTCATTGACAGGTATGAGGCCAGGAAAGTTAGTTTTGCCTTGTCAGAAAGAAAAGAAAAATACGGCTGAATTTCTGCTTGAGTTCATACTCAAGGGTAACCAGCTCCTATTAGTTTTCAGTGCTGCAGAAAAGGAAGACTGTATGTGTACAAATGTGCTTTACTTTGACTATTTCAGGATGAACCCTAGAATTTAAGACAGTCTCCTAAGATGCCCTGATTGTGCATTGGAACTAATTAAGAAAGTACTAGAAGAAAAATAAATTAAGTTTTAAAAAAGTAAAGCAAAGAACAGAAAGAAGGAGTATCTGTATTCATGAAGCACCATTTGATGGAGAATGGTAGGAACTGGGTTATTTCTATATATGCTTTAGTTTATGGTTTGCTGATGGTGAATCAGTATTTACAATTTAAAGAGAAATTTCCAACCATATGTTGTTAGCTGGGAAGGGCAACTCCTTCCCTAGCCCTGTTGGCAGGAATTATCAGGATTTTTGTACAGCTTTTCTTCGCCTGTCCAAAAACTGAGGATAATTATGACACTCTGAATGTAGAATTTTCATAACTGCTCTGTGGCTGAACTTCAATCACTAGGTCAGTGGCTTCAAAAGCTGGAGATTTCCACTTTTTAATATTTACAAATAGTGTTAAAATGGGGAAATAGTGATGATCTATAAGGGGGATCTTTGAAAATATAGATAATGGAATATTGCAAAAGAAGACAGGTAAAATTTATGAAAACAATCATGAAGCAAAGGCAAAAAGATATACAGCCTGCTCCCAACATCCTGAGAGCATGTACACTATTTGTTTTAGAATGTGCTATATATTAGAATATGAATTAGAATCCCAATACTAATTCTTTGGAAAAAGTCTGGTTTTCCACATACTAAAATTGAAGTTCTCCTTAACATTGTTTCTTCCCATGGATCCCTTATCCCTACTACACTGAATCTGGATTTTTGCAGATGGTGGATTAAAAAGATACAAGGGAATGGAAAATCAGATTGGATCCCACCATTTCAACGTAACTTTGATGCTAAAATAAATTATGAGATTAAGCAATCCATTTGATAAAAATAGTGGAATGGAGCAATATGTGAACTACTCTCATGAAGCCCTTTGACAATTTATGGAATAGCAGTGTTTTTAGGAAACATGATACAATGAAGATTTTTGTTTTTTGAAGGCAGAGGAAATTTTGATGACAAATATCCCATTAAATAAAATGGATGCTATAATTCAATAGTGACAACATAAAGATTTGCAGACAATTTCATGTACTTCAGAAGTTTGGGGCTTGGACTTTCAGTAGCTCCTGCCAGCAATGTCAGCAACAAGAGATTGTGAAAATTACAATACAAAAATGACTAGAAATTACCAGGTTGTTTTCTTTGGCAAAGCTATGTAATGAAAATAAATAAGTAAGATATTTGCCCTATTATAAAATTAAAATTAGAAAAGGATTCCACCAAGAATGGGTCTTTCTCCAGGCAGAATGCCACTGCTAGGTTATTTTCTTTCTTTTGTATCTTCTGACAGTAGTTTAGCTGATAGTGATACTTACAGAAGGACCTGGGTTAAAGACCTGAAAATATGGATGGGCACACATGAAGATGGTAAAAAGTAATGTGATAGTGAGCTAAATGGCAAATACATTAAATGAATACATAGATAGAGAGAGAAAATGTTGAGTTTTTATTATTTGGTTTGACTATATGAAATAAATGCTGTGAAGAGGTGGTAAACACATACACTCTACATTATTGTTGGTATTGGTAGTGGGTTTTTTGGTGTCTTTGAATCAGTCTTGATTCCTGAAGACTGCCTGGATAAATCACTCCAGTTTCTTGGCAAGAATTTTCAGAAGTGGTTTGCCCTTGTCTGCTTCCTATGGCTATGAGAGATTGAGTGGCTAAATTGGCTTTGTGCCTAAATTGAGACTAGAATTTACAGTCTCCTAGTTTCTAGCCTGATGCCTTTAATAACTTCACCAGACTTTGTTTTCTGTTCTTCACATATCCTAAACCACTAATTTGGTTTAATGGTTTAATGAGGACCCAGATTGTGGGGGCAAAAAGCTGACTTTGTATCAAATATACAAAAGTATGAAGGCTATTGCTTAACGCATTGTAAGCTGCCCTGAGTCTCCAGAGAAGGGTGACATATAAATTAAAGCAAAAATAAAAAAATAAAATAAAAAAAAATAATTTAGGCCTTCCAATCTAGAATATATTATTGTAGGCTACATCATAATACATATACAATGAATTAGTGTCAGGAATATAGGTTACATCACATTCCAAGCATTCCTCAGTTTACATGTTCCTTTTTTTCAATTTATGTCCCTTACAAGAATGGGTTAATGGCTTAGACTGTGTCATCAAGTACCAATTTAATATAATATTTTTCACTTTCTTTACTCTGCCATTATTGTCTCTTGATATCTAAGGAGAAGGTGGTGCTAACCTGAGAGTCTAGTCTCATTTCTTAATAAATGGGCAAATTTCTTAAAAAAAAAACATAAAAGGCATGTTGCACAAGTAAAAGAGAACAGAAAATGGTGCAGTATGTTCATTCTATCAAATACACATGACAAACTTCACTGAAACTCTTCTCTGTGATTAACAGATGTTCCCCATTTTTCTCTGTCTCAGCAATTTAAACCACTATCTTCAGTCTTCAAACCCAAGATACATTATTATAGGATACATCATAATGATATACTGTATGTTCATATACAGTATCCCATACAATGACTAGTTGATTTATAATTGAGATCCAATAAAGGAGAAAATTGGCTTTAACTGATGATCAGTGAAATAATAAATGCATTAAAATGTTTGAAAAGAACATCCTTTTTTAACAGGGATGGTGACATAATAAAATTAAATATGGATATCAGATAATAACCGTTATTATTAGACAAGGGAATATAAATGGAATCTGGAAAGCAATCTGAAGAACAATGTACAAATAAAATAGTTAAGTCTATAGAAATTAGGTAAAGTTTTTTTAAGTTTAGAAGTATGCATAACATCATAATTTATTGCTCTTATTTTCTCCAATATTCTGCGTTAGCTCCGGTATGTAAGATATTACTTAAAATTCCATTGTAAATTTTATTGACAGTTTTGTTTATTTTTTCATTTCCTTTATGTTGCTATGCAGCATAATTCACTGTTGTGCACATTCTGCAATCTTAAGGCTTTTTTTTTTAATCCTGAAACACCTGATAAGTACAGAATACTAAGGTCTATGCAAGATATATTATAATTTAACTGATTCTATTATATTTGTTTATACTAATTTATAGTCTTAGGAAGAGTCTCTTCAGGTTACAAAGGATTAATATGCAATACCAACAATCATACATTAAAATCCTCCTCCTCCTCCTCCTCCTCCTCCTCCTCCTCCTCCTCCTCCTCCTCCTCCTCCTCCTCCTCCTCCTCCTCCTCTTCTCTGAGGGCCTTCCCCCACTAAATCTCAGACTAGCAGGAATAGGGGGGACAGGTGTCCAAATATAGCAAAATTCTAGAGGGCCAGTACTTGCCTTCTTCCCTCTTTCCAGGGTACCTTTTAATCATCCTGGATAAATTCAGTGTGTCCTTAAACTAACAATAGCGTCTGCTGAAGAACAGTCTCAAACAGATGCCAGGATGTACAAACAGTTTGGAAAAGGGAGGAGCAAAGGAAAAACCTTTTATGCAAACTGTAATAAAAGTTTAATTGTAGCAATCTGAAATGGAAAGAAACAGAAAGAATATACTCTCACCAGTTTCCTTCAAATCGAATATTTGAAAATAGTATGGCACGATTTATTAATGATTCAGGAATCAAAGATGAAATATGAGAGCAGACATAGAGAGACATGACATAAATGTTATTGTATACCTATGTATTTATTGCCTTCCCTCTCTTTTAGGTACTTCTAAAATTTCAAAACAACTTCCCTAAATTCTTTATTTACTACTATATTGTTTATAAACAGTGCTAAATTACTTTTATACTTTATTTTATACCTTATCTCATTCACACAATTCCCTCAAAATTTATGTTTCACTAGAGTCACTCAAATTTAAACACAGAGTATTTTGCATTGGGTTAGGGTTACGTTATGCTATATTGCTATTACTATTATACTTTGTACTATACAACCCAATTCAAAAGTCCAGTGTGTGTGTGTGTGTGTGTGTGTGTGTGTGTGTGTGTGTGTGTGTGACTGTTTTATATAGAGAGTTATTTATTACATTTTAGATATTCTTTCCTTTTTCATTATATTTCAAATTAATCTGTTGAAATGAACAGGTGGATATGCACCCCCATTTTCAGTTAACATTTTGAAAACCCTTAGAAAACATGGCCTTCAAAGATTTTAATAAGATTGGCACCAGACAATGTTTCCTTACATTAAACCGCATACTCCTGTATCTAAATTTACAATGTTTAAAAATATATGTAAATTGGCAAGTAATTAATCCATCAAGCTGCCTATTAAATTATGTGGTCAAAATGTTTACTTTGAATACTTACATTCAGATATTTAAATGATAGATAAAATTACCTAAGATTTTATTTTGTATCTGAATATTTATTTAGATAACAGCATTCGATTATCTAAAATAAAATATTGGTAAAATATTTTTATTTAGCTTTGACAGATTTTTTTTAACGCAAGTGCTGGTAATCCTAACAAAGCAGTAATCAATATGGATTTTGGCAACTTTGGGAAACGTCTCTTTATTTCATGCATTTGTTTTACAATATATTTTCTTTATTGATGGAGAATATTAAACCATAACAATAGAAGATGGCTGAAAAAAAATCTAATTCCCTTATTTTCCTTCAAATCCAGTATCCTCATTTTCCTTATATGTGATCCCTCTGTATCATTTTCAACTGTGGCAGATTTTATATTCATAATTTATTTAAATGGATGCAGCATGTTCCAATCCATTTGTCAATTGGTAATTTATAACTTATCATAAACATGGGTGCAATCAACACATATTTACTCAGAGAAGAGACTACACATTAGACTACGTATTAGATGTGTAAAAATAAGTAGACAAATATACAAACACATATCTAACACAACACACACACACACAAACCCCCAACTTCTTTTTGATATGATTTCTTTGTCTGCTGTGGTTACATACATCAGTAACCAAATGCCACTGCAAATTTCTATGTCTTCTTCATCAATCAAAATGGATCAATTAAAGACTAGTGAAACTAGATCCAAACTCCAAAGCTGCGTGGTCATATTACCACTTACATTATTACTAAAAAGCCACATCTATATTCCAAACTGGGATACTATAACCCCTTTGTCATTTTCCAATAAAAAAAAGCCCCTACCAAATAGGCAGAACACACCGTAATTAGCAGCTGGCAGAGAAAGCTGTAAATCTGTATGAGTTCTGAACGATTTGCTTACATTGTTGCTTTGTTGACAAATGATGCTGTACATGTTAATGTTCCTGAAATGTCCCCATTGCACCTGACGTGCCAATAAATGCCAGCCAGCTGTATGAATTATGGAAATAAGATTTTTGTTTATGAAGGTATCCCAGACATTTATTTTACTGCATTCCTCTTGACAGATTTAATGTTTGGAGTTACACTGAGAAGATATTTGCTACCTGACAGAATGGATAATGGAAACTTTAGAGCTCTTTTTCTAAAAAAGAAAGGCTAAGGAATTCATCTATGTGTTTCTCTCTCTCTCTCTCTCTCTCTCTCTCTCTCTCTCTCTCTCTCTCTCTCTCTGTATGTGTGAGTGATTATATTCTCTCACACTCACGTATTCACACATTTTACCTTGTGGCTACATATTTTAAATCTTGAGGTAAACCCTGAATATTTTAAATGGAATGAAAGTAAATTGTTCTTAATGTACAATAAATTGGATGCAGCTAATGCTACAGTATATAAAGCAATAAGAAAACTCTCTTCGAGAGCTATGAGAGAGATGCTCTATTCAGTTGATCTATTTTGTTAATAAATGATTTCCCTTCCTATCTATGTGGTATCTAATTTGTATGCATCAATGCTAAACTGGCATCCTTGCAAATTGATAATAAATACACAAAAGCTGGTAAAAAAAAGAATCCTTCAGAAGAAAAGCAGTATAACACATATATGCTTCTTTAAGGAAGATACATGCAAAATATTTATGACCAGTACATTCACTCAAAAATAATATTGAAAATGAGGTTGTTTCCCTGTATGGAAATTTAATTCACATTAGAAGCAATTATAAATTATTATTTACACATACACATACCATAATGATAAATCTAGAAGCCTAGGAAGTAAGATTTTTTTTAATGCTTTTTTTAAGCTTCATTCTCAAATTTCATTATGAGGGTTGGGAATAGGAATATATTAATTAACATATTAAGAGGCAGTTAGAAAATCCACCTCTCTCTAAATAATCTCAGTAGGATATTCTTATAAATTTTATTTTATCCATATTCTGTTTTTGTTTTCAGTTGTTGCTGGGTTCAGTAAAAGCAACAGGACTGTGAAGTAGCTATTATTATTGGGAAAACTATACTGTCTTTTAGTCTTCAGGGCAAGGATTTCCTCAAATAAATAGAACTGAAATTTCTTATCTGCTGAGATGATGCTGATAAGGAGCTGACAAGAAGACATTTGAAGGTCTGGAAAAAAAATTAAAATAGGTACCTTCTCGATGTCTTTCCTTAAGGTGTTTTTTTCTCCTGAAAATTTGGAGAAAAAAATAAATTTAAATGTATGGAATATAAATAAAGTTACCCATGAAAATTAAAAGCTGGTATCAATGTGTGCAAAAAAAAAAAGTTTTCAGAAGTTCACGAAAATGGGAATGAAAAAGAAATAGATTTGAAGGAGTATAGAATGTAGATAGTGATGTTCCTTAGATTCAGAAAATGAGAATAATTAAGCAATATTTCATGTAACAAAATGTGACTCCTGATCCTTGGTTCTCTTCTCCCTGCCTTCCCTTAGTTTTTTCCAGCCATTTATTACTATCTGAGATATATATATATATGTAGTCCTTAGAGATCAACAGCATTGAAACATTTTAAATTAAGTTACTACAAAAATATAATTGAATAAGGTTATACCTTTCAAATTTATCTACCAAACATTTCCTTATAAGTAAATCAAATTATGCATAATACATACATGTCAGTATCTTCAAAGGTGAGTTTCTACCTTTAGAAGTAGTTAATAACTTAGTTTCTCCCCCAAAAAATCGTCCCCCTCCCAAATGATTCTGAAAGAAAACCAACTTTTGCTTTAACATTTCTGGGGGAGAAATCACAAATAATACAAATACAGAGTTATCTCCCTGAAATTATTGCCTGAGAGAACCTGCAGGCTACCTGTCTCATACCTATTATTACAGGTAGAGGAGAAGGCAACATACATATTTTTGTTTGTGTTTTTTTTTCTCCTTCCATTTGCTATTATTGCCAGAATTTGGGCTATGAGCTTCTTGGCCAATTGATGATCATTAGACTATTTTCCAAATAAAGTTTTCCTAGACATCACAATACATATTTACTTGATCATCAGACAGGATATCATGCTTTTTGGTCACTTGATTTGAACAAGCAAGAAACGGTACCTCGATTTTTCTTGTGCTCCACAAAACTGGGTTGCTTCTTTTAAAAAACATCACAGTTTATTCTGGAACATTTGGAAGGTACTATGTTTTCTTTCCATGGTCATCACATAATCTTTATATTTACTCAAGACTGACACTTATATTTTCTAGTAATAAAGCTGATGAATCTAAGAAATCATCAGAAAGGCTGCCAATGTTGTCCTTTCTCTTTTGATTCAGATTACTGGACAATTAAAGAGGAACAATTTTGCCTAGGAGTTCAGTTAGCACATAAATTGGGAGGTTGTCCTCGAGATATATAATTAATTGGCCTCAGCCCAAGTTAAATGCAATCAAAACCTTTGGTAGGACTACTAAATACACAGGACAATTTGTGATAACTAAAATGAAGTTGAAAGCCTATAAACCAAAAAGGTTGCAACAGATTCAAATCTATGGCATACATCCAAGTGTTTACTCAGTCTATTTAGTATTGCAGCTCACTGAGGGCTTGTCTCACAGTAGGAAGTTCAGTATTTCTAATCATGCTGTCCCACTTTCTAGACATGGAAAGATACTATAGTTTATTCTGCTTTTCATTACTTTACAAAGCTGAGAGAGATCAGAGGGCTATCTAATATGCCATATTCTCTGAAGAGGGTTTTTTTTTTTTAAAGAAAAAAGGAGCAAAGTACAAAACATATTTTGCTTTTGTATGGCAATGCTGAATTAGAAATATGGCATACCACCATATAAATGGGAATTAAGTTATTTCCACACAGAAGGATATGAAGCTACGTTAATCTTATGAATCCTTTGAAATCCTCAGTGGAAGCATGGTGCCTGGAATCATCTATATTTACAGTGGTATTATTTTTACTAGTATGAAAAAAAAACTTTTCTACATAACTGACTACAACTCATTTTCTAAAACCACCACACAGGACAAACAAAATTTCAGCTACAAACCTACCACACTTTCTCTTATTACAGTCATGAGAAATACCAATTTCCCATTTGTTTAAGAATAGTTTGCCTATCTTTCATAGACCTTTCCATTCCTTCTTAGCTTGTTGCTTTCTTATTGATCTGGTAACTTCAGTTTGCCTACACAAATCAGTTTGTTCAGAGTGGCTTTTGCTTTACTCTGACTCTTTCCCTGAAGAGAAAGGGAAACAAAAAGTCCAGATGGTTAAAATTATTTTAAAGCAAATATTTAGTGGTTGTAGCTCAATATTTCTGGCACACACTCACTATTATAAAACTGACACAGTGCATTTGCTGTATTTACTGTAGTCCCAAGGGGAAGACAAATGAATACCTAGGAGGAGTCGCTCCTACTTCTGTAAACATATTACAGTGTCATTACAAATGATGGAAAAATTAAAGATGTCTTGAATACAGAAAAAAAAAGTTTTCATTGTTTTTAATAGCCCTTTGGTTTGTGCTGCTTTTTCCCAGGGTCTCCCTTCAGCTGTTGCTCTAAAATGGTATTGGTTGATCCAAGTTGGCTTTGTTGAATGGTGTATTTCAATAGATCTGTTGAGGTGTACAATTATAAACTATATTTATTTAATTCAGTGACATCAGAAGTCCAATATTCACTGAGCAGCTAAAACTTAAACATTTAGCTTAAGTAAGTAATATCACTCCATCTCCCGGTTTTGACTATTAATAATATTTAGAAAGTAATTGTATAGTTTGATTACAGACAGTATTTGTAGTTGCTTTTGGATAGTTAATATAACATTCATTAGCTTTTTATTTTTTGCTTGTTTCTTTTTAACTTCTGGATTTTTAAAAAACTTTTGCAGTTTTCTTGGCAAGACTTTTCAGAAGTGGTTTGCTCTTGCCTGCATCCTAGGGCTGAGGGAGAGTGACTGGCCCCAGGTTGCCCAGCTGGGTTTGTGCCTAAGGTGGGACTAGAACTCACATTCTCCTGGTTTCTAGCCCCATGCCTTAACCATTACACCACACTGAACTAATTCAGAAAATAAGTAGAATGAAGTTTTGATATCTGTATATTCCTAGCAAATGGCCACTTTAGCAATATTCAAACACATCAATAAATGGTGGACCACAAGTGGGAATTAAGAATAACTAATATTCAAATGCTTAACAAATAATTAAGTCAAACTTTGTGTTGAATATTACTCTAAGAGCTTTATCAAGTTTCTTGGGTAGGGTATTCTATGTGCGTGAAACAGAGGAATTGAGAAGAAGAAAAAAATCCTAAAAGCATGGAACTAAAGATATGTGTTAAAGGAAGTAAGCCAATGATGTTAGATCAGATTATTAGATACAGATATAATTGTTGTATCACCCAATTATTTGTTTTCCATGCTGTTATATATAGAATTAATGTCTGGATATATTCTAAAGTTGCCCTGTACTAGCTTTGCTCTGATTACATTGATAAATATGTAAGTATATGAAAGAAAAGAGCTTACTACTCTCTGGAAATCAATAAATGGATGGAAAATATTATTTTGGGAAGGAGTGGGAAAATCTGGAAACAGTGAGCAGCTGAGTGACTTACCCAGTATCCTTTAGGAAACAACGTCTTGTAGCACCCTTGGATGTAATACAAATATATTAGCCCAAACTTTGAGAAATATTGCTTTCAGTTTGTTACAGTGACATATTGAGAGCATGAGAAGGGGGTAAAGGGGAGGGGGAAGAGAGAGAAAAGAAAAGGCTGTTATTGTCCATATTGATTTAATTGTCCAGGTTTCTGTGACACAATAGTTAAAGAAAGCATTCCTGTCTGCTAGGAAAAACTTTCTAATTTTTCAGCGATTATAGCTGAGGTTTTATACCACTGGACCACTGAAAATGAGCTAGCTGTGCGTTTGGATTGTGGTATTAATTCTGGTATGAATGCCTAAGCTTTTTGGCACAGCCACTTAGCAGTGCATGAGGCTGCTACACTGTAGGCAGCTATTCTCATATTACTATCACAATGCATGCTCCATAACATGAGCACCAGACAATATTTTTGCAATCCGGCTTGAGATCTCTTTAAGAATTCCTGCATTCCTTCTGGAAGAGTAGCAACAAAGAAAGGAAGGATTTTACTGTAGCTACCATCTGCAAGAAACGGTGATGTTTTCTCTAGTAACATTTATGGGGCAAGTCCGGTAAAGACATGTAATAGATTAATAGAGCTTAAATAGCATGGAGCAGAGAGTCCAGAACTGTTATGTTGTAGATTGTACTTGTCAATCAGTTTTTCTTCTCCACTTGAATGCAGGATTATATTCACTATATTTCACCCTCCTCTTTGGTATTTGGTATAACAGCTACACCTAACCTTGTGCCCTCAGGATATGATGGCTTATAAATACCATCATACTGAGACAACAATGCCTAATGCCTAATGTTTAATTTTTTAAACAGAATCTGGCACATAGTTTCCCCAAAAAAGGAGATCAGGGTCTTAACCATATTTCCATTTACTTTCACGTCAACATTGTTGGCTTATAGAACATTCAAAGGCAGAAAATATTCATATTTGAATTCTAGGTTTTGCACAGTGTAAGCTAGCTACTTCTAAAGCAATGTGATGTTTATGCAACTAATATTTGCAACAGTAACAATTTATGTGTTTTATTGACTACGGCTAACACATGCTACATAATTTTTTCTCTGTTTATTTGGTCAGATATTGAAATATGTCTTGTTCTGAAATATTGTTTCTCAAGTTAAATAATACACTTTAGCAAGATGAAATAATAATAACAATAAGTCAAAATAAACTCATATATCATGTAGCTTTCTCTCTCAAAGTTCCCATTTTGAATAAAAAGGAACTATATCGTCTGAATATTGATGTGATTTATGGTAACAACAATATTTGTGGAAAACTGATACAATGGCAAATTAAAACAAAATGGAGTAGCTTGTTCAATGTGTAATAGTCACAGCTGTGTATATGTACTGGCCTTCTGGGAATAGAAAATTGGGAAATTATAATATCAATGGCCATTACTAATTCCTGTTGGTATCAGCCGATGCCAAGAATCGAATTGATAGGCGCTTGGAAAGGAATGGAGTTCTAGGCAGATAAATGCATGCCAAAGGAAGCAGGACAACCCCACTGACAGAGTCAGTCTCTAATAATACTAGCTGTAAAAATCCTATACAGTATCTATAAGTATAACTGAAAAAGTATTAAACTAAATATATTCATTTACAAAATAACAGCAGGTAGATTGCAGATGTAAGAAACTATGATCAAATTTAAATAATTATAGGATTCTTATTCAATCTATATTTTCCCTTCTCCTATCCAAAATATTAATGATAAGAAGCAGGAATTTGGTTGAAACTAGGCAATTGAAAAAAAAAATCTATTTTATTATTGCCACCAAATATTTTTTACTGTTTTCATATTGTGCAAACTTGGTTACATATGCCATAATGAAGCCAGAACTAAGAACATATAAAACTCATTTATGTCACTAGTGAAAAAATTAAGACTATGATCAGTTTCCCATTGGAATTTATAGCTATGGAAGGATAGTGCATAAAGACAGTTAATGTGTTAACATGTTATGTTTGTTTTGCAAACAGGCAGAGTCAGTCAGGTGAGATGGGCAATATAGAAATTTGATAAAATCTTATATAAGTCAGCCATCTGATTTTCACTTACTTTTAGACATGAGGCCGCATTTATGTGCATAATTAGCTTTCCTGTCATTTTCCTTCTGAACAAGTGTGGGGAGGTATAGGGTGATGGAAAGTGTGAGGGCTAACTAACAATTCTGCTGATAAATGGTTGTTCCAGGTGTTTAATGATTCCATCCCTAGTCATTTGGTTCACCAAAGAAAAATAACATACCACATTCTATCTCTACCTCCCAACAATTTATGCTGAATTTATTCATTATTTTATCAGTAGCAGTTTTCAAAATGGAATAAATGAAATATTTATTTTGCCATAAATAACAAAGAAATGATTATTTTAAAATGTGTTCTTTAAAATTTGGGTCTGAGACTGAGGGGAAAAGATATCCGATTTCTTTTAGGAAGAGAAGACTGCTTCATTTCTGTAGAACCTCAATATTTAGCAACCTTGACCTCTAAATTACAGTTTGTTCCAGTATTAAGATTGGAGTTCCATGTTAAACAGTGTTTAAAATAGTCTAGAATTTCAGGCATTCTAGTAGAAAATTCCATAATGAAGTCAATTATAGTATAGTTATATCATGGAAATTATTGTTACTGCTATAACATTCTGTTAGTTACAGTATTTTGTTGCCTGCGTTTTCAGTTCTACAATTACATTTGAATATTAAAATTCCCCCTAATCTGATGGAAAAAGTGGGTGATAAAAAAACAATGAATACAGTGCCTATAAAAATATATCCTATTAATCCAAGTTTAATATAATCTACCCTACCCACCTGAAAAAATATATGCAGTATACCACAAAGCTAGATCCATAAATTATTATAAAATTAAAAAAAAAACTTTTTGGGAACAGGGAGAAATATTAAACATGTTTAGTATAAAAAAGATTTAACTTTTGCTAATTTTTCAAAACATTTATCAATATATATCTTATATATTTACTGGTAAGATGTTAAGGACACAATTTAATTACCACTAGTATATTTTTTTCTTTAAAGCAAAATGCTTTTCCTGATTGCATCGTACTTTTCTGCAAAAGTAACAGTTCATGAAAACCTGTCCAGCCAATACTGTCTACTGTTCACTAGAAATAAGCACATTAAACAATCGTATTATAAAAATGCTTGAGTATTTGTACAGTGGTAAAATAGTTTCTTTGCTGAAATTAATACCTTCAGCAAAACCCATTTTACATGAATCTATAACACATGGGTTCAACTTTTATTACTCTTCTTTAAGAGGACAATTATATTTATATGATAAATTCTCCTAGGATTGTAACAAATATTTATATAACTGACCACTTAAATAGTTGTTGGTATTTTTCATATGGAACAACAATTTTGAATACCATGCTATTTATTATTGCACTGTAAATTTTATTGTGCTATTTTTTACTAGAAGCTGAAAATGCTGCGTGCAACTTCACAGCAAAACGAAATTGCTTACATGGATACACTTCAAGTACATTAAGAACCAATACAAGGACATTTGCTTTCTATAGCAGTCCTAATATAAAAGCTCCAAAGGTTTCATGCAGTCACAAAAATTAATACTAAAAATATTTGACAAAGCACTTTCAGTGTCTAAGTTTTTGTGGAAAGAGTTACAATCACATAGTATTTAATTTGCATTTCCCTCCAAGGGATACTAGGAGGCATTGTTTATTTTTACACAGAATTTTATTGTAAGAGATTTAATTTGCCAAAAGAAAAGACCCTTCTGGTAGCTTTTGCAAAACTGCTTTTGTCCCCTTTGCATACAACAGTATTTTTTCTCTCCAAACAATTTATACTGAGAAGATAGAAACACTGATCTCCACAACTTCCTGCTCAGCTGAGACTAAAATTAAATAGATTTGAACATAATAAGACGGGGTCACTTTTCCAGTATTTTCTGTTGCTGCTCAGTGAAAAGAATGATTGAAAGCAGCAAAAACATTGGACATTTGCGTGTTCCGTAGATTCAAATTTGCTGGGTATGATTTGTATTTTGAATTAGCGACTGTCCCCAAGAAAAGTAGGCATTCACTGAAATTTAGCAATGTGGAAAGATAATGGAAAACAATAACAAGGATACTTGGATGGATAATGGTTTCTGTCCTATTTCTCTACCTCCCAAGTGGACATTTGGTAATTTTAATAATGTGGATTTCAATGGCTCCTCTGTTAGTTGGGAATAAGTTATAAAATCTTATCAGATGAGCATGATACACTCAAAAGCAGGAACTAATGAGAGGGAAATCTATACAGTCACTTATTTTATTATCACTGGAACTAAATGCAATCGATGTTAACTGAAGAGTTTAAAGCAGCCTGAGTGGAGAGCTACCCCACCATTCTACTTTCATTCTCAGAAACACAAACACGCACACACACCCACAAACAAACACAGAGAGAAATATACACCCAAGTACAAAAGCTTGCTGCTTTCAATTTAATGCAATCATGCCTCTTACTGGCTGCCAGAAGATGCGGCAAGGGCAGTCAGACACAAATTGAGTATTCATGGAGACTTTGAAATGTAGAAGGATAATGACATGCCTGCTGTAGATAATTCTTTTCTTTTTCAAAAGAATCACCCAAAAAGGAACATATCTTCACTCGTATCTCTCTAGAGCTATCTCCATGGTTAAATCGAGTTGTTGAAAATAGACATAAGGGGGAAAAAAAACTGGATAAAAGGACAGAAAAGAAGCTTGGGTAAATGGAGGACTCTACTCCCTACCATCATTATTGTTTTATTTTTTAAAAAATAAGGATAGTATTTTTTTAAAAAAAGAAAAGTAATCCAAGATGTTTATATTTTAGTCTATTTTTCAAGAGTGAGTTTCGAAGAGAAATTAGCCAATTGTTGTTTCATAAATCTTCCCTTTTAGATTTTTAACACTCACAGAAGTACCAAAATTTTATATTCTTAAAACAAAAACAAAAACAAGCAATTTGGCAATATAATCTTCCGTATGTTTCTACTACTCAAAAGCTTAATTATTCATTGTCACCTCTTCTGCAACTGTTATTAAGGGTCAGGGTTTGTAGCAGGGAAGATGCTGCCATAAATATTGCTATATCTTTTCCACTTGTATACTGATTGTATCCAGATTCAAACAAGGGGTCAAAAGAAATAGCACTGGGCTGTTACTAACTTGCTTTACTGCCACCTGTTTCTTCAGGAGGAGACAAAGGTCCATTGAATTCAGAAATTTGACTTTTCTGGTCCGTGGCCATAATAAAAATTTATGAATTAATTCAGAATTTTGACAAAGGATATGTCACCACTGAATTCTGGAATTCATATTGAGCACATCTGGAAGGCAGTCTGGAAAGGTTAGGGTAGAAAAACTATGAGTATATTGGGAAAGAAATACTGTCATTCATTAAGAACCAGGAAGCACCAATTAAGTTCAACCTGATGATGGCCAATGATCAAGATGAATTAGATAGCCTCAGTTAACAAGGAGATCTATTTACAGTTGGAATGCAAGAGTGCTTGTCTTTAAGAATAGGTACTTAAAAGGAAGATTCAGTTAATTCTTATTGCTACAGTCACTGACCAACATTTTCTACCATCACTATAAAGAGTACCAAGGTTCAAATTAAGAATCATAAATATTTCTAATATCAATAAAGGAAACAGTTCACTATAATGCTATGAATGCAAATAATACTAGTAAGAATTAATATGAAAGCAAATAGCAGGATTATAAAACTACTTTAGGAATGAAATGCTAAAACTCTTGCTTACTACATGCTAAACTGCTAAGTGAGTAAGTATGTGCACGTAATAATTGGGATCAATGGCTTTATTTGATTCTTATAGCCCATCTCAATCAAGTGACTCTGGTGAATGGTAAGGTGTAAATTGAATTATATACTGGTGGGATTCTAAGGATTAAATAAATAATTTTATGTATAGAGAAATGGCAACTGAAATAAATTTTGTAACTTATCTAGAGATGTTAGGATTCTAGAATCAACATCAGAAAGCAAATGAATTCATAGCAGAAGCAGTGAAGCTTCTACATTAGCAAGCAGAGTTATGAAGGTAGGGTATAAAATGGTACAGAATAGAATTAAGAATATAAGAACTAAAGTTGCAAGTTCCTCCAGATTGCAGGGGCTGGTTTGCTTTGCAAAAAATTGTGTTATTATATCTTCCCTGCAAAATTAGAGTCCATAGCATCTTAAACTAAAGAAAGAAAGAAAAAATTCTGCAGTGTATTGGCCAAATAATATTACATACCTAATTTTCAGAAAGATTTCCTTTTTCTATATTGCCAATATAAATGACCTAGTTTGTCCTTTTTTTTCTGGAAAGCTATATGAAACAGCCACTGTCCAATTGCAATTGTAGTTCCAGATAACTCCTTAACCAGTAGGCTTCACTTGAGAAGCCTTAGTGGCATATCGCTTTGAGTTCTAGCTCTCCAGGAAGAGGAACAATTATCAAAACACATCATGGCAGATGTGGAATTGCTAGAAAAGTGATTTTAAACCAAAATTAAGGTTGGCATATGAATGCCCTGGATTCCAGGAAGATCTAAATAAAGTGCTGCAAATGTAGCTCAATATTCAGAATAAAGTCCTTAGGAATCTGGACTAGATAAGATCTAAGGCTCTTAGTGATTTTATGCACATACCTAACAGCCATGTAACATCCGGAAAATAGATGTAGCTTTTAAAGAGTTTTGTCTTTTTGCCTTCTTTGATTTAGAAGACCTTCAACAGCTTTAATGCTGTTTTATTAGCCTTATGGAAATAGATTTGATATGTTCACACCAGATTTCTGAGTACTGGAATACTATGTCAAAGTATTTAAAGGATGAAACCTAGTCTATAGTATCATTTATCTCCCATTGGTATTTGCAGCATTTCAGTTCCTTTGCCTTCTTCCTTGTGATATTTTGCTGGGTCCATAGACTTCTTAAACAAATTGAGTTGGAGAAATATGGCCACATAATTAATATGCAGGAGTACAGGTAATTTTCTAATAAGTTTTGATTGTGGAGCGGCAGAGGTAGAAGACCTGGCCCACATCCTATTTGACTGTTGCTTGTATAACGGGGTGAGAGACAGGTACCTTGGTCCACATACCAAACAAATGACCCATTGGGATCCCCATATCAAAACAACTTACTTTATGTGCGGCCAGAACCTGAAAATAACATTTAACACAGCACAGTAGTTAAACAAAATGGTTCAGTTGAGATCTGCATACGTGGGACTGATTGGGGTAGATTGTTAAGGGTGACACCGAAATATAATTTTATGTCATTTTACTCTATTTTATATATTTATGTATCAAATTATATTGTATCTAATCCTATAACTATTGTATTTTACCCTACTTTTATTTTAAACTGTTTGTATAAGATTTTAATGGTGATATGTGTTTGCACCTTGAGCTTTGATATGGCCTATAAATTAATCAATAAAGCTAACTAACTAATAAATTTTGAGGAATGTAATTTTGCCTTGATCAAGATAGTTCAGAATAGGCCAGAATACAACTCTGTTTCACTCCTTTGGGGATTGAGATATATAGGTAGAGTTATGACCACAGTTGAGACCACATTTATGAACATTGTGGACTTATGACTACAGTTGCAACTGGAACATCTATTGTTAAGCAACATGGTTGTTAAGTCATCATATGACCATGCCTGATTTTACAATCTTTTTTGCCACAGTTATTAAGAGAAGCAAAGCATCATTAAATGAATTCAACTTCTCCCACTGAATTTGCTTATCAGAAACAGTCTGGGAAGGTTGCAAATCACATCACATGATCCTGGGACCCCGCAAGCATCATAAATACATATAGGTTGCCAAGCAGCTGGATTGTATTCTTGTGACCTTGGGGACATTGCGATAATTGTTAAGTGTGAGGACCAGTTATATGCCACTTTTTTCAGCGCTGTTATAACTTCAAACACTCAATAAACAAATGGTTGTAAGTCAAGGACTACCTGTATGCAAAGAGGTTGTCACTACTACAACATCTAAGTTTTAAAGCTGGGTTTCCATGCTTATGAGAATGATTGCTACAAAAAATAAAAAGAAGAGTTGCTGTATATTAGCTAAACAAAAAAGGTTGCAAAGTATGTTATAAGAAAGAAATAAACAATTAGGACTAAAAGGAGGAGAGAAAATGAAGAGTAATTTTGACTGAAGTAAAAAGAAATAATTTGGAATTAAAAATACTTAGTGAGAAAATGGTGGCAGAAAAATGTTAAGAGATCTACTTTGGAATGTTAGTGCTATGTTAAACAATAGAATAATGCAATAAATATTGTTTCTAAGCAAAATTATGAAAAGGAAGTCATAAATGTTGTTAAAAATAATAAGGTTGCACTTGTATGTGGAATAACTGGGGAACTGTACAAGATGGTTGCATTTCTTATGTAGTGGCTATGTAGCTTGTTTAACACATTTTAACCTTGAAATCTTCAAATGTATTTGATGATTTTGTAAGCTTCTCAGAGTCACTTCTAGGCGAGATGGATGACAAACAAGTCAAATACATAAATAAGTAAATAAATGAATACATAATTAGGAAAATTGTTGTATTGTTCCCTTATGCAAAGGGGAGTTGACAAAAGAAAATGCAAAAATTATAATTTTATAACATTTTGTTCAGTGTCCCTAGGAAAATGTTTGGAAGAATACTGATCAATAAGACATAGGAGGTGCGACTGAAGAAATTTTTAGAAGTGTGTTGAACTTTATGCTAAGAGTATGTGGACCAAATTTCAGTGAGAAATATACGAATGTAAGAAAGCAAATTTACCTCATGATTGTTGAATTAAAGAGAACATATGGTAAACTCTGGAGTGATGGAAAGTTTGTACAAATACGGAGTGGTGGTTGACTGCTAAATGCAATAGGAATGATATATGATGGGAGTATACCACTATGCAAGAGAATAAATGAAATGTGCAGCATGTGTAGAATTGGGTTGGTCAGGACATCTGCATACTTTTCTATGCAGATGACACCATGTTTTTGGCTGAGAACTTGAATGATTTGTAGTGAGTGTTAAGTTAATTGTATGATGCAATGAATAAAATGGAAATATTGCTATTACTGTTATTATTACAAGTTATATGGCTGTTCACTTGCAAAGCACACTTGTGTGGCTGACAATGTTAAAAGCAATAACAAAATATACAAATAATAGAGATCCCAAAAGAAAAGAAAAGAAGAAAACCAGTCCTGGAATCAAATTCACCTCTTATGTCGTAATATATCCTGACAGGTCACACAATATATTAGCCCAGTGCTATGGAAGGCCTGTTCTTCAGGCCACTTCCAAAAGCCAGTTTAATATTAAAGTCTTTGAAGTGAAATTGGGGATTTCATTCTTCCATCTTTGAGTGTATAATAGTCTTTCCACGGTTATCCTATGCAATATTAATTTCCCATATTTCTTTTCTAGTTCAAAGTCCATAAAACCCAATAGAAATAATTTCTGAAATGTTTTCCCCCAGATATTTTTCAATTTTATTTTGCATGCAAGTTATGGTCTCTTTCTTGTAATATTTTTTATTATATTATTTATTTATTTGTTTTTTTTAAATAGATTTGCAAATAACAATGCAATTGAACTGAATGAATTATATCACTACATCTGATTTCTTGATATAATAATGGTCTTGAGTACCACTCAGAATAGAACAAAGTTTCTGCAAAGTTAAAAACTCTTAGCAATTACTTCGTCTATCTAGTTTTCTTGGCATGAGAATAGACATAGTTTGCCCCCACAGCTCCAGGTCTGTTTCTTTCCTGATAGTCTTCTCTCTGAGTACTAATTCATTCTGACCCTAGTTTGTTTGAGCTCAACCATGGTCACTAAATGTTGTCACCTGCTGTAGTGAAGAGAAACTTCCAAAACTTTCAGTGGGATGGCTCAACTACGTCACTCTGCGGAAGTAGTTATGAACATGTGGTTGCTTCATCTCCAAGCAAAAAAGGAACTTCTGCCATGGATGCTATAAACTGTTACCATTATTTAATGTTAATAGCATGCCAAAGAAAATGGCTAATAATACATTATACAATTAGATGCCTTTCATATCAGTGCATCTATTAATGTAAAATATATTCAAAGAGGTCTGGCTTTGCAGTTTTTAGTCAGGATTATCCATGTGTGAAACTAAATTATTTATTCTCCTTTTTCAGTTCGAGCTACATCAGCTTGCAATTATATCCATTATGTTTGAGTGCTTCGTCATGTGTTCTCAGATTTCAGAAAATAAAAACATACATCTTCTTTGCATAAAGCAAAACCCTGAAAAGGGCTATCTTTTTCAAAAGTGAGAGAATCATCTGTATGTAGTATCAAATGTTTCTTTATATCATTCTACAAGCTAGCAGAGTTCCCTGTTCCTCAGCATTTTTTGCCATTTATTTCTATATCTCTTTGAACCCACCATGAGATCTCTGATCCACAGCTTCCACCAAGTCATCACATCCCTTCTCTTCTATGAAAACTTGATCAGGATTTCATTCCCTCATTTCCTTTCAATTGCAATTCCATTTCTTTCTTTCTTTTCCTTAAGTAGACCAGAATTATAAAGTGTTACCTTTGCTATTGCTGCACCCATCTAATTTCACCCAGTTTCCCCATCTAATATTTAATTTTAATTTAATTTAATTTAATTTCCAATTTATATACTGCCCTTCTCCCTGAGGACTCAGGGCGGTGTACAGCCAAGATAAAAAACATAGAATACAAATATTAAAACATTTAAAAATATATATAAATTTTGGCCCAAATATTGTTGGCAAAGTATTTTTCCCCCCAATGTTGGGCCACATTTGTCCTTGTGATCATTTAGCAAATCGTGATGTTTTTTTTATTTAGTTATTCTGAAAAACTTCCTATTGGAAAAAAATGATTGCCATTCAAGGTTTGTTTTGCTTTTAAAATTTTACTGATTTTTCCCCCCTATAAGTCCTCCCATTTTTATAATGTAATCAGTTTTTTTAAAAAAAATTCATCCACTTTATCATACAATCTTGTAGCTGTTTGGGCTCAGTGTAGTATTTTAACAGCAATTTTCTACACTTCCTAATAGGTGGCTTTGATTCTTTGTTAGTATTTCTAATTCTGCTATTTATCTTAAAAAACCCTCCTTTTTTATAACAAGCATGTTTTCAACTGTTTTAACTGGCTTCTTCCATTTATTTAGTGACCGTTTGAAGTTATAACGGCACTGAAAAAAGTGACTTATTACTAGTCCTCACACTTACAACCATCACAGCATCCCCAGTCATATGATCAGATTTTGGGGGCTTTGCAACTGGCATATATTGTAGCATCCCAGGATCATGAGATTGCCATTTGCGTCCTTCCCAGCTGGCTTCTGACAAGCAAAGTCAATGGGGGAAGCTGGATTTGCTTAACAACTGCAGTGGTTCTCTTAACAAACTTGGCAAAAATGGTCATAAAATTGGTTGGAACTCACTGAACAACTACTTTTCATTAGCAATGGAAATTTTGGTCCCAATTGTAGTCATTAGTCAAGGACTATCTGTACAGAGCAACGTCTGTGTATGAGATTGAATTCAACAACATTTCTTCCAAATCTATGTGTAGGAAATTTCAACCTCAATTTCTAGGGGGAAAAAAGAGTAAATTAGGAACACATAGAGAATGCCACTTATATTCTATATTCAGGTAAAGATAGGAGTTCTGTAGATATGGTTGCCAAGAGCCATGGTGTTGCAGTGGTTAGAACACAGTATTGCAGACTGATTCTGCCCACTGCCTGGAGTTCGATCTTCATGGGGTTGACTCAGCCATCCATCCTTCTAAGGTCAGTAAAATGAGGACCCAGATTGTTGGGGGCAATATGCTGACACTGTAAGCCCCTTAGAGAGGGCTGTAAAGCATTAGGGAGGGGTATATAAGTCTAAACGCTATTGTTATTGCTATTCACTTTTCTGCTGCTCATACAAAGATTCTCGCTTATTTTTCCTGCCCAGCTTTATTCCCTGATAAAATCCTCTCATTTAATTCCTTCATTGTCTCATTGGCCACCACCCTCTCACACATGGTTCCACTTTATTATTATATCCTGGAAAATCTAGGTAGTCTTTGTGAGGTTCCATAGGCCTTCAATTTGCAGTCATCTGAAATACATTTGCTTTTCAACACTGTGCTAATCAAAGGCAACAGATTTGGAAGACCCTCCATGTTTCAGTTCAGATTGCCAGCATCAATGCAATTCGGGGGGGGGGGATGTCTGCTGACTTAAAGAATCATTGTCAACCAGATTGCTACTAAGCAGAGGCCAAATCTGGATCAGATCAAGACACCTAAAGTGCATAAGAAAGTGAAGACAGGATGAGCAATGTCAGGAAGAGACTTGCTGAGAATCGAAAGCAGAATCTGCATTAAACATCATAAAAAAAGAAGCATTCCTGGACTAAATTGGTATCTTCTGTGCCCGGCTTCACCAGAAGCAAATAATTGACATATTTAAAGAAGTGCTAGTTCTGTCACAGATATATTTTTACCAATTCTTTTCTGCAAAGGATATCTTCGGCAGTACACAATTCTCTCTCCTCAAATGACTTTGTTTGTTAGCATAATGGCACTTAAAACTTTTTGGATTCTTTAAGATTAAAATATCCTAGTTATCCACTTGGAATTTAACCCAATATTATTGTCATTTAAAAATAAACATGAAAAATAGCCACAATCATCCTATTTATTGGAATTTTCTTGGATGTCGATATTGTTCTATGAATCTCATTTGCAATTTTCTTTCTTCATAGCATGGGAAAAATATCTTCTATATCTAGATTTTGGTTTACTAGTATAGGTAGTCCTTGACTTACAGCAGTCATTCAAAAGTTACAACGGCACTGAAAAAAGTGACTTGTGACTGTTTTTCTCATTTATGACTATTGCGGCATCCCCACGTGATCAAAATTCAGATGCTTGGCAACTGACTCATATTTATGATGGTTGCAGTGTCTCAGGGACATGCGATCACTTTTTGTGACCTTCTTCCAAGCAAAGTCAATGGGGAAGAAAGATTCACTTATCAACCGTGTTATTAACTTAACAACTGCAGTGGTTAACTTAACAAACATGGCAAGAAAGATCATAAAATGGGGCAAAACTCACTTAATTGTGGCCATAAATTGAGGATTACCTGTGCCTGTGAGTGCCTACTCAAACTATAGTCATAGCTACCAGTAGATTTTCTGACGCTCCCCAGAAATCACTGGAAAATATAACTCAGTTGCAAAATGGAGAATAACATATTTTAAATCTAGCAACTTTATCAGAAAGGATCAAAGGTAAGAGGCTGGGGGGACACCTTTGCCTGAAATATAAGGGGACCATTAGAAAGGCAGCCTCATTTAGGTAGGCAAAATACCTACAATTATTATTACATTGTAGTATAACTAAAAAGCCATTCTTCTGGTCAAGTAGTGTGCTTGCTGAGTTTCCACCAATTTCAATGCACTAGAGTACAAAACAGCATCCCTTTTTTGGAGGGGAAAGGCTTTCAAATGATAAGATCTTGTATGTGTATGCATGTGTGCCCATGTATATTTGTGTGTATGTGTGTATATATCTATATATTTGTATATGTACGTATGTGTGTCTATTGGTGCCACTTGATAACTTTAGCAACAAAGAGACTGAGCATTTGTTCAAGCTGTATGTTTGCAGTTTTGAAATGGGCACTCAGCAAAGTTATGAAAATATTAAAAAAGTAAACATATTGTAAATTAATGCAAATTTTATTGGCATTAACAGATATGCAAATTAGCTGCCAATCTTGAGCAGTTGGTCACCTTCCAATGTGATCCTAAGTGCCAAAAATGATGATCACAGATTTGAGCCATATTTGCACAGTATCAGGTCAATACTTGAAATTGGACAGTATGTCTGGTTTTCAAGGGTAATGAGATGTGTGTGGATGAGTGTGAGATAGAAGAGGAAGTGAGAGTTTGAGATGGAAACACTTGACTTTTTGCTCTCTGAAGAGTTCACTTTTCTCATGCTTTGTGGAGGAGATTAGAATAAAACTCAGCATTCACTGAAGTGTGAAATCTGTATATAAAATGCCTTCATGCGCAGAAGACTTGAATCCAAGGCTCTCTTTAACTGTTACTTACTAGCTGAACCACAGCAATATACTTGTTTCCTAACTGGGTCCGTTTCATGCTTGCCAGATTTCAAGGCTGAATGGTGAGTCCTATTTTGTTTTGTACTGCTTATACGCACAAATTATAAATGGTGTATGGCTGACCTTTTGCCATTTTGTTTTCTTTATTCCAATAAAAGTATGGAAATCTGTTGCAGAAAGCAAACTATTCTAAACTGATCTCACAAATCAGCCATTTCTAAAGTGAAGTACAATCTGATTGAGTTGCAAAGTGTACGGCTACAGATTTAGGCTATAAAACTCTAGAGACCCAACTGGATGGCAGCAAAAGGTGTTTCCTATATCTGGATTTTTGCAAATTTAGCATAGGGGCCACGGTTCTATTGCAATGTCATAAATCTGCATACAATCCATAAGTATGTATGTGTGAGAGAGAAACCCGCTCAAAAATAATCAAAAGTGAGCTTTCAGCAGGAAGGCCTTGTAAGAAGACCTTGCAAGAAACAGATATTGGCAAATGAAATGTCTTACTGGAACAAAACATTGAAGAAAAACAGCAATCTCCCCCATGTTGAAACTCTAAATTAATACACTTTAGTTCCTTTTGGGAGCCAAAAATATCTAATTTAATACTTCCCTCAAACTGTTGTTTTGCAAAACAACTTAAAAGACTTTGAGGAAATGGATTATTATTCTATATACTTTTAGGCAAATAAATGAATACAAATGTAATTAATCCAATAATTAATTACACAAGTAGCAGTCAACTATCTTGAAATATGTTTGAAATATTCTATAATACATGACACTTTAATGATGTGATAAACACACACACACACATTCACACACAGACACATGCATCCCAAATTATCCTTCTGGATATTTGGCATTTTGAACAGAAAGGTGGCAAGTCAGATCAGATAGAAAGCTAGGTAAATAGATAGATAAACATATACCTGGCGGACCATCTGCGGCCAGTGACAGCTCCCCATCGCCCGGTGCGTTCTCACAGGGAGGGCCTCCTTGGGGTCCCATCGGCCAGAGAGTGTTGACTGGTGACTCCCAGGGAACGGGCCTTCTCTGTGGTCTCACCAACTCTGTGGAATCAGTTCCCCCTGGAGCTCCGGGTGGCTCCTGACCTTTGCTCCTTCCGCCGTGATTTTAAAACATGGTTATTTGGCCTGGCTGGATTGGACTGAAAGGGTTTTAAATGTGATTTTAATGGGTTCTTATATTTGTTATATTTTATAATTGAATTTGTGTATTTATTGTTGTGAGCCGCCCTGAGTCCTTTGGAGAGAGGGCGGAATACAAGCCCAAATAATAAATAAATAAATAAACAAACAAACAAACAAACAAACAAACAAACAAACAAACAAACAAACAAACATCTAAGGTGTTATGTGATTGTTATCACTGTTTCCTGTACAGTATGGGGCAAGCAGGAAAGAATATAGAACAAAGAATTATTCTCCTTGGTGTTCTTTTTTTTTAAATAACTGGTTTTACGATGACATTTTTATTCACCATATTGGAAACACTGAAAATGTTCACCTGCTGATCTTTCCAATAGTTTCATTTCCCTATTAAGTATTATTTGAATTCACCCTCCCCTCCCCAAAAGAAATTCCTTGTTATCCTTGGCAAAGGTTCTCACAAACAAATTCCCATGGAAGATTCATAGGAATCCCACTGATAGAGCAAACAGTTAAAGAACAGGTGGATAAAAGGATATATCAATATCCTCTTCAGCATCCTGCTTTTCTCCTACAATAGTTAAAATCTCCGTAGATATTTGATTGTGTATAACTTCACAATAAAACCAACTTGCCTTCCTGTGGGGCGTACCATGGCTATTTTGCCACAGTACATGAAGCAGACATATACAGATACATGAAGCAGAATTTAATCCTGCCCTATATTTCAGCAGTCCCCACCAACTGCAGGTGTCAGAAAGACTCTGAGCTTGTAAAATATTACCAACATTTTGTGATGCTTTGCTAAGTCTTTTGAACAAATTGTACAACATCACACAGTTTTCACCATTTGTCATAAGGAGTTTATTCATTGATTCTGGTGAGACACGGAAGTACCCTCTACTAACATTTTTTACCTTCAGCCTCCAGGAAGCGATGGGCTGGCCTGATGGCCAAGCACCCAACTTTGCCCTATACAACAACCATTAAGAATCAGTTTAAAGCAGACAATTATTTTTTTATCTTCTGTATGAGGCATAGCAGCTGCTGTATTTCAATCAGATGAGAAACCAAGCCACTAGTGGTATTCCAACATCTAGAGAACAAGCAATTGACCTCTTTTATAGAGCACTTGGACTGGGATTTGCCTGTGGCAAAAACTCAAGTGACACGGGCAGTGGCCAGCAAGAGAAACAAATTTATTCTCATGGTCCAGCTTTATGATGAAGCAAGGATAGCTATTGATACTCTGCCTGTTCTCAGCATGGCAAGCATTTTCTTCAAGGATTCTTCTCCTGTAGACTGAGTGATTGTGCTAGTCTCCTGTCCCCAAAACAGTAAAACAGCACCGAATCTGTAAATTAGCTGCTTTCCATCAGAATGTCCTATACAAAGTGATCTAGTCCAGTGAGATTTTTTCTTTTTTTTAGGAAAAGAAATAAAAGCAAAAAAAGAACAGACCAAAAGTCTACATGCCATAATCAATGCTTTCATAAAAAGCTCTTGTAAAATATTCATGAAGCAGTCTGGTGTTGAACATGGGAAATCTGTTCAACATCTCACAATAATATACATCTTAATTGGCTACACTAATATCCATATAGGTTCCCAAAAGAAAGGGGGGGGGTGGTTGCAGAGAGAAAGAAGAAATAAATGTCGAATATCAGAGAGGATTCCCCTAGCTTCTTTAGGTATATTACATTCTAGTTATCATGCTACACAGTAAAAGCACTGCAGACGTAACAGAATAATAGAATAACAGAGTTGGAAAGGACCTTAGAGGTCTTCTACTCCAACCCCTGCTAAAGGAGGAGACCTTATACCATTCCAGATAAATGACTGTCCAATATCTTCTTAAAAGCCTCCAGTGATGGAGTACACACAACTTTTGAAGGCAAGCCATTCCACTGGTTAAGTGTTCTCACTGTCAGTAAATTTCTCCTTAGTTCTAGGTTGGTTCTCTCCTTGATTAGTTTCCATCCATTGCTTCTTGTCTTGCCTTCTGGTGCTTTGGAGAATAGGTTGACCACCCTCTTCTTTATGGCGATCTTTCAAATATTGGAACACAGATATCATGTCAGCCCTAGTTTTTCTTTTCACTAGACTAGACATACCCAATTCCTGCAAGTGTTCTTTGTATGTTTCAGTTGCTCTTTTTTGCACTTTTTCCAGAGTGTCAACATCTTTTTTATAAAATTATTATTTACTTATTTATTGGTTCAATTTATATGCCCGGAGACTCAGAGCAGCTTACAATGTGTTAAGCAATAGCCTTCATACTTTTGTATATACCTGCTTAGTAGGGCTTTTGCCCCCCCCCCGAAGCGGTGTTCTTTTTTATACAAAGTCAGCTTATTGCCCCCACAATCCTGGTCCTCATTTTACCTACCTTGAAAGGATGGAAGGCTGAGTCAACCTTGAGCCTGGTGAGATTAGAACTTGCAGTAATTGCAGGCAGTTGGTGCTACTTAATAGCACTTTACTCTGCTACGCCACCAAGGCTCTATTTAAAAATGGTGACCAAAACTGGATAATGTATTCTAAGTGTGGTCTTACAAGACTTTATAAAGCAGTACTAATATTTTGCGTGATCTTGATTCTAGCCCTCTGTTAATGCAACCTAGGATTGCTTAGGCTTTTTTGGCTGCTGCTGCACACAGCTGGCTCATATTTAATTGATTGAGTTTGTCGATTGAAAGGTCGGCAGTTCAGCAGTTTGAATACCTAGTGCTGCATAACGGGTAAGCTCCCGTTACTTGTCTCAGCTTCTGCCAACCTAGCAGTTCAAAAGCACATAATAAATGTAAGTAGAAAATTAGGGATCACTGTTGGTGGGAAGGTAACAGCATTCAGTGCGCCTTTGGCGTTTAGTCATGCTGGCCACATGACCATGGAGACGTCTTCGGACAAGCGCTGGCTCTTCGGCTTTGAAATGGAGATGAGTAGTGCTCCCTAGAGTCTGGAACGACTAGCACGTATGTGCGAGTGGAATCTTTACCTTTACCTTTACAGCAGACAGGTGTTTTCTTACCATTTTCTTGTTTTATTTAATTAGTATTCCTAGTCTGTCTTTTACGGTTTTTGATAGGTTGAGGTGTATTATCTTTTTGGGTGAAGTGAAGACAGATGTAAAGAATGAATTCAGCAACCATTTGGTGATTAAGACTTCAGAGAACTTCTGTCTGAGCATTGTGACCACAAACCTCTCAACTCCACAGCTTTTGTTAATTGCCAAAGGAACAGAGGCCTCTCTGTGTGTTTGTCATATTGAGAGTTTGGGCAGTCAAAACTTCAGGATCCTCCTCCTCCTCCTCCTCCTCCTCCTCCTCCTCCTCCTCCTCCTCCTCCTCCTCCTCCTCCTCCTCCTTTGCCTTTGCCTTCGCCTCCACTTCCTCCCTTTTATAAAATAAACACCCAACTTATTTTCACTTACCTGATTTCAAAGGAACTTTTGGTCTTTCCTAAGAGTTAACCCCCATGACTTAAGCTTTTCTCCTTAACAATAGATACAAATTATATTTAGCTCCAGTTGGTTTTCTGTGAGAATCTATAAGAACCAGTGGTGAAATCTAAAATTTGTTACTACCGGTTCTGTGGGCATGGCTTGGTGTGTGTGTGGGGTAATGTGACTGGGTGGGCGTGGCAATTTTTTTAAAAAAAACTTTTAAAACCATTTTTTCTACAACCTCTTCGGCGAAAAGATTGTAAAAAAATGCTTTCAAAAGGCTCTGACGATCCCAGCTGAGTTGCCTGATCGTCAGAGGCTTTTTTTCTTTTAAAAGCCTCTGACGATCAGGCAACTCGGCTGAGATTGTCAGAGGCTTTTAAAAGAAAAAAAGCCTCTGACGATGAGGCAACTCAGCTGGGATCGTCAGAGGCTTTTAAAAGCATTTTTTCCACAACCTCTGAAGAGGTTGTAGAAAAAATGCTTTTAAAAGCCTTTGACGATCCCAGCTGAGCCGCACAATCATTAGAGGCTTTTTTCTTTTACTTTTAAAAGCATTTTTTTCGGCCAAAGAGGTTGTAGAAAGTATGCTTTAAAAAAAAAAAGCCTCTGATGATTGCGCGGCTCACCTGGGCATGGGGGGGGGGAGGGATTTTTGCTACCAGTTCTCCAAACCACCTGCCTCCATCGCTACCGGATCGGGCGATCCAGTCCGAACTGGGAACATTTCACCCGATAAGAACATTCTTTCCAAAATCTAGAAAAATGGACTATTAGCTTCTTGCAAATGCTTCTGCTGTTGTGAAGCTTGGTATTGCGAGACCTATACCTGATACAAAGCTTTATTTATTTTCAGTGGCCTTGGGGGGGGGGTGTTTACACAAAAGCAGTCAGCTAATCTGGTGGATCTGTTATTTATTCCTTGGTTATACCAAAATATTTTCATATAACATCCAAGGGTAGGGGTGGACAGGTACATGGCTGTATCATGAATAACTGGATGCATGTTTCAATTTACATACAAACAATTCTCTTTAGGTGTCTCTAACTGGGCACAATATTTGCATGCTACTTTTAGAAAAGGATATATCCAAAGCTCAAGGTATGTCAGCATTTCCATTACAGATAAAAAATTCAATTACAGATTCAGAATTTATTATGTACATATGGAAATAGTACTTATAAAAGAGAGAAGGGTTTGTGTCTGGGGCTGTCAATACTGTGAAGGATTGGGTGATTATAAAGCAAATTAACAATACTTTTAAATGTGCATTCACTTATCTTTCCAATTAAATCCTTATTAAACAACTGCACAGACAGTAATGGTACTCCTGCAAAGCATGGATCAAGACAGTTTTATTGTAATTTTTACTTTGTAACAATTTATCAAGCAGTTATTTCTTTACTATTAAATTGTTTTGTTAATAAATATTCTCAGTTCACCAAAGTATTTGTAATTCTCATATTGTTTTATTTTGTTATGGCTACAGTTTGTATTTGAATGTTATATTAGATGCTGGACCCTCCTGGAATAATTTTGTTTTATCACTAATTACTGTGGAAAATAAAATCAGCTACTATTAATACCAGGTGGCCTATTGCTTTATAAAGATCTGCCATTCTCTTTTAAAATCTCCCAGTTCTAATAATAATCTTTTTGTTTTTAAGGAAGGCATCATGTTCTTTGTAGATAATAAACACTGTCTTTTTTTTTTAAACCCAAGTCTTTTTCCTGATGAATGTAAATAAATACCCCAAATGTTACAATTGATCTATAAACAGCATATATATTTTACAGTTTTAAGGCAAGGGAGGACATTCAAAGGTCAGGTTTCTTTAGTCATGCTAAATATTTTGTAACAAAGAATTTGATACGAAGGCAATTAATATTTCATTAATTTTACATGTTAACTAGCCAGGGGTGGGTTCTACTTACCTTTACTACCAATTTGCTACGGGAGCGTGCATGCTTCTGCGCATGCGCAGATCGTCAATTATGACATCCGGGTGGGTGGGCGGAGCCTCCCGCCGCTTTTACTACCGATTCTAAAGAACCAGACAGAACCGGGAGCAACCCACCACTGTAAACAACACTGTTTTTAAGTAGTTTTACAATTTGTGAAAACATGACACATATGAACTCAGATTTCAAATATTTCCTATTTCTTTGGCGCCGCCTGCCCATCCACTTCCTCACCCCCAAGGTATCATGCTCCATCTTGGAAAATGAGGACCCAGATTGTGGGGGCAATAAGCTGACTTTGTATAAATATACAAAAGTATGAAGGCTATTGCTTAAGGCATTGTAAGCCGCTCTGAGTCTCCGGAGAAGGGTGGCATATAAATTAAAGCAAAAAAAAAAAAAAAAAAAAATTAACATTAAAGACAATTACTTAGGTTTTCATAGATACCAGTGGTGGGTTGCTGCCGGTTCGCCCCAGATTGGGTGAACCGGTTGTGGCGGCAGCGGGAAGCTCTGCTCACCCACCCGAAGCATCACATGCATGTGCAAGCACGCACACGTCCACGAGCGAACCGGTAGCGACGGAATTTGAAACCCACTACTGATAGAAACCTATTATCAACTAATCATTTATCTAATGGACTTACAAAGTACTCATTTATTTATTAGAAATCAGATTCTATTGGAAACCTATATAGTATAGAAATCTTTCTAGGTATCTCTAGCTTCATTTGTAAGCACTATTCCAGAGAAGGTTTGGAGGCAAAGGTTTCAGATATAGAGTAAATGAAAACAAGAAAACCAGGTTTGCAATCTGGGAGTCCTTTTGGAATCTGGCTTGTTCCTGAATTTCCAAGTGGTGATGGTGACCCACATTTTGTTATCTGTGGGATAACAAAATCATTAAAATATTCAAACAGTTCCTATTTCAAATCTAAATAAATGCAACCTAAAATTACAATTAGGTCATTAAAGTGATCGAGGCATGTTGAGTTGGATAGTAGAATATAGCAAAATTGAAAGAAAGAAAATCTTACAGGTGTGACAAAGGTAACTGTACATAAAATACATCAGAATTTTCTGGATAGTTTGCCAAGTAGGGAGTAATAAAGTGGGTCTTTGCATCCTTACAGGAGGCAGTTATGGCAGGAAAAGAGCTACAGATTCAATGGATTCTTCCCACAAGCGCATAAATCCCTTAGTTCATAAAGGGATTTGTTTATTTTTTTAATTTATTTTTCTTGAAGAAGAGCTGTAGAGAGGATATGGAAATGTGCTAATGTGAGTGCTCTCGGGAATTTAAGAGTAATTATTTAGTTTAAGCATCTTGACTACTTAGGACAGATTGATCCAATCTCTAGAATATTGCCGGAATACAGAAAAAGGATTCATAGCCTATCATCAGAATGGTCTTTCTCCAGTGTTGTGGGTTTTGTTTTGTTTTTTGCAAGGATATCCAGTTAAAAATATCTTGATTTCTCATTGTGTACCATGCAAAGAATCTAGACCTTCTGGGAAGAAAACTCACAAACAAACTTTGAGCAGTGGGGCAGAATAGAAATCCATGTGCTTTCTTCTACTTTAGGCAGACCTGCCTCCTTCTTTAATATTGCATTAGGTATGCTCCAAGGATAATGTATTTATTTATTTAATATGGCTACCATCTCAATATGTGACTTTGGGTGACTAACAATTAAAGGCTGTATAAAATCAGTAAACAAAATTATACATAACATACATAGAAGCTGATAAACTAATGACCCTAATAAACCTCCTAGTTAGCATAACGAAGAAATGGACTAACCTATACCATCAGGGCCTCAGACTTATTGTCTCTTTTAGCCATTATATCCATCTAGCACAGACTGGCCTGAAGTTTAGTTCCCTATTGAGAATAAATCCAATTCTAAGAAGAAATGAACAAATATTCTTACTATTAGGTTGCAAACAGGGGTGGGTTTTACTTACCTTTACTACTGGTTTGCAATGGGAGCGTGCGTGTGTGCGAGTGAAGTGAGTGTGTGGGCACTTCTGCGCATGCGCAGAAGCTTCTGTGCATGCACAGATAGTGAATTATGACATCCGGGCGGGTGGGCGGAGCCTCCTGCTGTTTTTACTACCAGTTCTAAAGAACTGGACAGAATAGGGAGCAGCCCACCACTGGTTGCAAAAAAAAAAAAAAAAAATGGACAGCATTTAAAATATTTTAGATAAAAATGGCAAATTTCATGGTCTTATGAGATAAACCATTTTAGGAAGATTTATTTTTTTATTTTTTTATTATTCATATTTCTATGCCGCCCACTCTCCGAAGACTCTGGGCGGCTTACACCAAAGACAGTATACTAGATAGCATATTGCCCCCAACAATCTGGGTCCTCATTTTACCCACCTCAGAAGGATGGAAGGCTGAGTCAACCTTGAGCTGGTGAGATTTGATCTGCTGATCTGCTGAACTAGCAGTCAGCTGAAGAAGCTGCAGTACTGAACTCTAACCACTGCGCTACCTCAGCTGGCACTAGCACAATCTGAGAATTCAGTGGGGTAGTTAATGCTGATTCAGTGGCTATAAAAGTTAACCTATTACAGCTCCTTGTGGTTCACTTACTTATTTACCTACTTACTTGTTTGTTTGTTTACTTGTTTATTTATATTTGTATCCTGCCTTTATTATTTTTACAAAAATCTCAAAGTAGCAAACATATCTAGCACACCTTCCTCCTCCTGTTTTCCCCACAACAACAACCTTGTGAGGTAGGTTGGTCTGAGAGAGAGAGAGTGACTGGCCCAAATTATATCCTCAGATTGGCAGGCAAGTCAAGGAGATCTTATACTGAAATCAGAGGGGGTGAACAACACCTTTGTTGCAGCACAACTAATCTATTAAAATACACTCTATACAAAGCCCTGAGGATTTGGGACAGCATGTAGCTAACCATAATATTGTATTGAGACCTAATCACATTTCTATTAATACCCAGTTTATTGTCATTTTCCAGAATTTTAGTAAAATATTCATTTCACATTTTAATGTCCTAAGTTATTTAAGCCTTGATTGTCTGAAGGACTACATTGGTTGTTATTATGGGCCTGCCCAAATAAGATGACCTACAACAAAGAGACCCATTTAAGGAAATGACTGCATCAGGGGTGGGTTCTAAATTTTTTTACTACCAGTTCTGTGGGCATGGCTTATTTTGTGGGCATGGCTTGATGGTCATGTGACAATTCTTTAGGATTTAGCAGAGGTACTGGTCTACCAGGCTTTAACTGCTTGCAGAGCTATACCAATCTACCCATTTATTTTTTGCAGGCACTGGTCTACCCATTTATTTTTGCAGGCACTGATCTACTCATGTATTTTTGCAGGCACTGGTCTACCCATTTATTTTGGCAGGCACTGATCTACTCATGTAGTTTTGCAGGCACTGCTCTACCCATTTATTTTGGCAGGCACTGGTCTACTTATTTGTTTTCTTTTAATGCTGATCAGCTGTAGGGCAGCCCTTTGAAGTCCCGCGGCAAGAGTTTAAACAGGTTTTTTCCTTCTAGCCATCAGCTGGGACTCAGGAGGCAGCAATAGATTGGGTGTGGGGCCAAAGGTAAGAATAACGCGGGGGGGGGGGTGAGGGGGTGCGAGAGGGTGGGTGGGTGGGGAGAACCGGTTCGGTGACATCATATTGTCACCGCTACCGGCTCGGGAAAACCGGGCCGAACCGGGAAGAACCCACCACTGGACTGCTTGACATCTACATGGGAGAATGTTGACTCCTAAATCATTTCCAAGCCCCTCCCCTGCATTTTAATCCTGAATTTTAATTCTTTTACTTTTGTTTTTAACTGTTTTTATTATATATTTGTGAATAGCTTTTATATTTTTATGTCTATGTGTACACCCCCAGAGTCACTCTATGAGGGACGTAGGCAGTCTCTAAATATGATAAATGAAGAAATAAAACTGACTTGTTTTGGAGTTCCGATTAGTCTCAAATTTATGCCCTCAACAAGAATGCTTGTTGAGGGCATAACAAGAATGCCAAATGGCAACTTTTTAATTTAGCATTGTAAAAGTTTTAAACCATGTTTTAACATTATAAAATAGTTATTTTAAGTTTTTAGTTTGTAATTATTGAATTATATTTTAATTGCATTTTAATTAAATTGTTTTGTGTTTTATTCTTTTTTATTGGCTCCTTGAAGGCAATTTTGGGGTAGGAGGGTTGGGTATTAAAAAATCTAATAACTAGTTTACCAAATAAATGGTAGCAATCAGTATATTCCCAATCCAATACAAGCTGTAGAATACATTTGTTGTCCTCAATTTTTAAAAACAACCTCATTCACTTGGTGAAATTGCATCTCTTAGCCTTCCTTCCCAATTGTTCTTGATTTTTCAATATAATATTGAACAGCATAAGCATGAGCTGATATGAATCCTATTTTTCCCCAATGGTCAATCACACAGTTTGTAAATAGGCTAAATATCATTGCTGATGAAACAGCATAAATGAATAATTATTTCAATACTAGTTCCTCTAATTTTTCCCATTTCACTTTTGTTCTCATCTGCTACCATTCTGTGAATATTTTCCAAAATATTTGTATTTTTCAAAAGTCTATGCATTTTATGCTTGCTTTCCTCAGTCTATCTGTCTATATTATATTATATTATATTATATTATATTATATTATATTATATTATATTATATTATATTATATTATATTATATTATATTATATTATATTATATTATATTATATTATATTATATTATATTATATTATATTATATTATATTATATTATATTATATTATATTATATTATATTATATTATTATATTATTATTTTTCCATAATATAAGTATTATGACATTTTGTGCAAATATTCAAATTCTGTGGGGTCTTTTGAATATTCTTACTGGTATCTCAACTCATATGGATATTCCTATTCAAATTCACTATTACTGACATTTTGCTTTAAAACATTTATTACACTTAAAATATTGTCACTAAGATTTTTTTTAGGCATCTTATATATCTGGATCAATTTAGCTACCATGATTAAAGAACTGCACACAGTACTAAAATGTATTAAAATATATTGTAATCTTGATATCTTGTAATCAGGATATTTTTTATTTTGAACAGAGAAAATATATAAAACATGATGTTGCCACTGAGAAGATTTTTTTTTTTAAAGAATAGTATCAGTGACTTTCTATATAGACAGAAAACTAATGTATTGACTTATAGCCACTGTTGTCAAATATGAAACAGTCATAGCAATCATCATAAGAAAAGATCAAATAAATAGAAGTGATTTCATTGACTTTTCCATATAGACATATTTTAAAGAAAGAATGTGTGTGTGTATGTGTATATATCTATGTATATGTAAGTATGTATATACACACAGAGACATACATTATATATTTATATATATATATCCTGTCCTGTCCCCTTCTCTCCGTCAGGCTTGCCCCACAGAAGCTTATATATTGTAGGAAGGAATAATAAATATATAGTCTCCTACAGGAGCTCCTTCATAACAGACAATGAAGAGAATCACAAACAAAACATTTTGTCATTCCATATGTTGCAGAAATATCAGAAAAGCTCAGGAGGTTCTTCAGCCAACACAACATACGTGCACACTTCAAACCCAAGAATATACTAAGGCAGAAGCTTGTCCACCCCAAGGATAAAACACCCAGGCACAAACTGAGCAATGTGGTATGTGCAGTACAATGCAGTGAGTCATGTGCAGATCTGGAGAAACAAAACAACCACTTCATAAATGCATAGCATAACATAGGAGAACTAACCATCAGGACTAGATTCTGCAGTCCATGTCAGAGGTGGGTTTCAGAAGGTTCTGACCAGTTCTGGAGAACCGGTAGCAGAAATTTTGAGTAGTTCGGCGAACCAGTAGTAAAAATTCTGACTGGCCCGGCCCCCATCTATTCTCTGCCTCCCAAATCCCAGCTGATCGGGAGGAAATGGGGATTTTGCAGTAACCTTCCACTGCATTGGGGTGGGAATGGAGATTTTACAGTATCCTTCTCCTGCCATGCCCACCAAGCCACATCCACCAAGCCATGCCATGCCCACCAAGCCACACCCACAGAACCAGTAGTAAAAATTTTTGAAACCCACCACTGGTCCATATGCATTTAAAAGACAAAGGCCACTCTTTTGAAGACAGCAAAGTCTACATTTTGGACAGAGAGGACTGCTGATTTGAAAGAGGGGTCAAAGAGGCCATCTATGTCAAAATCAGTGGTGGGATTCAGCTGGTTCGGGTGAATCGGTAGTTAAATTGCTGGCTGGCCCCACTCCTCCCTGCCCCGCCCCTTCCAGGAGTCCCCATATGCCCCATTTTGGCTCCCAGATAAGTGCAGGGAGCAAAATGGGGTGCAGGGGTGTGTGGTGCCCCCCAGCCTGTGTTTGCTCTCAGGAGGCTGCAGGGTGGCCTACTAGGCCAAAAACAGCGCACGGGGGGGCGCATCCCCCACCCCCCGTGGCCCATTTTTGCTCCCAGGAGGGTGCAGGAGACTGAGTGCTGCCTGTCACACCTCCGGCCATGCCCATCATGGCCATGCTCACCCAGCCAGTCATTAGGGCAGAGACCGGTTGTTAAATTATTTGAATCCCACCACTGGTCAAAATTGAATAGCCGTCTCTCAACAGAGGGGGAGAGATATGACATTATCTACCTCCAGTCTACAACACAGTCATTTCAACAGTTTCAAGAAGGTTCCACACCCATTTGCACTACTCAGGTGATCCTGATGATACAGATAAACATTCAGGTGGCCTTAACAACTTGCTAAAAGAATGTAAATGACCAGCTGTCTTCAAGGAGTATAAATCCTTTCATTCCCCACCATCTAGTCAGAGCTGGAGAAGCTTCAAAGAAAAACCAGAAAGTCCAGTTGCCTCTTGAAAAAGCACCTTTGGGACACAAAAACCTGGATGACTGAGAATCTCCATAGAAAAGAGACAACTGGTTTTTGGGATCTTGGGACATTCTGGTCCCTGTCTCCACTGAATGAATTATTTTATTATTATTTATATATTATTTTATTCTGAATATAAAGCAATGAAAGAAATACTTATTTCGGGAAATATGTTTTATGTCAGCCTACACTGGCTCTGTGCTCTCAATGACCACAATGGTTAGGTATAATGGGAGGTCTAATCTCAGATACCTGAAGTGCAGCATATTGGAGAAATATATTTATTTAAGGTAAAGGATCTAAGTGAAATGAAACGACGTAGCAGAGATTCTATGAGACTGTAATAAATATAATTTTATACTCGTTTTTAGCTAAAAGGCAAAGACCTATAATAAAAGAAAGATTATATATGGGAAAAATGTGCCACAATTTTGAAACACTCTAATCATCCAAGTTTCCTACAGTTTCAAATTTAGAGCCATAACAACAGTACATTTTCTTTAAACATGAGTGTCAGGAATACATGTTGCTCCTTTTCCTAATATTTGATTGGTCTTTTGCCTTTAAGTTGAACTATACTTAAGGATTTAATAACAAAAAATACTTAGAATTATTATTTAACCTTCCATCTTTTAATTGTATCATTTTGCTTCTATTTTATCCCATATAAATGGTAACACCAGTAGTATTAGTATATTCCAATAGTAAAGTCCTTTGTCTTTTAATCAGGAAGGTTACGGAATAACATTTGCCAGTCACTCTCTTTAAACATCTGGACTTCAATAAAAATTCTTTAATTAATTCAGTATGCTACTGTATTCTTGTTAAAGATGCTTTTCTTTCAGGTCAAATGATCATTTCAGGTACAGCAGAACCTTTCACATAATGGTTAGTTGGGATCTGTGTGACCATTAATTAAATCCTTAAAAATCTGTTTTCTTATTATCTATGATTGGTTTGTACATACGTGGAAGATCTGTTTTTTTAGTATTGCTGAGTTTGTACGTATGTGAAAGAATAGCAGATTTATTTTTAATGAAGTCACAAAAAGCTTAAATTTATCTTGACTATTTTTTTTATTTTTCCTTATCAAGCTATTTCTAAGTGCCCTTGTTTTAGTTCTTCTCCCAATTCTGACAATCCTTCCATGTCCAGACCTCTTTACACTTTGCAGTTGAGTCTGCAATATAGCAATAGCATTTAGACTTATATACTGCTTCACAGTGCTTTACAGCCTTCTCTAAGAGGTTTACACAGTCATCAGTGGTGGGATTCAGATGGTTCTCTCTGGATTGCACGAACTGGTAGCGGCAATTGCAGGAGGCTCCGCCCATCCAGACGTAATGCGTGACTACTGTGCATGCACAGGCTGTGCGCATACACAGAGGTGGCGCATGCGCTCCCATTTGTGAACCGGGAGGGAAGGTAAGTGAATCCCACCTCTAGTCAGCGTATTGCCCCCAACAATCTGGGTCCTCATTTTACAGACCATGGAAGGATGGAAGGCTGAATCAACCTTGAATCAGTGAGGATTGACCACCTGGCAATGGGCATAGTTAGCCTGCAATACTGCATTCTAAACACTGCACCATTACGACTCTTTATCTTTATCAGTATTTTATCTCTGAAAAGCCCATATCTCGGTTTGTCTTTTTTTTATTATCTTTCTTTTTCTATAAAATTTGATGATTGCATCTCTCTCCTTTCTTCCAAACTGTTCTTAGATATGGGCTGTATCTGTTCACTTCTTCTCCTCTCTCTTTTTAAAATGTCACTCATCATTCTGTACCATTAATGCACCAAAGCTTCTAAAATCCATTGTATTGTCATTTCAGACTGATAAGTACTAAACAAAACATTGTGGGGCAAAGGAATCACTTACCTTGATTGACAACAAATCGTAACTTCTGTATCGTTGCCAGATTGCCGCTGACTCTGTATATTCCATCAACATCCAGACCTGGAAAATGAAGACATACTTTATATTGGCTTTGGTGAGTATTATGCTGTCTGTCAAGAAACTATAACTGCTGTGACAAATAAAGAGAAATATATACTTCTGTGAACTCCTTGATAATAATTCACCCGATATTCTGTAATGCTTTTTTCCCTCTGGCCTTTTGGATGTCCTGGATTACATTTTACAGTTCCAATTATACTTTAGCACTAGCTGTTCTCCCTAGGAATGATGGAAACTAGGATTCAACAACACCTGAAGGACTATCTAGTGACTGTATTTTCTTGAAGCAAACAAAGAAGAAACATCAAATGTCAAACAAGTACATGTGGAATTTTGCCTCTTCATATAAACTCAGTACCTTTGGATCTCTGCGTACTATATGAATATGACTACCGCAAGGGTGAAATGCTCCCAGTTCAGAGCGGATCACCCGATCCGGTAGCGATGGAGGCGGGTGGTTTGGAGAACCGGTAGCAAAAATCCCTACCCCCCCCCCATTGCCCAGCTGAGCAGCGCAATCACCAGAGGCATTTTTTTTATTTTTAAAAGCATTTCTTCTACAACCTCTTTGGCCGAAAAAATGCTTTTAAAAGTAAAAAAAAAAAGCCTCTGATGATCGCGCAGCTCAGCTGGGATCATCACAGGCTTTTAAAAGCATTTTTTCTACAACCTCTTCGGCCGAAGAGGTTATAGAAAAAATGTTTTTAAAAGGAAAAAAAGCCTCTGCCGATCAGGCAAGTCAGCTGGGATCGTCAGAGGCTTTAAAAGCATTTTTTACAACCTCTTCAGCCGAAGAGGTTGTAGAAAAAATGGTTTTAAAAATAAAAGTAAAAAAAAAAAAGTTGGCCACGCCCACTCAGTTATATTACCCCCACCACCAAGCCACGCCTACAGAACCGGTAGTAACAAATTTTACATTTCACCACTGGACTACCGGTATATTCTAATTTGGATAGCCTTCTGCAGACACTAAGCAGAAATATAAAATCTGATTTTCAGTTGCATTAAGAGAACATAAATAGCACATTGTTACTTTCTTCAGCCTTTTCCTATTACGAATCCTTACTCACAATGTAACTATCATTAAGTGATATTCATGGTGATATTATGATTAATTTTAACTTAATTTCTTCTGAACCTATTTATTATTTAAATAGATAAAAAATAAATTTAGATTTAGCCCATTTTCATATGCTTTTATAATCTAGTTTTTAAAAGAACCTTATAAATCATTATTTAGGTCAATGGCATGTAGTTAAAATAAAAAAAAACATCTTGGTTTGGAGAGAAATATCAATGAATGTCATCACGAAATATGTAATGACTAAAATCCTGTTTCTGCCTCAACTGAGTGAATCAGAGTTTGATAATCTTTCTTGAATTATTCTAAATCTGGATGAAGGTATCTGAATAAATTTCAAATATATTTGTCCAGCCAGGTTATATTAGTATTTTTATATAAACCTTTTGCAATGTTATTAACTATGACTTTAGCAATTTACACAGGTAGTCCTTGACTTACAACAGTTCATTTAGTGACCGTTCAAAGTTACAACATCACTAAAAAGTGACTTATGACGATTTTTCACATTTTCAACCTCTGCAGTATCCCCATGGTCATGTGATCAAAATTCAGACAGTTGGTAACTGACTCACATTTATGAAAGTTACAGTGTCCTGGGGTCATGTGATCCCCTTTTGTGACCTGACAAGCAAACTCAACGGGGAAACCAGATTTAGTTAACAAACACGTAACTAACTTAACAACTGCCATGATTCAGTAAAAAACTGTGGCAAGAAAGGTCATAACGTGGAGCATAATTCACTTAACAGATGTCTCACTTAACAACATAAATTTTGGGCTCAATTTTGGTCATAAGTTAAGGACTACCTGTAGAAGATATTATATTTTTAAGAATGCTCCTTAAATATTTTGTAAAATAGTTCCAGTTACCAATTCTTTGGGCTGTTATTCAATATGGCAGCATGAAGATAAAAGTTGAAACAATACATCTGCTAGAGTGAATATATACCATGTATTTTCTGGCTTAAATATGTCAACAGTGAAAACCAAACTATCCAATATAAATTGATGAATTTGGAAATCCTTTTTATGGCTGCATAATCCTAGCTGGATTAGAAATTACCAGTACTTATTTTAGAAAACGTTTTGCGCCTATTGTTTGCATATGTTTGAAGGAGAAAGGGGGAGAGTACATATTTTAAAAAATGGCTGATCTTAGACATTAAACTTCTGAACAATTTTCAAAGAAAATACTTCAACTTCAAAGCAGACTTTTATCTAGAATGAAAACTATCTAATGGTCGGGGTTTCTTCATGACAGAGCTTAAAATAGTTAAGGAAATAAAAGATAAAACAAGCGTAGTTTAAAAATTTGTAAATTTACAGATGGCATTAATGTTGGTGGTAAACACTATTCTATCATGACACCCACTCACTACCATAAAATCCAATTTCTAGTTTAATATATGCTGACTATTTGATGTTTCAAAAAGGTGTTTATCACTAAGACATATTTCTAGCCTTCCCTTAGAGCACATCGCTGTTTCACCCTCCTTTTTTTATTTGAAGGAGCTTTAGATAATGTGAACAACCCCCATCCCCAACCCAGGGACCATAATCCAAACTGTATTCAAGATTTCAGTCAAGGAAAAATGCAGCTGTTGCAACTTATTCCCACCATAAATCTTAGAAGCTTTCCACTTTATATCTAGGATAGCGATTAAATATTATTTTTCTTTCCAATGAGCCATATATAGAAATGCTCTTATTTTATATAATTTATGATTTGCAAACCATGGCACTCATTTTCAATTTATTTCTATGTTTAGGTAAATTCTTCCACTTAAATATATCTTCTAGGACATTTCTATAGGCTTTAACATTTTAGCTCATCACATTTAAAATAGTGAGGGCAGTGCGTATTAATAAGCAGCTGTCCATTCTACCAACTCTAAAAGTACAGTGCTGGGTAGCAGTTGAATTGTGATCCCTGGACCTTCTTCAGCATTAAGATTCAGAGGAAAATAGTTATTTGGTAGCTACATCAGGGGTGAAATGCTCCTGGTTAGGACCAGATCGCCCGATCTGGTAGCGATGGCAGTGGGTGGTTCGGAGAACCGGTAGCAGAAATCTCTGCCCCCCCCCCATGCCCAGCTGAGCCGCGCGATCATCAGAGGCTTTTTTTTTTAACTTTTAAAAGCATATTTTCTACAAATGCTTTTAAAAGTTAAAAAAAAAAGTTGGCCACGCCCACCCAGTCACATTACCCACCACTACCAAGCCACACCCACAGAACCGGTAGTAGCAAATTTTACATTTCACCACTGAGCTACATGGCTAAGTTTTCAGGAGAAATCTGGCCATACATAGTCTAGCTAAGCTATGAAACAGGAGCGAAAATATTGCAGTGTCTTTCTATGCAACGGATCTGCCTATGTTGCATCTCCTGGTCTCCTAAAACTTCATTAAGCATTTTCAACCAACAACGATTTTTCTCTTCCACACCAGAAAGAAAGTACACTTTTTCTCAATGTTCAGCTACAGGTAAATAAAATTTCTTCAGTCTCCTTCCCATTGCATAATGACAGAATGTTTAATTCACTATAATATGAGCCAAGAAAAAGGGCAATCATAGAAACGGTGGAATTGAACAAACACTGACTACACATTTACCTGTGCACTTATAGTAAGATTTACAAATCAGCTTTACTTGGGCCTTAAATTTGCTTTTCTACATTGCCCTGCTTTTGTCAAATGACAAGTTTTCATTTCAATAAAAAGCACTGTTGATAACAGGAATGACAGGAGGTTTCCATGAAGAGCTGGTTGTGACAACTGACAGAGCATATGCTCTGTATGTGTCCTGTGTCATGTATGTGGTAGGAAACCTGTGCCATTAGTAGTTTCTTTCCCAATAACTTAGAAGTGGTTCCAGTAAATATACCTCCTTATTTAAAAAGAAAAGAAAGGGGGGAAAAAAAGGACAGAAAACACTTGAGGGTGGTTTTCAAGGTTTTTTTTTTTTCCTTTTCTTTTTTTCAGCTAAACAAAATGACTTCATTGTTTCCAAACTCCATTTTCTTTTAAACATTAGCTGGGATGACTGAGGCCGAGGAATGTGGGAAAATGGATTCCCAAGCCATGTCTATCCCTTCTAATTCTGAGCTGCAGTTTTTGGCTTGGCTTGAATCACATCCTCACATTTCAGTATGGATCTCAGTGTAAAGTGATATTTTCTAAACATTTTTTTCACTCATCACGGGATAAGAAACAAAGCAGCTCTACTCTTTCAACAAAATTCTTCTTCTTCACGGCTTCCTCATCCTCCTTGTCTTTTTTTAAAAAACCAAAAAAAAAAGGAATGAGAAAATTTTGTTTTGAAATGAATTGTGGAGGGAAAAATGCTTTGAAATGAGCTGTGCTTCTTCTTCTTCTTCTTTTTTTTTTTTTAGGGTCCGCTGTTTGTAAATCTTGTCATCTATGTATCAGAAATTCCAGCTATTTTTCATCTGCTTGGCTTGAAACTGCTAGGAGGCAGGGCATAAAAATTAGATGATTCTAATCAGCATGCTGCTGAAGACAAGTTTTGCTACGGGAGAGAAAAATCATATGCTTAAAACAGATGCTTAAAACCAAACTTTCTTGGTTCACAGAAACCCTTAGTGTCTCTGAATTTTTTTGACAGTATTTCTAGACCAAAAGACCTTTGAAAGCCCATCTTTGCACAGATGTGACATTGCAAATGGATGTCACAAAACCCAGCATTGCAAATGGACGTTACAAAAATTTAAAATATCCTGTGGTGCTCTTGTGAATTTGTTCTGTTTCCCCAGAATCCTGCAGCATACACTTTGGCAACTACACATGTAAAACTTTTTCCATCACAAACACTGAACAATATTATTTAAACATCAGTATTAACTGTTTATTTCTGAAATAAAGAAGCTTTCTGACAACACTATACTTAACCTAAAAAAAAAACCAACCACAGAGATGTCAAATGTGTCATTTAATAGGGATTGACATTTTATCTCTTTTAAAATTAATTTTATATGCAGCTACCCTCAATGTCCAAATTAGTTTGTAAAGCATAGTAACATTAATATAATAATAATAATAATAATAATAATAATAATAATAACAGTAGTAGTAATAATAGCAGTGAATAATAATATCGCTTTCATGCTAAAAATTTTTCCATGAGATGATGACAAATCTGCTTTAGGACTAATATATAGCCTATGGAGATAAACATAAACACACACACACACACACACACACACACACACACACATATATATATATATATATATATATATATATATATATATATATATATATATATATATATATATATATATTTGTTTTCTGAGGTTTTCGCGGGTGTTTGTATGTAGGTCTTTGGTTATTCGGGTTTTCTCCCGCGTAAAATTGGAGGTTTCTTGGCAATGTTTCGACGAAGTCTCATTCGTCATCTTCAGGCTGGTGTCTTCGGCTTCATGCTTCTAGGAGCAATGTGTGTGATTGCAGCTGTTTCTCCAATCAGCTCACACCCCCACTGGCAGTTAAAAGGAAGAAACAGCTGCGATCACACACATTGCTCCTAGAAGCACGAAGCCGAAGACACCAGCCTGAAGATGACGAATGAGACTTCGTCGAAACGTTGCCAAGAAACCTCCAATTTTACGTGGGAGAAAACCCGAATAACCAAAGACCTACACACACACACACACACACACATATATCTCTGTGTGTGTGTGTGTGTGTGTGTGTGTGTACAGTTAATATTTCGGGTTTCTTCCCGTGTAATTGGGAACATATCCCTAAAAGGGTAGAAGCAACGTTTCGACAGAATCTCATCTGCCATCATCATCATCATCTGCCAGATTCTGTCAAAACGTCGCTTCTACCCTTTTAGGGATATGTTCACAATTACATGGGAAGAAACCCGAAATATTAACTGTACACATATATATACCCGTGAAAACTTACATACATACATACATACATACATACATACATACATACATACATATATATATATATATATATATATATATATATATATATATATATATATATTTGAATAAAGAAATAAATAAACCATAATACTAAACCATAATACTATTATTACATCTTGGTTTGGAATGTAGTAAGATGAAATGCAAATTTTGCAACTTTATATTAACTGATCAAACAAATCATATTTCTCAAACAATAGCATATTATTAATTTGCTTTGAAAATAATTAAAAAAACACATCTTTCTGGAGGAAAAAAAACAATAGCAAGCGCAGCTACTGTCAAAGCAGCCAATCACAACAACTCTTCCATTCCTTCACCCAAGAAAACTGGGATGTATTTTATTTTCTTTTGACATCATTATTATTCCATCAATTCACTAGGTCACTGATTGTCCTTTCTGTTATTCCTGGTGAAGGTTCATACTGAGCTAGAAATAGGACTAGACAGAGAAGGCTACCTGCCTTGCAAACCAAGGGGTCTAATGTGGTCATACAAAGCTGTCAAAGGTCCTTTCCCCTTTCCGCACCTCAGTGACATTAAACATCTTCCATTCTAGGTTGGTTGCAAGGTAGGCAGCTATATAAATGAGAGAGAGAGAGAGAGAGAGAGAGAGAGAGAGAGAGAGAGAGAGAGAGAGAGAGAGAGACAGAGAGAGAGACAGAGAGAGAGACAGAGAGACAGAGAGACAGAGACAGATAGACAAAATTAGGAACGCTACTGTCTACTATATCTTTGTTGAAGGCACAGGTGCTTTATCTAGTCATTAGCTGTATAGATGTTATTTGTTTGTTGATGGGGCTAGTGCAGTAGAGATGGAACCAAGTTAAAAGAAGAGAAGAGAAGGAAAGGGAAAGGAAGGAGAAGGGGAAGGGAAGGGAAGGGAAGGGAAGGAAGGAAAGGAAAGGAAAGGAAAGGAAAGGAAAGGAAAGGAAAGGAAAGGAAAGGAAAGGAAAGGAAAAAATCAATTACACCAAGCCTGAAGGCAGCATGTAAGAAATGCATACACTTAGTTTTCTGGAGCTTCCACTCTTGGTGTTCTTGTGACCTGAAGCATAGGAACATGCCCATGGTCAATATGTGACTTGTACCATGAGATTCCCTGTCTTCTTTTCTCCTCTGTATCTATATATGAGTCTAGAAAAGTTATGGTCATAGAAGACGCAGCCAATAGAGCCTCCTTCTTCTCACATCACTTAATACCGATTGCACAGAGGAAGTGGATTCTTCTGATGTAAGAAAATATGCTCAGAGCAGGGATGTATAGTTGATCCAAAAATATCTACTTCATATGCCTAAGACCATCCCTTTTTCTCTGTCCTGCTTGTTTTCATAAGCAAAATGATAATATTCCATACATACACAGCAGTAGTACAGTAAATATAGAAGAGCATTCTTCTTCAGGTAACCTAGTCACCACCATTTCTATTTAGGGCAACTAGAAAAAATTGACTTCTTGACTTAAAATGTTACTCATCTTTTCTATCTCTTTGCAAGCTATTGTAGCCTAACAAAGGCAACAAGTGAATAAATTACCAAAAGGAAAGCAATCAGTGGACCAATTGTAAAAATAAGCTTTGATAGCGACAATTCCAGCAACAAAGAAAGATATCATTTTGAAGTTATAGAGCACAATCAATGTATACAAATCTGTTTCAACATTTTCAAAAACCAGTCATGAGTGACTGTAAAATATTGGTAGGAAAAATGGTTAACCATCACAAGCTCAATAAGATGCATTTTGAAAACAGCCACTAAACAGAGTGTATTACAGAAATCTAATGCAGAAGTTCCAAACTGATAGATAAAAATAGTTTGATCACTAAGTAACCAAGAAGAGAAAGTGTAATAATAGTAAACTTCTGACCACACACAGATGGAAACTGGGCACATCCCAGACAGCAGTGAGATATAACCCTCAGCTGGGGATTTGCTACATGCCAACTGGGAGGAGTTAAATATATCAGTCAAAGAACAGAACACATTAAATCTGATTTTATTCTATTGGGCATTTTCTTCCTGTGCAGCCACACACAGTTCAGCAGCAGGGTAGCACAATTTTTATTTATTGCCCTAGAAAAATCTCTCCTCTTATTTCTTCTGTTACAGATTAATGGCACGAAAGAGTTAAGGAAGCTTTTTTTTTTTCAAAAAAAAAATAAAAATGCTAGATTATATCTGTCATGAAGGAATATTCTTCGTGTATGCTTCTGTGTAATCCATTTACCTCCTTATAGATCCTTCAAGCCCAGCGGAGAGTCCCTTAAGTCCATATGATACCCTTGTGTATTGCATTTTGTATTTGGATCTTTGATTTAGCTGAGAGAGGTTTGAAAACATATGTAGCTTGACAAGTCCCTACTGGCTACACAACTGGAGGAGAATGTAAGCCAGCTGTAACATGTTCTTGTTCATCTGGCTAAAGAACTGCCACTTCCAGACAGTAGCATATAAAAAAAGGCAACCATTTTTTCTAAAAAAAACTTCTTTGCCCTTTTGGAGATACACTTTAAAAAACTGGATTTTCAGGGAATAGAAGAAGATGAATGAAAATGAATCTCAACATCCTCCATCTTGGTTTTATACAGAAGTAAGACCCAAACGTTTTAAAGAACTATACTTAAGCACATTGAGGCTGTGAAATGCACTGGGTATTCAGTCCATTTTTGTTGCTGACAGTGAGCAGAATCACCCAACCATCACCATCAGCAAATTGGCTTGGTATATGTAGGAGAGGACTAGGCTGAGCCCAAGGGAGGTATCAAGGGCATCATCAGCCCCAAGTCCCTTCATGCCCACCAGAGATCTAAGTCCAGCCTACCTTGGATTCCGTTGACTTTTAATACAGCCAATTTGCCTTGATTGTTAGTAGTTCGGATTCTTGTAGGGAACATTAGCTTGCACTAAGCCTGCAGTCAACTGAACCGCCATGCTTCCTGATTCTTGCTTTTGACAGTGAAACTTATAATAAGGGATATAGAATAGAACAGAACAGAACAGAATAGAATTCTTTATTGGCCAAGTGTGATTGGAGACACAAGGAATTTGTCTTGGTACATACGCTCTCAGTGTACATAAAAGAAAAGATACATTCATCAAGAATCATAAGGTACAACACTTAATGATAGTCATAGGGTACAAGTAAGCAATCAAATCATATTAGGAAACAGTCAATATAAATCTTAAGGATATCAGCAACACAGAGTCAGTGATGGCGTTCGGGAAAAAACTGTTCTTGTGTCTTGTTGTTCTGGTGTGCAGTGCTCTATAGTGTCGTTTTGAGGGCAGGAGTTGAAACAGTTCATGTGCAGGATGCGAGGGGTCTGTAAATATTTTCAGAGCCCTCTTTTTGACTCGTGCAGTATACAGGTCCTCAATGGAGGGCACGTTGGTAGTAATTGTTTTTGTAGCCTCTCACAATAAATTGAATGGTCATCATCATCATGACTATTAATAATAGAATTGTATATTTGTCTGCATACTGACTGAGAGTTATTAGAGTTTTCCTTTTCCTTTTATGGATCATTTCTTCCTCACAACTCCCAGGGGTGAAATGCTACCGGTTCGCCCTGGTTTGGGCAAACCGGTAGTAAAAAAATGCTACCGGTTCATCTGAACTGGTACAGTATTTCCGACAATCAGCTGTGCTGCGCGATTTATATTCGCTAGCGAATCTAAATCGTGCAGCACAGCTGTTCTCCCCCCTTGCTGTTCTACTTACCTTCTTTTAAGCCTCCTTTTTCCATGCAAAGCGTGCGTTTGGCACGCACTGTGCATGCGTGTGTGCACAGCATGCATTTGGTGTGCACTGTGCATGCACACACACAGTACGCATTTGGCACGCACCGCGCATGCGCACGCAGCAAACCAGTGGCAAACCTCGGAGGATTTCACTACTGACAAGTCCCCTTTATTTTCCTTTGATTTCTCAGAAATGTGCTCACACAGATGCCTTCACATCCTCTTCTGGTGTTATCTCTTCTAAGGCAAATCTTTCTGTGCCCTCATTTAATTTACCATCATTGCAGTGATGCTGCAGTGATCAAAACAAATGGAAGATTCCTTCATTCTACTGTGGGTGCATTGAAAATTTGAAGCAAAGAACAACTGAGGATTCACCTGCAGAAAACCAAGTTTTCATTCACTGAAACTTTGTAGCTTCATTCCAATGTGCCTATATTGAAACTTAAAGTTCTTGGAAAAAAGATAGAGAGATGGAGGGAGGTTGGGAGAGAGAAGGAGAGAGAGAGGGAGGAGGGGAAGGGGGAGGGAGAAGGTGGGAGAGAGAGGGAGAGAGAGAGAACAGTTTAGGAAGGAAAACAGCAGTTTTGAAGTGGCATAGGGGATGCATTTGCAATGGGTTGAAATGCCAAGCCATCAAGAAGACATGAATGATTCACACTAACAGTGGGAAAAGGAAAAAGTGCTGTTTTGGCTTGAGAAAGGCTAATACAATGTTAACCCTTCAAGGTAGTCCAGACAAGAAACACAATCAGGAATACTAGCCGTATTATTTCTTGTTAAGGTTACATTAATACCGTGTTTCCCCAAAAATAAGACCCTGTCTTATATTTTTTTGAACCCTGAAATAAGCACTTAGTCTTATTACCATGTGCTCAAAAGCCCGATTGGGCTTATTATCAGAGGATGTCTTATTTTGGGGAAAACAGGGTAAAATCTTGCAAAACTGGAAGCATTTCTCTCCTCCTTTCCTTTTATTCTCTGAAAAGCTAGGAAAGGTCCTTCTGAAACATGTCCCATGCTCTTTCTCCTTCTCTGAGCTGAGATACCTTTTACACGGTGGCTGGCCAGTTTGAGGTAGCAAATATTGGACAATTGATACAGGATGAATACATGCAATTGTTACATATTCTGAATGCCCTAAAAGACCAGGAACAGCTCCCTTCTGAAAGTCTTTAATGTTTCTTCTTTTTTCATTGGATGGTCTTAAACTAGAGTTTCTGAATCTCAGCAACTTTAAGAGGTGTGGACTTCAATTTCCAACTTTGTGGTCTAAATAATCCTCCATTTGAAAAAGAAATGCTCAGTGACCAAGAATTATCACTGTCCTTTTTTTAAAAAAAACATTGGTTTGTCCTTTTTAAAAAACATTGGTTTGAAATACTTGGGCTATTATTATTTTTGACCTCATTTTTTTAGTGTTTTATAGTTGATTTTCTGTTGCCAAAATGTTTTTAAAATAATTATTTTAACTTCTGTTCCTTACTTTCTTAGGCTCTCTGAAGAAACAAGGCAAAGGATTTAAACAAATACATGCATTTCAAAATGACAAGGGCAACTGTACAATGCGTTTTTGGAGTGATCTGAATTGTGGACAAAAGGGTGTAAAGAAAGAATAATAGATAGGAAGACAATATTGCAAATATATTTCTAGATACAGATAACTGTGAAGTTACCCACTGGTGTATCAGAGATTTGACAATTTAGTGCTCAAGTGAAAAATAGATCATACCAATTATGAAATACAGACATATGTAACAAAAATTTGGAAGCACATGTCAGCTTTCACATCATGTTCAAAAGCATAAGAAATTCAATAACTAACATGAGAGAACCCTGAAATAATTTATGGTGGGAAAAATTTTGTCCTAGCAGCTTAGCTGGGCAGCACCTATAGGAAATACATTTGTTACAATTACAAATTAGTTTAAAACGAGGGCATTTTTCACTGAAGTCAATGAGATCAGGACTGTTATGAAAAAACTAAGTTACTAAGGCATATGGTTACAAACTTCTTATTATCTTAAATATATAAAAGTTGTGTGGTAACTCTTGAACAGTGCAGAAACTTAGATCCTTACTTTCCAATAAGTTCAGTGGCTGCTTTTTTAGGGTTGTTTTTTTTTTTTAAAAAAAAAAACTGCTTCCTTACTTATCAGATTAATTAAAATTTTATGCCATATGCTTCTTACCATACTATGCAAACAATGCTCAGCTTCTTGAGAGATCCCAACAGAGAGAGGAGCAAGCTCATTGCTAGTAATATCTCTAAAGGGGAACTAATAATAGCCACAATTATATATTTAAAGAGAATATGTACATTATTCAATAATGTTGTCATTTTTCACATCTGTTTAGTTACGAATCTATTTCACTCAGGAAACAATCAGCAAGAAAAGTTTTTAAAGAACAGGAAGAACTTTCTGATAGAAGTCTTCTAACATTTAAAGACTTTTTTGAATAATATATCACTCGTATGTGAGACTACACAAGTTCATAGGCAGGCAGTAATTGCTCTGCTAGTATTACTGCAAGCCTCCATGCATATTGTTGAGAGCGAAATAAAATATTTAGGTTTTAGCATTTTAAAACATCAGAGCAGAGCTCAAGATTATGTCTACATGCGGATTGGTGAAGGTCAGTATCGTCTGAATGTCTATGGATGGTCATGATTTCACAGTTTATATGTGGAGCAATGGTGAAATCCAATTTTTTATACTACTGGTTCTGTGGGTGTGCCTTGATGGGCATGGCATGGCAAGGATACTGTAAAAATCTCCATTCCCACCCCACTCCAGGGGAAGGATACTGCAAAATCCCCATTCCTTCCCCACTCCTGGGGGAAGGATATTGCAAAATCTCCGTTCCCACCCCACTCCTGGGGCCAGCCAGAGGTGGCATTTGCCGGTTCTCCGAACTACTCAAAATTTCCGCTACCAGTTCTCCAGAACCTGTCAGAACCTGCTGGATTTCACCCCTGATGTGGAGGCATAGTTACTGCAGTGATAACATATTACGATTGACATATGAATTTTTATTATTTCATTCAAAATTAAACCCACACTGAATTAAATTAGACTCCTAAGTGAAAGTCAGACTGAAGCCTAAATAAGCTTAATTAAATCCTATTGAAATGGTTGGTCATGAATGACCATTAATATCAACTGAAGAAGTTGAACACATCTATTTTTCTTTTTAACACAGGCAGCCATAGAGCAGGGAGTTGGGTCTTGTGACAGATAAGGAGATTACTTATTATTCCATAACATAGCTGCAAATCCCCCTAAAAGACTGTTACCTATGAGAGGGGAGCTTTCTTGGGCACCCACAGAAGTCTAAGAGGAGGAGAGAAATTCATGGCCCAACTCACTTACAATCTATTTTTATATCACAAACTCAGTCTTGTTTGGATCTACATGTGACACCTACTGCCAAAACAAAACAAAACAACTAGTTACTATTAGAATCCCACATGGTTTTTAGAGTTCTAATCCCAGGGAACACTAAAAGTAATTGCTATGGAAATAATCTGGATTAGGAGATCTATGCCCAAATTCCATTGATTCCAATTGAGTTTCAGAAAAAAATTGAACAATGTTCACTGAAGGAAATGCCTGGAAAAAGTGGGGGGAGCAGATTAAGTTTATAACTTTCTGCATATAGTGGTTGTTCTACAGATAGGATTCCTGAGCAGTTTTTGCAAATAAAATCTGTAAACTAAAAACTGATCCACGGTGTAAGTATCATCTGTTTTAGCCCATTGCAGTAACTGAATCATTATGGTGGAATTTATGAATAATCATTACTGTATATCAGAGATTTTGGATTGAGTATGTTTTCAGCTTCCGATAATGTTTTAAAGTTTTATTCTTTTACTGTGGAATATTTTTAAATCTCTAGAAAAAATACAGTATGCAGAGTTTGCTGCCACTATGTTTTTATTTGTCAGTGACAGAAAAGATAAATCCCTTTTTTCCATCAACTATTAGCTGGCAATTCACCAGTTAGTAAGGAGCTGCTATCTAGAATTTAGGAAATTCAACCTTCAATTCAGCCTTGGATTTTATTGGGTTCTCCTGATCAGTCAGTATTTCTTGTTCTGACTTTTTATATGGTGGTTGTGTGGATTAAAAAAAAAAGAGGGGGGGGTTGGAAGACCCGGAGAGAGGAAGGAAAGGGAATATATGTTTCTTTGAGCTCCTTGAAAAAGTAATATTACACAAATATTAGCAAAAGTTAAGCCACTAATTAATCAGGAAATATTTTATTCCTAGTTTATCAAGAATTCCTAGCATTTCCTTGAGTGGGATCCTTGATGCTCTCTGAGCTTGGTTGTTTTCTTTGCAGACGTTTTATTCCCCAACTAGGTAACATCATCAGTGTTAGAAAGGAGTGGGTTTGCTCTGTTTTTATATACTAATGGCTTGCCCTGTCAATAGTGTCCTGGTTGGTTCCTTGATTAGGCTGTTGCTTATTGTTAGCTTATTGGTCTCAGTTGGTAGTTCCTTGATTGGGGGTATTGCCTACTGCTTGAGTTCCTCCATTTCCATGAGCGCTAGAACAAGCTGTGAAATTTAACTTTCCAAATTAAATAAATTAATGAAGTGGAGAAGAGTCTATTTTTTATGGTAAATGCACTGATTGATTGGGATTTATTTCTGAATATTGCCTTTACTCTAAACGGTTAGCAAAAGACTGGTTTTTATAGCAAAAAAAGGGGCAAGCATAAATGCCGCTCAGGCTGGTGTGCCAGGAAAACCACTGGAGTGCTCCCAGGTATGAATTTAGTCCTGTCACAGCAAATGTTTCTGTGGTAAACAGTCAGTAACCACTTATTTGTTCTGGCAACTCTTACCATTCAAATGCTTTCTTTTATTAGCATAGGATACATTTCTCTGGAATGAATTAGTCAATGAGGCAGGTATCAGGTGACTTCAAGAAAGATGGCAACTGGCTTAAAGGGGTACTGTACTGTTATTTGTAGTTCCATTATTTTATTTTATTTTACTTTATAGAAAAAATGCAGCTTAGGTTCTGTTCTTCATACTTTTTAGATCATTCCTCAACAATGCATTGTTTTCCTTCTTCCTTTTCTGCTTTCCTTCTAATTTGTACATAGTACATTTTCTAAAATGTTTTCTCTTAATGCCTTTCCCCCCCTTTTTCCTTAAAAAACAAAAAGACCCAGAGTGTGGCTTTTTTTACAGACACTGAGGCCCCAGAGAGAAAATACCCTTCTGAGCCAATTGTAACTTGGACTTTGTACAAAATTATGAACTAGCTTTTGCTCTGAAGAAGGTGGCTGTAGCTGGATAAAATGAGTCAGAAGGCAGAATCCGTAGAGCAATTATTGCCAAGATGTTTGCATTCATTTGCTGCTAATTTCTGCTCATAACTTAAAAACATCTTTTTATATCATAAACTTCCAAGGTAAATTTGCTTGGAATGTGGCTTGGCTAATATTTGTTTGTATTCCACAAAGCAATAAAATCAATGGGTTGATAAGGTATGTATTTTACTGACCTGAACTCATTTTTTTTTAGTTCTGTAATACAAAATTATATTATCTATTGAAAAGCTGAATGTTTTCCCCCTTCTAAAATAGCATGCATTTGCTATCATTTTGTTTTGCTTCTTTTCCCTTTACGTGCATATAAAAACAAGGCGCTGAAATCTTGGAAAGAGACAAATCATAAAAAAACTCTTCAAGGATCTTGTCAGACATTAAACAGTACAAATTGCACATTTTTCATGGAAGTATTAGCTTTTAGTGCATGCTTGGATCCAAGTATAATAGATTTTCCCAAACTGGGAAAGAATGTATGCTACAAAATTACCAGAACTAAGAGCTCAGATCATCTAGCAGAGCAATATGATCCCTACACTTTCAGGGTACTTCTCTCAAAGGTAACTGGAAACTTATATAAAGCAGGAAGCATGGGGAAAAAAAAAGATTTTAGGAACTCTTTGCTAAAAGGCAACCATCAGGGATAAGCAATTTGTAAATAAACTTAGAAAAATAAAACAAATCTGTAGATATTGTGGATTTTGGGGTAAATGTAGATGTTTATAACAAATGAATTAGCTCAAAGGAGATGACAAGGTTCTGAAATAAGCTTGGAGTCGCTCTTATGTTGTATATCAGGGCTCAGTAACTCTTAGTGACATGGCAGCTATTTAATGCATTTCTACTCGGCTCTTCAGCCAAAAGGATATACAGAACAGTTTACAGAATTTCAGTAATGATAGGTCCTGAAATCATGTTGGCAATGTAAATAGACCAAGGAGGAGGAGGAGGAGGAGGAGGAGAAGGAGAGAAAGAGAAGGAAAAGGAGAAGGAGAAGGAGAAGAAGAAGAAGAAGAAGAAGAAGAAGAAGAAGAAGAAGAAGAAGAGGAAGAGGAAGAGGAAGAGGAAGAGGAAGAGGAAGAGGAAGAGGAAGAGGAAGAAGAAGAAGAACCTTCCAAATAATGGCATGGAAGTGACCCCTCTCCCACCAACAGTCACCCACCCACTAGCCCTTAAAATCTGACCCAGACAGTTGGGGGAGATGACAGAACAGAAAGTCTGAGAAGCCGTTCATGGAATCAGAGCAAGAAAGCATTTTGTGTGCCAACACAGCACTAAATTTACAAAAGAGACTGAATAATATCATTTAATGACTGAATTATTATTTTTTTCATTGTGCTAGAGAAAAATGTTCTTTTTTTGAGCCTCTTATTCTTTGTATTCTTTTCATTTACACAGTTTGGATTGAAGTCACATCATTTCAAATATTCAAACTATGCCAGAGGGCAAAGCATCTTTACCTTTTTTCTTTTCTTTTTTCTTTTTTTCTTTTTACAACTATGAAATTGGGAACAATGTGTTTGGTTTGGTTTGGTTTATTATAAAATTTATTTGCTTCCCATCTCATATCCAATGGTTCTGAGCAGTTTACAACATAAAAATTTTAAAAATATTAAAACAATTAGTTATAAAATAATAGGGGGTATATCTCCATATTGACTATAGCCATTGCTCCTTACGACAATCATTATCCATTGCAGGGCATTATATAGGAAACTTCATGAAAAAAATCAGGTGAGGCTTATAGTAGAATGCCTGATTTATATAGAGACCTCTACCATAAAATTAGAATAAAAATAATCTAGCCTTGGAAGAACTGCCCTTGAGAGAACATGTGAATATTGTTCTTATAGTTTACCTGTTTACTTGTTTTATGTATTTTACTAATTTTTGATGGATATTTCCTCTTAAATTTGGAACCATCTTTTTTATTAGAACATTTGTTCAGTGTTTCTGATTAGATAATTTTTTTATGAAACACCATATTTATACTTTATACATTTATACATTTTATAATTAAAAAAGAAGCACAAACTTAATCATCGTAGTCTTTAAATTTGACTGAAAAAAGGGAAGGGAAAAAATTGAAATACAACCAAAGAGGAATGATGATGATTTCTTGAAGATGATCCTTGATCTTAGCAAATCTTATTGAAACACTCTGTTAATCACATGAATTAAGATCTATTCTTTCATATGATAATCATGCAATGTTTGAGAATGAAATATACTGTATTTCTCCTAAAACACAACCCACCCCAAAAAGAACTGCTTTGTGCAGCACTGTTTTGTGCACATGAATTAAAATTAAGTCCTACCCCCAAAATTTGGCCCTATTTAAGCACATGCACGGCCAGGCTTGCCAGAGTGGACGATGGCAGGCTTTTTCAGGTGGACAGCTAGCTTTCAGGTGGACAGGGTAGCTGGAGTAACCATTACAGGTAGGCAAGGTTGTGCGAGGCACGTGGGTCAGTTTGCTCGCTTTTTTCGGCCACGAAAGAAGTGGCCCGGTGGCCAGGCAAGGCATGTTGGGTGAGTGGGTCGCTCTTTTTGGCTGTGAAAGAAGCAGCCCAGTGGCCAGGCGAGGCACGTTGGGCGAGTGGGCAGCTCTTTTTGGCCATGAAAGAAGTGGCCCAGTGGCCAGGCGAGGAGTGTGAGGGAAAAATTAAGACACCCCTCGAAAAGAAGGCCTAGCTGTTTTTCGGGGGGTCAAAAGAAAATAATACCCAGTTGTATTTTTGAAGAAACACAAAATCAGACTTTCATAAAATATAGTTTTGCTCTGGACTGACTTCAAAGGGAATGGAAGCCTGCCCTGGACCCAGCTGTTTTGAGCAACTTTCGTCTGATCTCCAACCTTCGCTTCCTTGCGAAGGTTGTTGAGACTGTGGTGGCACGTCAGCTCCAGGTGGTCCTGGATGAAGCGAAGTACCTCGATCTGTGCCAATTGGGCTTCAGGCCCGGATACAGCACAGAGACAGTATTGGTCGCACTGGTGGATGATCTCTGGAGGGCCCGGGACAGAGGTCATTCCTCTGTTCTGGTCCTATTAGATCTTTTGGCAGCTTTCAATACCATCAACCATGGTATCCTGCTGCAGTGCCTCGAGGGGTTGGGAGTGGGAGGCACCGTTTTACGGTGGTTCTCCTCTTACCTCTCAGGTCGGATGCAAGCTGTGTTGGCAGGAGGGCAGAGATCGATCATGAGGCCCCTCACTTGTGGGGTGCCTCAGGGGTTGGTTCTCTCACCCCTTCTGTTCAACATTTATATGAAACCGCTGGGGGAGATCATCCGTTGTTTCGGGGTGGGGTATCATCAGTATGCTGATGATAACCAGCTTTTTATATCCACCCCAAACCAGCCCAGTGATGCCCTCGATATGATGTCCCGGTGCCTGGAAGCGGTACGGATCTAGATGGGGAGGAACAGGCTTTGGCTCAACCCTGCCAAGACTGAGTGGCTGTGGATACTGGCATCTCGATTTGAAGGAGAGATTCCATCGCTGGCTAAATTTTGCCCCCTGTAGACAGGGTGTGCAACTTGGGTGTCCGCCTGGATTCACGGTTGAGCTTAGAAGATCATATAACAACTGTGACCAGGGGGGCATATGCCCAGATTCGTCTGGTCCACCAGTTGCACCCCTATTTGGACCGAGGTGCCGTATGCACAGTTACTCATGCATTAGTTACCTCCCGCATTGACTACTGTAATGCTCTCTACATGGGGCTGCCCTTGAGGACCACTCGGAGGCTTCAACTGGTACAGAATGTGGCCACACGGGTTGTGATGGGAGAGTCCCGATACTCCCATGTTACACCCCTCCTGCGCGACTTGCATTGGTTGCTGGTTGCCCTCCGGGTGAGATTCAAGGTGCTGGTGATGACCTATAAAGCCCTACATGGCTTAGGCCCAGGATATTTGGCGGTCCATCTTCTGCCAACAACAGCTGCCCATCTCCCGGTGCGTTCTCACAGGGAGGGCCTGCTCCGGGTGCCGTCAGCTAGACAGTGTCGGCTGGCGACCCCCAGAGGTAGAGCTTTCTCTGTGGGCGCGCCCACCCTTTGGAATCAACTCCCCCTGGGGCTCCGGTTGGCTCCTGACCTTCACACCTTCCACTGCGAATTAAAAACATGGTTGTTTACATTGCCCAGCCTGGACTGAGAGGGTTTTTAGATTTTGGGGGTTTTAATATAAATTACATACGTACATTTATGTATTTTATATTTTTAACTGGTTGTTTTATTGTTGTGAGCCGCCCTGAGTCCTCGGAGATAGGGCGGCATATAAATTTTATTAAATAAATAAATAAATTTTGGGAAAGTTAATAAAGTGTAATTTTTTGTGTATGTCATTATTGCTGTTGTTGATCAAATGGGCTTAATCTTACTTATAACTTGCTTTTTTTAATAAGACAATGTAGCATCTTATAGGGAGTCTCCCCTAATTTTATTTCAGTAACAAAAATCTCTGAGGTAAGTTGGGCTGAGTTTAGTTTCGTTTAGTTTAGTTTATTTGATTTGTATACCACCCTACTCCCGAAGGACTCAGGGCGGTGAACAGCCAAGCAATAAAATACATAAATACACAAAATTTAAAAACCAGATAAAATCAAATTAAATCATTTTGGTCCAGACAGATTAAAACACCCCAATAATTTAAAAACAGATTAAAATTTACATATTAAAAGAGGGAGGAGATTAGGCAAGTCCGCTTGATGGAATAAAAAGGTCTTCACAGCGCGGCGGAAGGTGCGCAGATCCGGGATCCTCCGTATCTCTGGGGGGAGCTCATTCCAGATGGTAGGTGCCCCCACAGAGAAGGCTCTCCCCCTAGGGGCCGCCAGCCAACACTGTTTGGCTGACGGCACCCAGAGGAGTCCCTCTCTATGAGAGCATACTGGCTGGTGGGAGGCTATTGGTGGTAGTAGGCGGTCCCGTAGATAACCAGGTCCTAAGCCATGGAGAGCTTTAAAGGTGGTAACCAAAACCTTGAAGCGCACCCGGAAGACCACCGGGAGCCAGTGCAGCTCGCGCAGGAGAGGTGTCACATGGGAGCGCCATGACGCTCCCATTACCACCCGCGCAGCCGCACTCTGCGCCAGTTGGAGCCTCCGGGTGCTCCTCAAGGGGAGCCCCATGTAGAGAGCATTACAATAGTCCAGGCAGGAGGTGATGAGGGCATGAGTGACCGTGTGTAACGAGTCCCGATCCAGAAAGGGACGCAACTGGCGAATCAGGCGAACCTTATAAAAAAAGGTTGAGAGAAACTGACAGGACCAAGTCACCCCAAAAGCACCCATGATTAAGTGGTTACCCAAACCCCAATCTTTCAATTAAGTGTACATCTTAATCATACACTTCACCACACAATACTTATATTGATTGTACAGAATTGTAAAATGTATTTACAAGAACCAGTATGCATTCTGGAAAATTCCATATGTCTGTCAAACGATATATATATATATATATGTATGTATATATATATATATATATATATATATATATATATATATATATATTTGGTTATTCAGGTTTTCTCCCACGTAAAATTGGAAGTGTCTTGGCGATGTTTCGACAAAGTCTCATTCGTCATCTTCAGGCTGGTGTTTTCGGCTTCGTGCTTCTAGGAGCCGAAAACACCAGCCTGAAGATGACGAATGAGACTTCGTCGAAAGGTCGCCAAGACACTTCCAATTCTACGTGGGAGAAAACCCGAATAACCAAAGACCTACACACACACACACACACACACACACACACACACATATATAGGGGGGAAGGCTCCCTTTTCTGTCTAGAGATTAGATTGCCCTAATCCTGCTTCATTTTGGAGACAGGGAATCTGAAATTTAAAATCCTTTCCTGCATTAAAGCGCAAAACAAACTATTTGAGCAAAAGACTGGTAGAAGATCATTTGCTCTATATGAAATGATGAGTTCACAAACAAGCTCAGGGAGAATTTTTTTTTTTTTTTTTTTTTTTAGATTACTGCCACAGGAGATAACAAAAGGAAATACTTTAAGGTACTATAATCATTTTAGGCCCCTTTTTTTCCAGGTCACTGTAATCTACCCAAAGATAACTAATTGCACAAAGTAAACATTCCTCTTCAACCACAAAAGGAATCTATTACACAAACATATAATTCACAGTCATTTTTAGTGGGCTGTAAACAGTTTGGAATGAGCATAAAATGGGACAAAAATCAAAGTGAGCATTTTGAAATGAAAAAGTGTTTGCTACAAAAGGTCAGTCCCTTTGCTTGGCAAACTATGCAGAAAAGCCTGGGAAAATGTTGAACACACAAGCAGTAAGGGGATTTTAAAGCCAACAACCTCCCTGTTTCTTTAAACAGACATCGGAACCTATAACTGGATGCTGTCAAACAAATGACAGCAAAAAAATAGAACAGCTGCTAACAAGTAAAGTTAAGAGATAAAAGTTTTAAAAGCCAGGGACCTTCTTCGAAGTGGACTAAAGGTCTTTCTTAAATCTTTATTCAGGGCTAGGGATCTCAGGAGGACTTTTTGGCTGAGAGTCAACTATGTGATTTTTGTATATAATTCTTGCAACAGAGGGGGAAAAAAATCAGCAGTGTTGTTGCAAACACTGACATTAAGAATTTGAGTATACAAGTTGTCTTGAAGTGTCACTGGTTCTCATGATAGAAATTATATGGGCAAGATTCTTTACAACATTTTGAACCAGATCAATTAAAAAGAAAAGAATGGAGCCCATTAAGAATATTCAGAAAGAAATCCAAAAGCCTTTAAGTGACAAATTACAGAACCGGAGTCCCATGATATTAACAACTTTCAGCATAACCATTTTCTCTGAAGGCAATACTTTGATATTAAAGTACGAGACATGATAGAAACACCCTTCTAGCCTTTAGCTTTTCTTCCTGACCAGATCTGGTAGTAACCGCAAATCCCTGCTTCTGGATTTCTAGAAACCTATGACTGTGTCTGCAGAATGATATGGCCCTCTGGCTTGAATCAAAAGAGCATTTCCTATGTGGTAGATGTGGGCAAGTGAGTTTAGCCACTTAACTCAGAATTAGGAAATGGGATAAAAGAGAAGGATATTTTTCCTGTTCCTCTCTTTGCTCAGGAAGTAGCTGTGTGATGAAAAAATAGTAACATGATGAGAGAGAGAGAGAGAGAGAGAGAGAGAGAGAGAGAGAGAGAGAGAGAGAGAGAGAGAGAGACTGCTGCACTATCATACTTATAATCCCAATTTTGGACATGAGTATATAAATAACAGCATTTGTGTTGTGATGTCATGGCATACATTTTGTCACTTGTCCCTTTGTTCTCCATATGGACACATGTCTTTTCTCATTAAGTTTAAAGGGTACCATATGGCATCCTTGGCCTCTTTTTCATCTCAAAAGCAGGACAACACTGAATTATTTCCATTATTCCACAGTAGAAAGAGAAAGATGAGAGAATTAGATGTTGGTATTGCTGTTTCCAACGGTGGCCTCTGGACTCAACATTTACATTAATGCACAGACTCCTCCCTCTTGCTAACTAACTTTAGTGCATTTGTTATTGGCTTTGTATGGATCACAATTACACCCTAATTAAAAATCAAAACAGATCTGAAAGAAGAAACAAATTGTTGTTAGGCTCATTTTAAATAATAATGACAAACTAGTGTGATCCAAGAGCTTTTCATATTGCCCTCTCTCATTCAGAAAACGTATCTCTGAGGAGTCATATTATTTCCATGTGGGTAATGAGGAGGGATTGTAGTGGGAAGTTGAGAACATAGTTTATGGCTGAGTCTGCACCTCACTTATGTATTTCCAGTTTCTCTAATATCTTTGTCTATTCTTTTTACAAACTTATGCATTTTAAATAGATATTTTTTAAATACGTTATTTTAATTGTTGGTGAGCCACAAAGCAAAATTCAACAGTCTTGCATAATTAGCTAGAAAACAGATGTGAAAATAATCCTAGAACAGAAATGTTTCACGAAATAATTTCTCTTTTCCCTGCACAGAATTTCTAGTCTAACCAATAATAAAGGTGAGCTTTAATAATGACATATTATAGCAATAGCACTTAGACTTATAAACTGCTTCACAGCCCTCTCTAATCAGTTTACAGAGACAGCATATTGCCCCCAACACTCTGGGTCTTCATTTTACCGACCTCAGAAGGATGGAAGGCTGAATCAACTTTGAGCCAGTGAGAATCGAACTGCTGCCAGTCAGCAGAATTAGCCTACAATACTGCATTTTAATCACTATGCCACCATGGCTCTCAATATGTTAACATTAACATATTAATGTTAAATTGACAGCTAACAAAGGAACAAAGCAGAACATTAAATCTAAAAAGTGTTGGAGGAGAAGTATTCATTTAGATTAAAATAACTTTTTTCACCTATTCATAATCAAAACAATGATGATGAATAAATCTTATATAAGGATATACGACACAGGACTGGCAACAAGTTAAGAATACTAGTAGGTCAAATTATTTAAATAATAATGCAATCCAACGTTAGTGGATATATAACATTTTCAATGAAACCTTTAGCATCAAGAAATTATTAATGACCTATTTAGTTTGAAATTACTATCTGACACATTCTGAAGTTCCTTCCTTTTATTCAATATTATTATTTTCCATATCCCATTTACTTTAAAGTATATCTTCTCTTGTATGGAACATGAAAATAATATATTATTGTTAGCTTTTAATTTAAAATGATTTTGCGTAGCCTATGGCCACATCTAGCAGGCAGTGTTAATCAAATGAGACAAGATTTTTGCAAATTGCCAGTAAATGTGCAATGTGAAACTCACAAATGAATTCAGGTGAATTTAAACTGATTTTAAGATATGGAATGTTATACCTGAGGCTTTTTACTGCCAGTACTTATTTTCATGGGGAGAAATACTTCAGAGTAGTGCAATCTAGTTCTGCAATAGAGGTTCTTCAGAAAGAGAAAAGAAACTTTCAATTTAAGGGAAACAAACCATACGGTTACAGTATGAAGATAGGACCGAGAGAGGGAGAGATACAGAGCTCTCTATTTCAGCCAAGATGCCAGCTGCAATGAATGTTTAGGCCATCTTACTAAGACTATGTAAGTAAACATACAGTTTTCATTAACTATGCCTTTCCCATAATTGGTACATAAGTATTTCCCATGACTCTGTAGTTGAATAACTTGGCTGGAGGCATATCTGGCCATTAGGAGGAGGACTTTAAATCTGTTGAGTCCCAGCCATGCTGGGAGACTTGGCACCTCCACATATGGCTTCCTAATACCAACCCCTGTCTAAAATGTCATCAGAAGCTTTCATAAACATTGGATTTAGCTTCACATAAATTACTGCTGTCCTGCAATAGTTTGTGCCAGAATTTAGTGAAAACAACACACTGAGTAAACAGAAGTAAAGGCACAGGAATTATAATCCTAGTCCAGGAAAAGAAAAAAAAAATGTATACCAAGGATAAAGTCATAAATAGTGATAAAATGCAAATTTTATCACATGCCACTGAGATTAGTTATTATTTATATCTCTACTTAGCTAATGCCATATGCTAGCTTTAAGTTATAGTAAGTAAAGGGAAGGAAGCATACAAATCAAAGCAAAAGCATGCAGTACAGTACTTATAAAAACTATTCTACAGAATTAAAATTATTCTGCATGTCTTCTCACAGACTACAGACATCTTCCTTGAAAATACATATGTATATGTATATACTGAATGTATATATGTAAATATCTATTTTTCAAGGAAGTGTATTAGATGTCTGTAGTCTGTTAGAAGGTATAGAGAGTAATTTTGGGGCACTCTGATAATATTTATTTGCAGTATCTATGAATAACAAAGATACATGTATTTTGCTTAAAGTAGCAACATTTTGCTAAATTATGTGTAAACGTCACCCCTAAATGGCTGCTAACAGTTCTTCTTTGTTAGGGAATAGTTTTGTGTGATTATCATTTTATTGATTATGCTTTTATTGGTCAATGACCAAAATAAAGTTTCTGTCTGTAAAGGTAAAGGTTCCCCCGCACATGTGTGCTAGTCATTTCCGACTCTAGCGGGTGTGCTCATCTCTGTTTCTAAGCCAAAAAGCTGTCCGAAGTCATCTTCGTGGTCATGTGGCCGGTATGACTGAACACTGAAGGCGCACGGAACACTGTTACCTTCCCACCAAAGATGGTCCCTATTTTTCTACTTGCATTTTTTACGTGCTTTGAAACTGCTAGGTTGGCAGAAGCAGGACAGGTAACGGGAGCTCACCCCGTTGTGTAGCACTAGGGATTCGAACTGTTGAACTGTCAACCTTTCAATCGACAAGCTCAGCGTCTTAGCCACTGCGCCACTGTGTCCCTGTCTTTCTATAGATATCAGAAAAAAACAACAATGTTAAAACTACACTATAATTCTTATTGCCTGAAAAGTTTCAAAACAGCAGAGTTAGGAGAACATTTAAAGTTTCCAATAGCATTGAAAAAGCCAAGGTAAAATTCCAGATGACTCTTTCCACCAAGAGAAAAAACCCTTTCCTAGTATTGGTAATGTCTATGGCAAAAAACATATTGTAATATTAATAGTATTCTTTTGTCTGCACTTTTAGGATGGACTTTGCTAAAGGTGAGAAATATCTTAACTTCACAGGGGAAAAAATAGGGGGGGAAAGCCGCATCTATAACTTTATAGAACTGTGCAATATGGGTTACTTTTCTTCTCAGGTAGATGGCATATTGAAAGGATAAGGACATCCTTTTAATATCTTTCTTATCTTAAAATATATCTTTATTCTCTTTAACATCTCTATTAGCTTTAATGCATATTTTAATATTTCAAATCTCATTTTACTTGTAAGCCACTCAGAATCACTTATTATGCAGTAAGGTGGGCAGTGTAGAAATTCAATCAGCCAATCAATAGAATAAATAAGAACATTGCATTAGCAAAGGCATTTACTATTGAACATTTTTCAAACAGGGTTGCATTTTTCAATGAATTAATCTGATCCACAAACCAGTTATTTTGTAGTACTTGGAATTTGAGTTGTTTAATGCCACTTTATGGGAGGTATCTAAGACTGAGGAACTATTCCAGCATCCAGTCCACACTTTTATGGACATAAGCAGTGCATCGCTGTATTCTTTCACTAAAGCTTGTTTAATTCTCTTGCAATGAGCAAGAACAGCCAGGGGGAACTTAATATCACAATGGTAAAAGTTCCAAATTCAGCAGGAGTGGCTTTTTAAAAATTGTACAACACAGGCTATCAAACATGTAATGGCTTTTAATCCAGAATATTCATCTACATTTTAGATAATTTATATTTTCTTTCTTCTTACAAGCTTGGTTGTGATCAACTAACCCCAAAATTGTAAAAATGAAACAAACTGGGGTCTTGTTAATTTTCCAAGGGATTGACCTGTAGAATCAGTAGGTGAAGCCGCTAATGAAATGTAGCTAAATGTTATCACTAATTGATGTAGATCAAAAGCTTATAAAGAGACAGCTGCAGTGGTCAGTTCAAAAGATAGCAATCCTAAAAGAGACTCCCACATTCCAAAATCTCCACTGCATACTTCTGGCTCTAATATTTCCATATTTCATAGCTACTTGATATCCTGGGAATATAATTTTCCTAATTCATTTAATATGAGTAAAATGGAATTTCCAGGAATTATACACCATTAACCCTGCATACATATAATATTACATGAGCATATTTCAATGAATGTATTAGGCTTTCCCCTTATCCTCTGTCCTCTCATGCTAGCACTTCCCTTAACTCCCCTTTGCTGCTTTGAAGGATTTACGATCCCTCCAGAATAGATTCCAAAGGAGTATTGGAGGCTTAGAAGGAAGGGTGTTGATGGATACCTTTTTGGCACAGTGCAATACAATACAACTGCTGTATAAAAGTAGATTTCCTTTATCATTAACTTCATGAAAGTTGGTTTTGTGCATTAGAAATATCTTTTACTTGATTGCTAACTTCATTTTAGTTGAAAATTACTCAGAAGCAGAAAATGGAATGTATACATTACAAGGACATATCTTTAAAGCAGGTAGGAAGGGGTGATATCATTGTAGTTTTAACACCCAGCTGTCCATCAGTAAGGAAATGAAAGATATAATTTAAAATCTCATTTATAAATATACCAGCCACATTTAGGAATGCATGTAGATCACAAAATACGCACCTCGTTCCTCAACAGCTTTTATGCACATTTTAACGAAGTGGGGGACAGTAGAGCCATCATGTTCACACACATTGTGTAGGTAAGCACCAAAAATCTGATCTAGAAAACACAAAACAAGAGGATGGTTGATTAAACAGAAACCGCACTTTAAATAAGCCCCCTGAAATGTGAAACAAAGTGAATAGTAAATTGTAAAGGTTTTATCATCCACTTACCTAGTTTTGTAAGCAAAGTTTGCTTGTCAAATATAATATCAAAGAAACTCAGAGGATTCCATTCTAAGTTTTGCCTTATGTTTATGAACATTGTGTATGTTTAGTTTTTACTAGATATACAGCATACATAACAATGATCCCTACTCAAATTGTGTGACTATATCCCTGAAAAACAGTGAGATAAATCTGATGTATGACCAATTTGCAACCCATTTCTTTCCTTGGGACTGAGGCCATGAGCTATGACTTTTGATTTATTTTACTTGGCACACTGAGTTAAGGCTATCCACAGCTAGTTCTGAGTGGTGTGGATATCAAGAACTGTCAGCTGTATTATAGAACAGATAAGCAGAGATACTCTTTTCTGTGCAAGCCCCAACTATAATCATCTTCATGTCAGGTTGTTATGTAAGGTGAAAATTCTACTTCTTCCACTCTCATTCAATATGTAGGAGTAAAATAGACTGGGTAGTTGAATGTTATTCCTATAGAAAATCAATAGGAAAGCTTTAGCCTGGATATGTCTTCCAAAATAATGTTTTAAGAATAGCTGAGGGTCACAGCTGCATATCCTGAGATCATTACTTGCTGCCTAAAGTTCAGTGGTGGGTTGCTCCCGGTTCCGTCCGGTTCTTTAGAACCGGTAGTAAAAGTGGCGGGAGGCTCATAATTGTCTATCTGCACATGCGCGCATCCATTGCGAACCAGTAGTAAAGGTAAGTAGAATCCACCCCTGCTAAAGTTGCTGTTTTCTTGTGATCTTAGATGGCCAATGGTTTGTTCAGAAAATACGGCCTGGAAAGTTGCACTGGCATTGAAATAACTAAATGTATACAGCATTGTAATATAATCCAGAGAATATAATCCTTGTGTAAAAATAGCCATTTGATGGGGAATCTGAGTTTAGAAAATGTTAACTGTCCAATAAGTGAAAGACTCTATTTGGTTTATCATCAGTCTAGTAGATTGTTTATACCTGACATTTGCAGCTGTATTTCAAATTCAAAATTCAAATTATGTTTTTTTTAAGTGCTTGAAAACTAAGTTTTGAAGGACAGTACATATATTTTAAAATTAAAACCAACTGGCCCATGTACACTTAAAGTGTTTAATAGGACAGGGTTTGGACTTCAAACAAGAATAAACGTGAAGAACAAGCACAAATAGCCTCATATATTCGTTACAGCAACCTGTCTTTTTCAGACTTTAACACAAGGTGATAACAAGATGTGACTGTTTCAAAAGTCTCAATAATTTGACTGCTTAAAAGAATAACATCCTTTTTCCTAGCTTGTTCAGAAGCCTGAAAAATAACAGGCTTGTTTAATTAAGAACAGAGAAATTTGCTGGAGGTCTGAAGCTGTTTTTTTTACTCTTTTTCACAGAGTGCACAATGACATTAAACAATATAATCTACAGTATGAAGGTGGGGGTGGAAGGCATGCCAATATCCTCTCTTCAGATAGGACAAGCCAATTTAGTGTAGTGGCTTAGGCACCAGGTTAGAAACCAGAAGATAGTGAGTTCTAGTCTCACCTAAGGCATGAAAACCAAGTGGGTGACTTTGGACTAGTCACTTTCTCCCAGATCATAGAGTTATTGTTGTATAGAAAATAGGAAGAGTAATAGGTATGCTCACCTCCTTGAGTTATTTATAAAAATAATAAAGATGAGATATAAATAAATAAAACGATCCATTGTTTTTAAAAATAACACTTTGTATTGCATTTATACATCATATCAAGACATACTGTGTACATATGCTCTGCACATATAACTGGATGGACTATAAACCATGAATAGAAAGAAAAGGTCCAGAATGTTCTAAGACATAAAGTAGCATTGTTATCATACAGTACTGTATGATAACAGTACTGTAATGGTATTGAAGTCCTTTCAGGTAAATAATTTAATAACATTATTATATTCTGCCTCTCTATTATGTCATCATTATATTACATTACAGTCATCCAATAGCAAAAAAAAAAAAAAAAGAAAGAAAAAAAGAAAAAAAAAGAGTTGTTATTGCATTAACTCCAACCTTTTGTACAAAGTTGACATTTTTCCCTTGGCAAGTGTTTAATTATTATTTTTAGGAGATTCATTATTTTACTAAGAATAAGTCGCCCTGACCCTTGACAATGCTTGTAAATTGTACAGTTTACAAAATGATTTTTTTATTATTATTATTTTTGTGCTTCATAACTTTAAAACCCTCTGGCTGGCTGAGGGTGTACATCATGACGTATGTCAGGATAACTAGGTTAGTGCGCTGAGATTACAAATTAGCTTCATCTTCCTTCATCTCTGCTACATATTTTTGACAAATTATGAAGAGAGTGCTCCTTAATGGGAACTTTGTCAGCAGAATCAAAATGAATCAAACCTGTGAGAGAAACCATTCAATAGAAGCGGTTTAAAATGTTTAAACAATGTGGCTATAAGATCATCATTTAAGCCCAGAGATAGTCTCTGCATACCTTGCCAGCAGAGCATGACACTTGGAAAATTAGTGTAGAGGCCTTTGACAGCACTCTATAATCAATGTTTCTTAGCAAAGCCTAAAATAATCCTAGGAGAGCATGCATAACTAATAGTAACCTGCACACTATTAAACACTGTGATATCCTTAGATTTCTGCCTCTTCTAGGGTGTTCAAGTAAAAAAAAAAAAAAAACCTCTCTTTTTTTGTTTCAAAAATCTCATATTTCATTCTTTTGCTTATTTTGTAAAATTTTGCCAATATTATTTGCAAAGAAATTGTATGGATTAGTTCAAAGAATTAGTTCAAAGAACAGTCATTTTAAGATTTAATCACATTATGACTTCTATTGAGATCAATTATCTTTACAGCCGGTAAACAGAAATTTTCCTGGATAAATAAACATATTTTCTTAATTTACCATGACAACACGAAAAGGACAGCCCAGTGCAGGCATTTAGCTGTGCACACACAGACATATATTGTTTAAGTACCTGGTTGCTGGAAAAAACTATTTAAAAGTTTTGAATGAAGAAATGAAAAAATGATCACAAAATTTATTAGCGCTTCCAACTGTGGATGAAGCTGAAAAATTTGTCTGAAGATTCCATCAGTTTTCATTCAGATATTTCAGTGGTGAAATCTGAACCGGTTTACTACCGGTTCGCTGGCTGTGCATGCACAGTGCTCACCACGCACCAAATGTGAGGTGCGTGCACACAGTGCACGTCAAAAGCAGGCATGTGGTAAGTAAAACAGCACACGAGGGGGGGTGTTCAGCTGTGCCGCGCAATCTTTTTTTTTCTTTTAAAAGCCTCTGACGATCGTGTTGCTCAGCTGGGATTGTAGAAAAAATGCTTTTAAAAGTAAAAAAAAAAAGCCTCTGATGATCGCGCGGCTCAGCTGTGCATGGAGGGGGCAGAGATTTTTGCTACTGGTTCTCCAAACCACCCGCCACCATCGCTACCGGATCGGGTGATCTGGTCCGAACCAGGAGCATTTCACCCCTGAGATATTTCTACTAAACACAGAAAGCTTTTTTTCCCAGGCCCCATATGCTCAAAAGTCACTGGAAGTAGAACAATGGTTTGCCCAAGTTTTTCATCATGCACACTTGCAATCAAATACTTGATGAAGCTAACATTTTGGTGAAAAATTTCCATTCTGTGGGTCAGCCATGTCTATATAAAGAACAGACTCTGGGAAAATGTAATTCATTATTGAGCTGGGCTGGAAATGCATTTGCTGGACCAGCCTTAAAAGAGGAACCATTTTTAGAGACTTTCCATTTTTACTAGTTTTCATTGGGTGTGCAGAGATTGATTTACAAAATGGAAGCTGCAGAGCTTCATGTTTTCTTTTTCCAGGATTTTTCCCCCTTCAAATGTTTCCGGTGGTAGAGAAATCTCCCTGACTAGTTTAATGGTAATGAATTTTCACTTGGTTTCTCCCTTCCACAAAAGAGAGAACTGATAATTCAGTCCAAAACTAATGCCAATATCTAAAACAGAATTATATTTTCCTCAGACTTGGAGTTATGCATATTTCACTCTCAGTCTGTGCCCATGGACTAAATCCCTTTACAGTTATGGTGTCTGTTAAGTCCTCATTGAGAAGACGTATAGTCTCGCATGTTGCTACCCGTTCCCGATTGGTTGAAGCTTCCTGGGTTGCCGAGCGGGAAGCTGCGCGGCCTCCGATTGGTCGCTCTGTTTGACAGCCGGCTATTTAAGCCGCTGTCAGCCAAGTTCGTGTTGTTCTGTTTCTGATGTTACGTGTTGGCTGTTACGTTAATAAAGAATTGTTCTGATACTCTCTAGCCCATGCCTTTGTTCTACGAATAGAGCAGTGTCATTCTTCAGTAGCAATCCGAGTGTGTGCGTTCATTGGCCTTTCTGTTGCAGCTTTGAGGAATACAAAAATACAATTTTGGTTTAGACAAGCCATAATTGGGTTAGCTGAGTAATAATTACTTAATCTGTGCCACTTTTACCTTTGGGGGCTGGATCCAGCTTCCAGAATACAACCTATTAAAGACTCTTGAAATCTTGATTAAAAGAATCTATATCATGTACGCCTGGATGTGTGTATTGGAAGTATCTATGTTGTTCTTATTAAAAAAATTCCTCCTTTGCCATATCTAAGTAGTTTAAGTCTTCCTGGAATAAAGAAACATACAGAATATCTTTTCCAATAAAACAATAACTGCTCTCAAGGGAATAAAAAAAGCAAAAGGTCTTTGTGTGATTTGTTTCTGAAAATGTTCTTTAAAACTTATACTTTCTTCCTCCTCTCCACCCATTTTTTTTTAATAATGGGGTAGGGAGTAGTGAAGATAAGCAAAAATGTGCATAATACTCCTAATCTTCTGTTATGACAGTTTATGTCTCCCATCCAACTTATTTAGCTCCAATGTCTGGGAAATAGACACAATGTCCACCTAATGGAATGCTATTTAACTTAAAATGTTCCCTTTAGAATAGAAACTTCTTTTGTCCTCCCCTAGTTTTTTTCCTAGGTTCTCAGGAATTGCTCCTTCTTCAGAAGAAATGGCCTTATTCATCATTCGGAAATTTAAAGGAATGAAATACTTTTATTATTACCATCGGGAAGAAAATTCCCATAGAAAGAGTTGTTTGCGAGGAGTTGTGAAAAGGGAGAAGGGAAAAATGGAGAGGCATTCTATGCCCTTATACAGCTTTAATCATTCCCTTTCAGCTGTTATCAATTTAAAACCAATGAAACTCCCACACTGAGTCCATTTGAGCAGTCAATTTTAATATCTTGAGGCATCTGTAGTTATTCTGAATTGGCTGCAAAAGCAGAACTAACAACTTAAGCTCTAACCATAAGTCTACATCAGCCTGGTAACCCATACATCAAACACCGACAGTTAGTCAATACTGTAGGATGGGGGAAAAAAACAACAACCACCTTTTTAAAGAAGAGCAGTCTATTCACAACGTGTTCAGCAGCATGGTTCGCATTATGGGTTTCAGTTATATGCACATAAAAACCATCCATTAGGAGCAGTAGTGGACATGACAGCTTTGAACAGGAATATAAAAGGAGACAAGGGGAAAGGATAGGAGAGTCATTCTGCAGTTTTGAGGCATGAAATACGATGATTATAGCTCCTATGATCTGACCATCCTACTTTAAAAAAAAAAAAAGAGCCAGAGTTTGAAGATAAAACAGACCTATGAATTGTTTATTCCCTAAAAGCCAGGCATCAGATTTACCCAGGTAAAGGACTTTCTGAGGGTGAAAAATTAAAAGCATCTATGGGTGCAAAGCCAAAGCATACGCCAAAATCCTAGGCTTTAAGGAAGAACAATTTGCAGGTGAGGAAGGACTGTCAGGTCCCAAACCAAGAACAACATGTGGTCATTCTTCTGAGCTTAGTTCTTTCTTGTTTCACATCTATAGTATAGACAAAATCCTTTTAGACCAGAGGTCTTCAAACTTGTGGACTTCAATTCCCAGAATTCTCCAGCCAGCATAGCTGGAGAATTCTGGAAGTTGAAGTCCACAAGTCTTAAAGCTGCCAAGTTTGGAGACCTCTGTTCTAGACTGTAGACCGGGGTGAAATGCTCCCGGTTCGGACCGGCTCGGGTGAGTAGGTAGCGATGGCGGCAGGCAGTTCGGAGAACTGGTAGCAAAAATCCCTGCCCCGCCCCCCATGCCCAGCTGAGCCATGCGATCATCAGAGCCTTTTTTTTCTTTTAAATGGCTCTGACCAGCCAAGCTCTGACGATCCCAGCTGAGTTGCCTGCTAATCAGGCAATTCAGCTTGGATCGCCAGAGCCATGTAAAAGAAAAAAACTTTTTTCCTTTTAAATGGCTCTGACGATCCCTCCCCCTCCCCCCCTCAGCTTGCTTACCTTAGCTGCTGGTCACAATGCCTTGCTGTAATCCCTGCAATCGATTGCATCAGCAAGCAACTGAATCTCCCTGCCTGCAATTAAGTAGGCAGGGAGTTGTGGACTTCAACTCCCAGAATTCCTCAGCCAGCAAAGAAAAGCTGGCTGAGGAATTCTGGGAGTTGAAGTCTACAAGTCTTAAAGTTGCCAAGGTTGGAGACCCCTGTTCTATTGGGTAAGTTTTTTTCCCCTTTGGGAGCTTTAAAAAATTAGTTAATTGGGGTTTTTTTTAGTTGTTCTTTTTTTAGACCTAGCCATTTAAAGTTTAGGAAGCTTTAAATTTAGCTGCTTTTATATAAAAATAAAAATAAATAAAAGTAAAATAATATTTGTGCAGCTTTCTGAGATTTAGCATGTTTCACTCTAACTACACAAACACACAAAATCTCACAAAGCTGTATGTGGAATTTTGTGTATGTAAAGTGTGAAAGTTGGTTTTTTGGGCTTTTTGTGGCTCTGTGAGGTTCCTGCTTGTTGCAGGGGCCATTTTGGGTCTAGCACAGCTGCTTTTACATTGTGACTGAGCTAGTTGTGTTGTGTTGTGTTGTGTGTGTGTAAAGTGTGAAAGTTGTTTTTTTGGGCTTTTTGTGGCTGTGTGAGGTTCCTGCTTGTTGCAGGGGCCATTTTGGGTCTAGCACAGCTGCTTTTACATTGTGGGTGAGCCAGTTGTGTTGTGTTGTGTTTTGTAGGTTAAAAAAGGACAAAGAGGTGACATTGACTTGGCCACGCCCACCTGATCAACAAGCCATGCCCTCCCAGTCGCCTTACCACCAAGCAACGCCCACTAATTAAGCCACGCCCACAGAACCGGTAGCAAAAAAATTTAGATTTCACCCCTGCTGTGGACTCTACCTTCTTCATCTACAATATACTCTGTGGACTATTTGGGAGCAACTGTCTCCATCCTCTTCTCCCACATATAATATCTGAGTTGAATTTCCTCTTACTTCTCTGGAATGCATCCCCTCCCTCGGGTGAAATTCAAAATTTGTCCCTACCGGTTCTGTGGGCGTGGCTTGGTGGGCGTGGCAGGGGAAGGATATTGCAAAATCTCCATTCCCACCACATTCTGGGACCAGCCAGAGGTGGTATTTGCCAGTTCTCCCAACTACTCAAAATTTCCGCTACCGGTTCTCCAGAACCTGTCAGAACCTGCTGGATTTCACCCCTGCCCTCCTTCCTACACATACATCCAGTGATGGGATTCAAATAATTTAACAATCGGTTTTCTGCCCTAATGACCAGCTAGGTGGTCATGTGACTGGGTGGGTGTGGCCAACTTGATTGGTTTTACCTTTAGGAAATTTCTCCTTAGTCCAACTCACAATAAAATAGCACAATAAAATAGCAGTGTTCCAATATTTAGAATAGAATAACAGAGTTGGAAGGGACCTTGAAGGTCTTCTAGTCCAACCCCCTGCTTAGGCAGGAAACCCTATACCATTTTAGACAAATGGTTATCCAAACTCTTCTTAAAAACTTCCAATGTTGGAGCATTTACAACTTTTGGAGACAAGTTGTTCCACTGATTAATTGTTCTGTCAGGAAATTTGAGGGGCTCCTACAAAAATGAGGGGGTCAATCTATTTTCCAAAGCACCAAAAGGCATGACAAGAAACAATGGATGGAAACCAACCAAAGAGAGAAGCAACCTAGGACTAAGAAGAAATTTTCTAAGGGGAAACCAATCAACCAATGGAATAGTTTGCCTTCAGAAGCTGTGGGTGCTCTATCACACACAAGCAACACAGTTACAAGATAATTTGAAATCTTTACAGTCTAATACTGTAAGCTAACTCTTAAATGCTGATAATGCAGGATCAAAATACATAAACATAGAAACAGCATTGCAGCCCTATTCCAAATTAATAAAATCAATTCTGCTAATTAGAACGTGTATTTAAAAAGACACAAGAACTCTGACAAGAAACTCTTGCTCTGTATTAACATTTTTAAAACTCCTTCCCTGGCCTAATCCTGTCAAGAACAAGGAGAGATTCAACCTGGAAATAAGGAGAATTTTTTTGACACTGAGAACAATCAACCAATGGAACAGCTTGCCTTCAGAAGTTGTGGGAGCTTCATCACTGGAGGATTTCAAGAAGAGACTGGACTGCCATTTGTCAGAAATGGTGTAGGGTCTCCTGCTCTGGTAGGGGACTGGACTAGGTCACCTACTAGTTCCCTTCCAACTCTGTTAATCTGTATGATCTGTAAGTGTTTATTGTTTCTGTGCTGACTGCATTCATGCTGTTTTGTTATCGCAACTAAGTATTCGCCTGTTAAATGGTTCTTGGCTGTCTGCCTGGAGCTATTAACTGAAGGGAGAGAGAAGAAGAAGAAAAAACCCTCTCTTTCACTTTATTCCCCTCCCTCCCCCACCCCCCAGTTTTAAAGGGGCTAGAATTTTTCTGCTGAGGAAATGGCTATGTGGTTATTTTTTCTTTTTCTTTTCCCTTCCTTTGGTTAATTACAAACTAGCAGGAACATCTCAGGTGTGTGTAAACTACTGGAATCGTTAGGCAGGCAGGCATTAATTGCTTGTACAACAAGATTTCAAACAACACAGAATCAGAGCCTGATTCACAAATCCTGCTCCAACATTAGTCTGCTGAAAAAAAGGACACAGTGGAGACCCTTCAATGGCTAGCAGCCCAGAAGGACTATTTGGGAATACAGGTAGTTCTCGATTTACAACCACAATTGAGCCCAAAATTTATGCTGTTAAACAAGACAGTTAAGTGAGTTTTGCCCCATTTTACAACTTTTCTTGCCACAGTTGTTAAGTTAGTAACACAGTTGTAAAGTGAATCTGGTTTCTCCACTGTCATACATATAAGCCCATTGCCAAGAGTCTGAATTGTGATCACATGATCATGGGGATACTGCAACAGTCATAGGAGTGAACAACAGTCATAACTCACTGTTTTAGTCCTTTTTTTTTTCAAAGAATGGTTGTAAATTCTATTCCTATTCTATTCTATTCTATTCTATTCTATTCTATTCTATTCTATTCTACTCTACTCTACTCTACTCTACTCTACTCTACTCTACTCTACTCTACTCTACTCTACTCTATGTCAATTTGCAAAGTTTTCAAGTTGCCATGAGCAGGAGGGAAGGAGAACTGAAGTGAATTGAAGTGGGCATCTTTCGGAAACTTGACACTCTACTCTACTCTACTCTACTCTACTCTACTCTACTCTACTCTACTCTACTCTACTCTACTCTACTCTACTCTACTCTACTCTACTCTACTCTACTCTACTCTAGACTATTCAAGACTATGGGCAATGGAGGTTGGAATGTCATCAGATTGTGCTTTGGACTTGGATGAGCCAACCTACGCTCAAAAAGAGTTTGTACTACAGTGTTTGATTTTTGGACTGAAGTCTCTATTATAAATTAAGGTTACCAAACACTGACATGTTCCAAACACTGACATGTTGATTGGCTTAGTGTTATGAAAGGATGAAATATGTAAAGAAAACTGTAGTGTATCATAGTCATGTGATCTTTAACTGTAACTGGGTTTTGTGAGTTACCTTCTTTCCTCAACAGAATAACTTGTGTCATTATTTATATAGATCTGAGTCTGTTGCATATCCCTGAAATGGTATATTGAGACTTATAAGATTAAAACAATTTAATAAATAGAATTGTAATCAAGAAATACCATCTAAAAATAGGAGGCATCTGATATATGTTATAGGCAGTGTCATAAAGCTACTTTTAATTTATTTTACAACTAATAAATTAATGAAATTAAAATTTGTCATGTTTGTTTTCAAAACAAAAAGAAAAAGACCCAATACACAAAGATTGTATGGAATATTGTTTTATTTTTCCATTTTTAAATCTATATTTTATGAAAGTTGTATGTTTTCAGAGGTTTTTTTTTTTTAAGACTGAGTTTTCTGTTATTTATTAACTATAAATTTCTTGATAGTAATTTTGGAATAAGTCATTAATCTGTTAAATATTTAAAAATCACTAATGAGAAGCATTTTTTTAAATTGAAATAATTTTGTGTGTTTGAAGTCTATATTTTCTACCTAGTATTCCCCTCTTCAATTAATTCCAGAGAATCAGTAATTGAACAAAACTCCCATGCCCCTGCTCTACAGTAAGCCTATCTTAGGTGGCCATTATCTATAGCCAAAATTTTAAAAGTATATCACTTAAGATGAGCAAAAGACATACTATCTAAATTCATTATTTGCAAAGGATTTTGGAATTAATCTGAAAATGACATGTGATGTCAGGACTATAACTTGCCATCCCCCATTTACACATTGAATATCTGAACAGGCCTCTATAGATAAGACAGATAGACATAGTTAAAATGCCATTTTACATTGAGAGCAGATTATTTCTGGAAACAGCTCTGTCAATGGACAATGACATTTTATCTATAGCCTTTTTCAAGCATTTAGACAAATGCAGTGGTGGGATTCAAAATTTTTTACTACCGGTTCTATGGGCATGGCATTGCTTGGTGGGTGTGGCTTGGTGGGGTGGCAGGGGAAGGATACTGTAAAATCTCCATTCCAACCCCACTCCAGGGGATGGATACTGTAAAATCTGCATTCCCTCCCCACTCCAGGGGAAGGTTACTGCAAAATCTCCATTTCGTCCCAATCAGCTGGGACTCAGGAGGCAGAGAATAGATGGGGGCAGGGGCAGTCAGAGGTGGTATTTACTGATTCTCCGAACTACTCAAAATTTCCACTACCAGTTCTCTAGAACTGGTCAGAACCTGCTGAATACCACCTCTGGACGAATGGTTTGAAGACATCAGATAGGATTGGAAATAGAGACATGTTTTACCTCTACAAGTTCAGGTCATTCTTTCAAAGAAAGCTCCACTCACATGAGATTGAAATAAAGTGCAACTTTTATTCTGATCCTGGATTCTAATAAAGCAGACTTGATGATCAATTCATGAAAGTAAATCTTTTTACATGAATTGAGTGGTACAAACCACTCAATGAATGTGTGGAGTTGGAAAGCAAAAGGGACAGATTTTGTAAGTGCTCCCCTTAGTTTGAATGCTGCATATATTCAGTTGAATGTCTGAATCTGGTTTCATCTCTGTCTATTGTATGCATTATCTAAGGCATCCTGGAATTGTAATCTGTATATGAGAGGTTGATGAAATGTGTTGATCAGGCATTTAAAACAAAAAGATGATACAAAGTTAGTGTTATAAGGAGCCTTATGAGAAACACACATATAATTTCTACGATCCTAATCTTACAAAGACCTGGCACTTGTGGCAAATTATAAGGCTATAGTAAGGCCTGATTGACAATAGTGTAAGATGTGTCTTAAATTTTCTCTATGTTTTAGCTTCTATTTTAAATTACAATTAGTTTTAAATTTGCTTTGTTATAAATTTTAAAAATTACCTTTATTGTAATTATCTATATTTTTAATCCAATTTGGAAATTTTTTTGTAGACAAGCATCAACTGGATAAAGCAACAATTAGATTTAATTTTGTCTTGGAGATCTTTCTGAGGCAAATAATAGGTATACAATTGTTCTTGAAAACTAGTTCTTGTGATAAAAAGGTAAGAAAATCTCTGCCCAAACCATTTCTGCTGTTATTGACAAAGACGGAGGGAGGGAGAGAGGGAGGGAGGAAGAACAGTAGAAATAAACAATTTCTCAATCCTCTTAATTCACCTATAAAAAAATTAAATCATTCTTTCAAGTATATGAAATTTGGCCAGCTGTTTTATTTTTAATCTGTGTTTCTACTTAACATGTTTTAATTCAAGCTTTAAAAATTAACATTTAAAAGTGTTTGCTGTCAGGGAAAGCATTGCAACTGCATTTTCATAACATTTGAACAGATTAAGGGATAAAGTGTACTGAAGACAATGAAAGCACCTTATAAAATGAGCATTTCACATAGACATATTGGAGATTGCAATTAAGCTCTGCTAACAAATCTTAATTCATTTGCATGGCCGCAACCTAATCCTCATGAAACTTTATGGTAGAAAAGTAGCATGCTTTTGCTCTTGAGAAATATTCCCTTGCTAGAAAAGACTGGGCCTCTATGGCAAAGCCTGACACTTCATGGAAAAGGATGGATCATACAAGCAAAGCATATTCTTGTTTAGATAAAAACCAGACTATATGCTGGTAAATCAACATTCTGAAGCAAGTCTGTTTGAAAATACTTGCATCTGCTTTTTCTTCAGAGACACATTAGAAAATGGAATTGAGTTATGCTAATGAATCTGTATTTGTTAGGAAGGATCACATCTGATCCCTAAAAAACACCAATAGAGATTCATCAGCTACAATTTATTAAACTGAAAAAAGCAAAGCAATACAAAAATGTAAGTCAATACATTAAGCCTCAACTAAGTTCAAAGCCAACACATAAACCATCAGACTACACAACTTGAGACAAACCTCAACAAATGCAATCCATTTTCTAATATTTTGTATCTTGCTATTCTACCAATTTGGAATTTATATGCAAACAGTACAAGAGGACACCTTCTAAAAGTCCACCATGCATAGTCAGTGAGATTGTGCTTGATGGGCCGCTAGTTTTCAGGGTGAATATAAAATTTCTAACAAACAACTATGAACATTTGGATGCCACAACTGAAAAACTGTTCAAGTGATTACATGGACTGAGCTTGGATAAGAGAATCATATGATTTCACATATTAATTTTATACTGATTAATAAGTTCTAAATAAATAATTAAAATGGTTTACACTTCACTTCAATATACATCCCCCCATACTAAAGGGATTAGCTACCAGTTTCGGGGGTGGGGTGGGTTTGACGTACAACAAGCTTATTAAAGAGGATTTATTATGAGCAATAAGTTACAAGATTCCTTTCAGTTCTGTGGCTTTGACATAATATGATAAAAGAATATTCCTTTTCCTATTTCAATCCTTGGGCAAGTTTCACTAGTGTATTGATCTACTGGAAAACTCTCGTGGACTTGAGCGAGGCTGCCCATTCCACCATGCTGAATTTTCTGACATGTTGTAGGAGAAGAGTAGGCACAGCTGGAGGATGGGGTTATCATCAGTGTACCATCAGTCCTTGTGTTGGCCCTTATCTAATGCCAATTTAGTGCTATTAGTTGACTAGATTCTTGTGTTTAAACTTGAATAAATCTGCCATGAAGCAACCTAAGAAATGGTCCTGATTCTTTGCACCTGATAAATCCAAGCAGAGATCCCAGCCATGACTTTTTGAGTTCATCATCTTAAAACAACAGATAAGATAATATCTGTTTTCATCTTCCAAAAAAAAAAAAAAAATTAAGATCATTTTCTTCCTTTAATTTGCATTATACCTACAAAACTGCCCTATGGGAATATAATCTACATCTAATTTAATCTACAATGGCAAAAAAGGAGAAAATGCATTTTTTTATTTTTTTTTATTTTTTTTGCCAAAGTGGACACGATTTAAAAATTAGAGATTGTTCAAAGGTCATAAAAAGGAATGCATAAGAATTGAGTTCTCTGCAGTTCGGTGAATGTTTGTTTATGTGTCTGTGTGCTTTCAAGTCAGTGTTGACTCCTGAAAATGCCTGGACAAGTTTGCAGTTTTCTTGGAAACAATTCTGGAAATGGCTTCCCATAGCCTAATCTTTGGCTTGAATAGCAATAGCAATAGTAGTTAGGTTTATATACTGCCCTATTACTGCTTTTACTCTCTGAGTGGTTTACAGAGTCAGAATATTGCCCCTAATAATCTGGCTCCTCATTTTACTGACCTCAGAAGGATGGAAGGCTGAGTCAATCTTGAGCCTTTCAGGATCAAACTCCAGGCTCTGGGCACAGTTTGCCTGCAGTACTGCATTTAACCACTTTGCCACCAGGGTGCTGAAGTCACCCATTTGGCTTCTAAATAAGATCAGAATTCACAGTAGCCTGGTTTCTAGATCAGTGCCTTTTCACCACTGATGTTAAACTGACTCTCTCCAAGTTACTGAAAGAGAGAATTTAGGCATATTTTTGTACAGCTGATAAAGAAAATGTTGAATTAATTCTAATATTCATTGGCCGCAATGTCTCAAATAGACCAGTTTAAATATTACATTTTGACAATGGTACATGTTAAAACATTTAAAAAAAACAAATAAACAGGATTTCTAATCACAAGCCAAAAAAACCTGTCACCTTTTCATTTTACAGGATTTTAACAGGTGGAATAAGTAGACAAGAATAATTTCCACAGTGGTAATTCATATTGCCATACATCCATTGCTGTGCAATTACCAGCACTAATAAGGATATGTTTCATATTGCGACAGTGACTGCTAATGACACAAAACAGTAAGGTGGATTTGGAATTTCTGTCATTTCTTACCAGTGATAACTATCAATTAGAGGTTATTACATCCTTTTCACCAAAACTGAGTTTTTTGAATAGGTACTACTAGAAATTCAATGAATAAAGCAATAGTCACTATTAGATATAATTTGGATTAGTGAATTTATTTATTTTTTAAAGATGCCAGAAAATTGGTTTTTATACTACTAAGAGAAGTTCATCTCTAGGTCCTTGACTGCTGTAATTAGAAGGAATAAGAAGTAAATTGTACCAAGAGATTCCTTCTTTAAATATCATACATTCTGTGACTATAATGGGACTGCATCAGTGTAAAATGGTCGCCATTCATAATCTCTGTGGATTAGAGGAAATCAGGAAATGAATATCCACCTTCACTGTTTCTTGGATCTTTCTATTTTCTTCCCTCTGTGGAACTGCCCTCATTTGCAGTGGATGAAACCCTTCCATTAGTTCAAAATTGCTGGAACACAACCAGAACATCCAGTATACTGTGGCTGTGCACAGCTGGCGCCAAAGAGCCTTTAACTACCTAATTTACATGATCAGTTGTGGTTTAAACATATACTCACTGGTGACTGGGCAAATGTTATGCGGAAGGTTTTATAAAATGAGATAAAAATCAACCTTGCTCTCATAGTCAAAGACTTCCACAATATCAGACATGTCCATAAATAAGAAACAATAAGAAATATGTTCTACTGAGCCATCATTTCCGGCGTAAACTTATTTTTTTTTCACATTTGAGCAGTTCCATCACATGGAAGAGAAAGTTCATATAAACTCAGGCAGCATAGAAACCATGTATGTATTTCCATGAAGCAGTATGTTATACACATATAAAGATTTTTCCTACCATTGTAAAGCCCATAAAAAGGATAAAAAGACTCTGTTTATTGGGTGTCCTTTGTGTACCATTAAGCACATTAAGCTTTGGATCACGCTCAATATGTGTACATAAACCACATGTACCCTCCTATAAACTAGCTGGAAGAAATCCATTTCTGAAGATTTTTTCCTTCAATAGCTACCAGCTGCCCTGCTCAAGAAAGCTAATGTAAAAGCTTTGTTGCACACACATGTACTAATACTATATATACACATATCAACACCCATCATGTTGAGTTGGGAAGCCAAGCCAACTTGCATACTAATGTTTTTTCTCCAACTACATTAAAATTTAACACACAACTAGATCTGTTCAACCAATTTAGCTGGACAATATAGCTCTGAAAAACAAGATCATATCCTATGCCTACTCTGTTCACATTGGGGTGAAAATACTCCTGATAAGTGGAAATTAAACTGCCCTGAAACTCTGAGATTTCTTGCAAAATCATTATCACTAATATGAGTGCAGACAATTTGCATACTAGGGTCACCTCTGATATTAACGGTATTGCTTCCTGAGCACGTCCCTCACTTCAAAGTCCTCTTTTTTTTTAATTTCTAGAGGAACTTTGAAGCCCATAGAACACACACACAATGCACATGCAGTAAAGTCCACAACTGATAGCTTTGTGCATTTTTCTCAATTTCCATGAGGTCTGAGAATTTGTGGGGCAGGGTTTTTGATGATCTTACCCTGATTTATCTTTGACAGTATCTCCTTATGCATTTGGGAATAGATCATTAGATGATTTCTGTAAAAAAAACCCAACCTAAAATATTTCTTTGATGTTCAGCATAAACAAAACGATGTAAGGAAGATGAATAGTTTTAAAAAAGGAGAAACATCAACCTATTATTCCATCAGAAGTAAAATCATTTAAGAGAACAACCCACCTTTAATGATTCCCTTTTCTTGCAAAGTTTTCAGAGAAGGTCTTCGAGTGATAAACTTCTTTAATCTGCTCTTAACTTGGCTTCTGTCATTTGTATCGGACTTGCTGTAGTTCAGCCTGAAAACTGAAGAAATACCAAATAAACATTGTAAATGATGTTATTATTTTTTAAAAAACAGAAAGCTTTGCTAGAAATCTGTAGAACATTTGCCTATGTCTTCATTCAATACTCTCTGTGTGGTATCATCTAATTAATATGATTATAAATAAACATTGTGAGCTGAGAATTCTATCAGCAATGGTTCATATTATTGGACAGCCACCAATATATGTGTAAATTTTGAATTCATCCTCAAAGTTCATAACTCTGGCACGCTCAGTCTTCCATTTAAAATTAAAATGTGCTGTTCATCATTTCCTAGACAACTGAAACAGTGGACTGACAGTGTTGCAATTTTGGGAGACACCTGAGGTTATTTACCAAGAATGAGGGGCACATAACTAAGAATGAGCCAAGAATGAAGGACACATAACTAAGGCAGAATGTCAGCAGATAGCCCAAATCTGCAAAGATGAAATCAGGAAAGCAAGGGCTCAGAATGAACAAAGAAGTACAACAAAAGTCAAAGATAATAATAAAAAAAATCTTTCAATTTATAAATAACAAGAAAAAAGTCAAGGAAACAGTCAGTCCACTAAAGAGAGAAGATGGCAAGGAAGTAACAGGCAGTAGAGAGAAAGCAGAGCTGTTTAACTCATTCTTTGCATCAGTCTTCATGAGAAAACAAACTATACCCCAACCTACCAAACACATAACTGTAAAAGACAGAGTAGAAAGAAAATTAAAATAAGCAAGAAAATGGTTGTCTGATCTTGATGAATATAAATCATTAAGACCTGATGGATTACATCCCAGAGTTCTGAAGGAGCTGGCAAATGTTATCTCAGAACCATTGTTCCATATCTTTAAAAAATCCTGGAGCACCGGGGAACTACCAGAGGTTTGGAAAAGAGCTGACCTAGGGAACTCCTGGCTTACAAATTGTACTTGATGAGTAGTCCCTAATGGTACTGTATGTATATGGAAGGAAGGAAGCAGTGGGGTTCCACAAGGTTCCACTCTTCAATATCTTCATAAATGACTTAGATGAGGGAATAAAAGGGAAACTCCTCAGATTTTCAGATGACACTAAACTGCAGGAATAGCCAATATGCCAGAAGACAAGCTCAGGTTCCAAAAAGATCTTGACAGACTTAAACAATGGGCCTATCCAACAAAATGAAATTTAATGTGGAGGAAAGCAAGGGTTTACACCTAGGCAGGAAAAATCAAAGGTACAAATACAGATTAGGTGAAACCTGGCTCAAAAACAGTAACTATGAGACGGGCCTTGGAGTCCTAGTGGACAATCACTTCAACATGAGCCAGCAGTGTGAGGTAGCAGCCAAAAAAACTAATACAGTCCTTGGTTGTATAAACAGAGGCATAAAATTAAAATCACATGAAGTATTAGTACCACTTTATAAATCCTTAGTAAGACCACACCTAGAATACTGCATCCAGTTTTGGTCCCCACATTACAAAAAAGGATGTTGAGACTTTGGAAAAAGTGCAAAGAAGAGCAACTAAGATGATTAAGGGCCTGGAGACAAAAACATATGAAGAACAGTTGCAGAAATTGGGTAGGGTCAGTCTAGTGAAAAGAAGGACTAGGGGTGACATGATAGCAGTATTCCAGTATTTGAAAGGTTGCCACAAAGAAGAGTGGGTCAACTTATTTTCCAAAGCACCAGAAAGGAAGACAAGAAGCAATGGATGGAAACTAATGAAGGAGAGAAGCAACCTGGAATTAAGGAGAAACTTCCTGAGGACAATGAACCAGTGGAACAGCTGGCCTTCAGACGTTGTAAGTGCTTCATCACTGGAGGTTTTAAAGAAGAGATTGGACAAGCACCTATCTGAAATGGTATAGGGTCTTCTGCTTGAACAGGGGGTTGGACTAGAAGTCCTCCAAGATCCCTTTCAACTCTATTCTGATTGAAGAAATAGATTATTCATTGTACAAATGATGGCTAGGTAAAACAAATATTTCTTAACGAAGAGAAACACTTTCAATTCTAAATTATAAAATAAGAGTTGATGTGTATACATGTGTTGCCCATAAACAAGTCCCATCTTTTTATATAAAATAAAATATGAGAGACAGACAGACAGACAGACAGACAGACAGAAAGAGAGAAAGACAGAAAGACAGAAAGACAGAAAGACAGAAAGACAGAAAGACAGAAAGACAGATTTGGGTATGGTGAGTTTAATGAAAAGAAGGACTAAGTTGACATGATAGCAGTGTTGCAATATCTAAGGGGCTGCCACAAATAAGTGTGGGTCATCCTTTTCTCCAAACACCTAAAAGCAGAACAAGAAGCAATGGATGGAAACTAATCAAGGAGAGAAGCAACCTAGAATTAAGGAGGAATTTTCTGACAGTTGAAAAATTAATCAATGGAACGTCTTGCCTCCAGAAGTTGTGGATGCTCCAAAATTGGGGTTTTTTAAAGAAGAGAGTGGACAGTCAAGTGTCTGAAATGGTATAGGGTTTCCTGCTTGAGCAGGAGGTTGGACTAGAAGACCTCCAATGTCTCTCCCAACTCTGTTATTCTGTCAATATTATTTTTTCATATTCATATTAATGAACATTTAAACTGATAATATTTAGTTCTTTGACAAAAAGAGTAAAAGTAGGAAAGGAACATTATGAAGCTACCATATCCAAGATGCTTAAGAGAAATCATAGCCTTAAACTAGCAAAAAAAGGAATGTAAAAACTCTTTTCTACACTAGATATTTATACTAAAAAGAGAAAAGGTAGAATTGGCATATCTAATAATCCAATTTTTATGAATCCAAGAAGCATAATCTTATTCAGAGTCCTCTAAAGTTTTCCATAAACGTTTGTTAACCACTCTTGATTGCATTCGGTAAAAACTCTATTACCTTTATGCTTTGGGTAAGTGATGATGCTAGTAGAAATAACACAAGATGTAATACGTTTAGAAACAAAACTTGCAACATATTACACATCTTATTTAAAAAGAAAAGAAAGTGTATTTTTTGAGAGAAGAAACATGGAACAGGATATTCAAATATGCCCATTCTTATAAATAGGGCAAGTTCAAGAAGCCTATTTAGAAACATGAAAATTCAAAGGTACCCTGCTTATGTTATAACTTTGAAAGCAATAACCAAAATAACACACACACATACAAAAGTTTTTCACTTTGTTGCTCTCTAGGGATAAAAATGTGCCACATTTTTTCATTTTAAATAAATACAGTATAGCCAATTAAGGGAAACAACATTTAACTACATGCCTATGATAATCGCAGCATATTTTGCTTCTGATTTCACTGCTGATTTGAACAGAGGGCTAGTCCATTTTCCCACAGCACTGGACTGACCCCACACATATTTCTGCATGTTAGTAATCACAAAGGACATATAAAAGGACACTTTTTACTGGAACACTCACAGCATGGGACAATAATCCATTACGTAGGAAAAAATAAATAAAAATTCACATTTTTAATGATAGCATTCTTAGGATGATTTATCATAGAATACAGAGGTTAGTGTCCTGTGAATGGCTGGCTCTTTTGTTCATGAGTTCTATTTTAAAACCTCTGGGTTCAAATGGGAACAACTCTTGGCAGTAATATGCAAAAATTCCAAGGAACTCAGCTGTATGGCATAAAGTGAAACAGATCAACATTACTTGACCTAGCTACAAACTTGACGGGATAAGGGTATTATATAGAATTATTTCTTCAGTGTTTAATGGCCATGTTCTCTTTGTACCTACTTATCTAGTTGCACATATTCATATCTAAATAAAGCACGTTAAGATGAATTTCCAAGCATTTAACTTTGGTTGGGCAGAGCCTACCTCATAATTCTCCTGAACAGCCAGTTGTACTGTTTGACATCTACTGATTAGTTTTAGTTTAACAAGATTCCATATAATAGGATAACCACAATATAAAGATTCACCAAGTATTTCAGTATGGAGTTTCTCCATCTACATCAGGGGTGTCAAGCTCGCGTCATCATGGTGTCATCACGTGACATATTGAGACATATTTGCTAAACTGGGCATGGATGTGGCCAGCATGTGACGCATCTGGCCCACGGGCCGTGAGTTTAACAGCCCTGATCTACATCCTTCCCACTCATGGGTGTGACATGAAGATCATCTGTACCTTAAATTGAATAATAGCTTTGCATCTAATGCCAAGTTCCATAAATATCCAATTATTATTAATTTGAGATTATTAATTTGGACAGATCTCACACTTTTTTAAAAAAAGGAAATAGCCTATTCATATTGGAGTGGGTAGTACTGAAGGTTGTATCTGCTTTACTGAATACGCCACACAGGTAGTCCTTAGCTTATAACCTTTCTTTTAGTGACTATTTGAAGTTATAACCACACTGAGAAAAGTGACTTTGCAGCATCTCTGTGGTCACAGGATTAAAATTCAAATGCTTGGCAACTGGTGTGTATTTATACTGGTTGCAATATCCTGCAATGTTTTAAAAAAAATACCTTTTGCAACCTTCTGACAAGCAAAGTCAATGGGGAAGCCAGATTTACTTAACATTCATGTTACTAACTTATCAACTGAACTGATTCACTTAACAACTGTGTGGCAAGTAAGGTCATAAAATTCACTTAACAATGGTCTTATTTAGCAATGGAAATTTTGGGCTCACTTGTGGTCATAAGTCAAGGATTGCCTGTAGTATAATTTTAGTTATGGCCTGTTTCACATTTTAGCCAAATGTATAACTAGTTTTGAAGTCAACCCTGAAACATCAAATTCTGACTTCAAAATAGCAGTTCTTTCTGACATAGGAACCAGTTTGATCCTACTGGTCATTATTTTTTGGCCTCAAAACAAAGATCAAAATAATCCATGTTGAAATCAGCTTCTAGTAAGCTTCTAGTAAGCTTCTAGTAAGAACAGCCCATATTTATATTAGAACACTAACAGTAATATAAGAATGAATATTGGAACATTTTTGAAAACATTAGAACAGGATGCTAATGGGGTTAGAGTATTATGATGCATGATATGGATTTATCAGCTATGCATTCCAGCATTTGGCAAAATCTAGCAAAATTCTGTATGGCAATCTGCAGAGATATAAATACAAAAGTGGGCTTTTGTATTTCTTACATTTTGTAATATCTTACAAAATTAGTGAATTTGGCCCTAGACAATTCTAAGAAAGCTTATTATGATGTATATATACAATTTTTGAACACTATTACCACCATCTCAGAAAAGCCATCTCAGAAATTAACTTTTTCTAGATGCTTCTATAGAACTTACAATACAACAAAGCATTCATTTCTTCTAAGGCAGGAGTGTCAAGCTCAAGGCCCACGGGCCATTTCTGGCCATGGGGTGCTTAGATCTGGCCCTTATGGCTTCCCTGGAAACAGTGAAGGACCGGCCTGCGGTGCCTCTGCCAGTGAAAATGGAGCACAGGGAGGCCATGCATGGCCCACCCGGACTCCGTTTTTGGCAGTGACCGCCTCCTGCAGCCCTCTGTCAGTGAAAACAGAGCCAGTGACACTGAGATGGCCACACCCACCCTGGCCATGCTCCCCAGCTCCCCCCGCCCCAGGTCAAACACAACCCTGATGTGGCCCTCAATGGAATCAAGTTTGACACCCTTGTTCTAAGAATCTTATTAAACTAGTTACCCAGCAAGGCAGGTAGAGAATGGGATAGAGATCCACACTTCTCCTCAAAATGTTTTGCACACCTCTAACTGTGTTTCTCTGTAATCTAAATCACAGCAATTTGTTACAGGGTAATACTGCACAAGTTGTGTTGCCTGTAATTCCATAACATAAAACTTTTTAAAAAGCAAGCTTGATAGGATGAAGCAAATGAACAATCTAATCTTGTTAATGAACTGTGATATTAGCATGAAATCCAAAACTACTGGTGAACTCTTGAGTGTTTCAAGACAGCTTTCATTTGGAATGGGTTTGGATGGGTGATTATAACAAGTGAATAATGTAAATATCTGCATAAAAACGTTCTGACCATATTGGTCTATTAAAGGTACAGTAATATTTCGCTTTACTTTGAGAAGTCTGTACGAAGAGAATTGGTATTGGATCCAAATATAAAATACTGATGATGCTGGTCTGTCACTTTTTAAAAAAGATTTTGTAGCAGAATTCAGGCAGGAATAATGGTCAGAGGCAATTGGGTCACAGTACAGTATTTCAATAGTAGAGAAAGTATGTCATTGTAGCATGGTTATATGTTTATTTCCCAAAGAACTCTCATTTCACAATTTACAAAACATTTATTCTAACCCAAGGGTTTACCATCTCTGATTAATTCCAAATTAATCTAGTGTTATCTCAGTGTTCTGAACATGTGTTGGAAGCACTGGATTTGAAGAACCATCCATTAATGACTTTCTGAACTGTGACAATGGATATTGACAGAGCTTGTCAAACTAAAGCATTATTGATTGTTTCACATCATGTGTATAGCAAAACCAATTTCTTTAAAGTGCCACTTTTCTAACTGAAATACATTACAGCAGCAAACTATCCCTTGATTAGGACACCCAGAATAGCATGTGCTACATGCTCCACCAAATATTTGCATCTCTATTGTAAGAAATATAGATGTTGCATTTAATTATATACATCACTTATTTAAAAGCACTTTTGTATCCCCAGGAAGAGCTTAATTTAAAATACTTTTCGGCAACCTGATGTCCGCCAGATGTATTAAATGATACCACCGGTGATCCTTGGTCATAAATATGGCCATTTGCTTTGCTCATTAGAAATGATTAAAGTTGTGATTTATAACTTTTTTGCAGGAAAGACAAAGATGCTCTTAAAGTTCATCTTGCTGTACTATTCCTAATGTACCATAGATATTCAAGAGGTTCAAGGTGTTGGTGATTACCTATAAAGCCCTACATGGCTTAGGCCCGGGGTATCTGGTGGATCACCTGCAGCCAGCAACAGCTCCCCATCGCCCGGTGCGCTCACACAGAGAGGGTCTACTTGGGGTTCCGTCGGCCAAGCAATGTTGGCTGACGGCCCCTAGAGAGTGAGCCTTCTCTGTAGGCGCACCTACCCTCTGGAATCAGTTCCCCTTGGAGCTCCGGGTGGCCCCCGACCTTCGCTCTTTCCGCCGTGACCTTAAAACATGGTTGTTTTGCCAGGCTGGCCTGGACTGAAGAGGTTTTAATGGGAATTTTAGATTCTTTTATTGTTTGAATTTTAATTTGGACTTGTTGTTGCTTATTGCTGTGAGCTGCCCTGAGTCCTTGTGGAGAAAGGGCAGCATATAAGTCTGATAAATAAATAAATAAATAAATAAATAAATAAATAAATAAATAAATAAATAAATAAATATTATACCAATTGATCAAAAAACATTTGTCTCTGTTTTGCAATTACAATGAATCATGTAGATAACTTTCTTAAAATGCTGACTTTGTCAACGCAATTCTGAAATTTTAAATCTGTTGTCATTAGTTTGCAAACAGAGGAACTCTGAAGCCACGCAATAGAAGGTAGCCTAACACATTGATTTTTGACTTGTTCAATCTGTTAGAAAGTCCAAAATGTGTATGTACATTGGAAGGTAAGCTTTTCCTATGACTTGCAAAAGTTGTTTAATAAACAAATACATAATGAGGAAATAGGATGGACAAAACATGTATACAAAAAGTAAATGGAAATTTCATCAAAGTCTTCTGCTGAATTTGTGAATTTTGAGACTAAAGGGAAATTGAAGTCAGTAAACTGAGAAATTTTGCAGAAATAAAAATAGCAGAAAAGTAACAGAATTGCTTATGCCTTTCTACTGTATGCACATGTACTGTATATGTGTATATTGAAGCTACATTGGCTGCCAATTTACTTCCAAGTCCAATTCAAGATTGTGGTTGTCATCTTTAAAGCCCTGGATGGCCTGGTCAGGTTATTTGAAGGACTGTCTTTTCCCAGTTATATCTTCCCAACCTACCAAAGCAGCGAGGCAGTTATGGGTTTCCCTCTCTTAAGGAGGTCTGTCTCCTTAAGACCAAGAAGAAGGGCTTTCTCTGTAGTGATTCTACCCCTGTGGAACATCATTCCCATGTTAATCAGATTGGCCTCCACTTTGACATTCTTTCAAAAGGCCCTGAAGATATGGTTTGGCCAATGGGCCAGGGACCCCAAGGTAATAGGAAGCCCATAAAGTGGTTGGTTTGATTGTTGTTGCCAGAAGGATGGGTGTTTATTGGGTTTTGTATTGGAATTTTACTTTTGTGAGCTGTTCAGAGTCACCGAAAATGAGTTGGGTGGCTATATAAATTTTCTTAATAAACACACACACACACACACACATTCACATATCTCTCACCCACACTCTACTTCTTGGAGCCTTTATGACGGGGATTGTTGGAATGCCAACTGAATTCCTCTGATGTTAATGGCAGAAAAAACAATTAACCAGAAGTCACTTTATTGGTTGTCACTTGTCTCTTGACTTCTCCTTGACTTTCCACTTACTGCAAATAGAATTCTACCCACTGGATCTGCATGCATGTAACATAAGAACTCATATCATTTCCTCACCAAGAGCCTTCTCTGAACTGGAAAAGATGCCAAATTGTAGTTGTTCCTGCAAATCAGTGCTGACATATAATCACCGTTTATCTTAATTAGCTCTGAAATATGTGAGAAGAGTGACAGGGTGACACTTATCATAGGAAAAATATACCAGCAGCAAGGAAAACAGGAAAGCAAAGAGACAAAAATGTATATGATTTGCTGAGAGAAATACTGAAAACCAAGACCTAATCCTCTCACATCTATATTATGAAGATATAAAAAGTTGTAATGGAGTTGAGTTTAAACTATTTGAAACATACTGAAATCAGTTTTTACAAAAGATGTTTTATAACCGAACTGTAGAATTGCTTATGGCAGAATTAGTACGATTGTGGAAGAAAGAAAGGCAAAAACAGTGTACTTGGATCCAGGGGTGAAATCCAGCAGGTTCTGACAGATTCTGGAGAACCAGTAGTGGAAATTTTGAGTAGTTTGGAGAACCAGCAAATGCCACCTTTGGCTGGCGCCAGAGTGGGGTAGGAATGGAGATTTTGCAATACCCTTCCCCCAGGAGTGGGGTGGCAATGGAGATTTTGCAGTATCCTTCCCCTGCCACACCCACCAAGCCACGCCCACCAAGCCACGCCCACAGAACTGGTAGCAAAAAAAAAAATGAATTTCACCACTGCTTGGATCCACGTAATTTTGTACCAATATGATAATCAAGCAAGCAAAATATATGTCATAAAAAGATTGTTTTTTTAAAAAGGAAAATTTTGTACTTGTTCTGAAAAGAAATCAGGATCAGTGATTACTGTTTACTGAATAGAAGTAAACAGTACCTTACAACAAAGTTACTATTCCATAGGTGTTTCTATATTGCCTTTCTGTGAAATAGGCAGATTTTAGGTACTTTTGTTATTAAATTTGTTTTTTTTTTCAATAGAAAAGTGATTGGTGATAGATAACTAGTGGCGAACAAGATTGTACAATCCATTGAAAATAGAGTTTGCCACAGCGAAGCATTCCTGGTGGAAGAGACGTCCATATAGGTACACTTATGCCCCAAAGACTGAGAAAACAGCCATATCAAATCTGACACCTACTTCTTTGTGAGACTAAATAGCAATCATAGGACCTTAAGGCTCTCATAATAAAAGTCAGGATGAATTATAAGAAATGGAACTAATATTAAATATAAAAAAGGCCAAACTCATGACAACAGGTAGAACAACAGGTAGAACAACAGGTAGAACTGACAACGGAGATATCAAAGAGGTGGAAAGCTTCTTGCTTTTAGAATCAACCATCAGCAGTAAAGGAACAAGCAGTCAAAACATACTACACTGCAGCCTGGAACTTGGTAGAGCATATATTTCCAAAGTCTTGGGAAAGTTAATCAAATACCATGATGTGTTTATAACTACAAACAATATTCTGTGTTCTAAACAAGCAAAAATTGGACTTTGAAGAAACTGGTTAGAAAGACTATTGATCCTTTTGAACTTTGCTATTGGAGAAGGCTCCTGAGAATACCATGCACAGTGCACACTCAAGAAAACAAACACAATGGATCATCAAACAAATAACAAAGGGTTTATAGTCAGGGCACAAATGACCAAGCTCAAACTGTCCTACTCTGGACTTGTATTATGTGAAGATCTAACGCTCTGAAGAAGACTCTACTACTGTGAAAGGTGGAAAGAAAAAGGAGAAGAGAACAACCAGCAGAAGTTAGATGGACTCAGTTACAGTGGGGATGAGCGCACCATAGGAAGAGCTGAAAGATGAAGTTGGGGCAGATCATCACAAAGAAAATATATCTATGTGGTCACTAAGAATTGACAACTATATAATGGCACATAATCAATCAATCATATATAAGAAACTGATCTTCATTTTATTTTAGTGCTTCTTAAGTACTAGAGATGGAGGGGGGGGAAAGACCTTACTATTAGATCTGGTACAAATAAATACTCAAAAGTCCAAATTTAGCATCTTCCATACTTAAAGGTTAAATAGTTAACAGGATGTATTTTTCTTAAAATGCTTGGAAAAGATTTGTGTCTCTCACTTGGGATTTTCACGTTCATGCCTCTTATCATTTTGAACACTCTAGCAGTTACTCACACGTCTGCTTCCCATCTCTTTAATAACATATGAAACCACTCCCAGATTAAGAGGCTGGGTAATTTACCTGCTGTACTCTCAAGGCTACGATTCCTTGCTTTAATTGTTCTTCACCATCATGTATCTCTGTTTAGGTAGTTTAATTAACTGACATAAATACATGTCAGCTGCCAAGTGTCTGAATTTTGATCACATGACCACCGGGATGCTGCAACAGTCATAAGTGTGAAAAATGGTCATTTGGGGGGGGGGGGTACTGTTATAACTTCAACTGGTCAATGAATGATTGTAAGTCAATGATTACCTGTACTGCACAAAACAGACTGTGAGTTAGACAATCTAAAGATGAGACATGATATTTTCTGTGTGGCTTATGATACTGCTGCCTGGGGATTCTACTGGTTGCCCTTTTTGTATGGGAGAAACATGTAGACATCAAGAGAGATTGAGATCAGTCTCTTAGTATGGCTTTCTACTCAGGCCAATGCCTTTATTACAGTGGTTTCCAGGATTTGAGAAGAGACATATGGTATTTCCCCTTTAATTTTGAAAAAGTTAAAGTCATACATTAGCACAGCACACTGATCAATTAAGAAATGTTGACTTTTTGGAAAACTATTTAAGATACAATTACTCTTTTGGTCTATTCTCACTTATTAATGTCTTCTTGTCATTTTATGTTTTATTTTTCTTTTTGATTTGGGGGCTATTAAGCAATATGTTTTGCCATTATCATAGGGTTCTTCAACAATAGCACATATCATTGGGTAATAATTTCATGATACCTTGCATACTGGCCATTGTCTTGTCTCTTAGAGTTATTACCTTTTCCTAAAGAAATAATTTTAAAGTAATTGAGGAATGTGTAATCAAAGGTCTTATCTTGGTTTTCAATACAGTTATTATTACATTTGATTGTCTACTTTATCACGTAATCTCTATGTCAATTAAATTATTAAAACATTTTTGAACAACAGAAGTTCTAGAAGATTGGAGAATTTCACCTAGCAGCTTTAAAAAAAATTCAATTCAATTCAACAACCAAATGAAATTCAGTTCTGCCCCTTCTGTTCCAAAAGCTAAGAAAAATGATAAAATTGGTGCTTTGTAGTGATCAGAAGGGTTAAAGAAGAAAGGTGAACCACCAATCAGAGGCAGTGGTAAATGCAATGTGGACCAGCCACCACCAGGAATATTACAAAAGATATCGGTATTGGATTTTTAAAACTAGCTTTATTTCCAACTGCTTTATGGATCAGAATCTACACATTTAAAGTTGCAGAACAAAAAAAAAATCCCATTTTCCAGTAATGCAGCAGATAAACTTACTTCAGTCTAAACATGCAGATGGCAGAGAAATGGATGAAGTTAGTTCAAATCAAAAAAACAGAATGTATTTTTTTCCCAACATCCTTAAATTAAACCCATTCTCAATCCTGAAAAAAACTAATTTGGAGCCAGGATTCACTACTGACAGTTTGGGAGTATATACAGTATTACTTTAGGTCTTAGCCTGATAAGCACTGAAAACCTCAGATATTTATCCCAACTTTATGTTCTCTTGAAAAATCATGTTTTCTGCTTCAGTAAGTGTAAATTTATATAGAAAGCTTTTTAGCAAATAGATAAAAATATAATAGTTTTTGTTTTTTCCCAAAATAGGAAGCAAAAAGAAGGAAAGAATGAGAACACTTTATTAATGGATAATACAGTAACTGAATTATTATGGAGGTGTGTGTGTGTGTGTGTGTGTGTGTGTGTGTGTGTGTGTGTGTGTATACAACAACTGGTATATATATATACCAGTTACTGTATTACTAGAAGTGTCAGATAAATAAGAGTAAGATCAAAATAGTAGGTCATTATATATATGTATATGTATATGTATATGTATATGTATATGTATATGTATATGTATATGTATATGTATATGTATATGTGTGTGTGTTCATCATCATCACTTTAGCCATTTGCTCACATTTGCGAACCGGTAGGGAAGGTAAGTGAATCCCACCACTGACCACAAGTATATGGGAAAACAAAGCTGTTACGGATCCTTAAATCTAAATCAATGGACACAGAAAAAAGACATATGTCACTACAAAAGAATACTAAATTATATAACTTTACCACACAGAGGACAAGGAACTGATATCTCTGATCAAAGAAGAGATAAATCAAGATGTCCAACAAAGATGGAAAGCTTCAAGCTAAGAGAACTCAAAGCAGAGTCACAGAGCTACATCTAGCTGAGCAGAAAAAAGGTCATCTGAAAAGTGAATATATATTGTTTTATAAGGAAAGGAGAACTCCAAAGCATATGAACAATATTTGAGGGAGAAGAAGAGGGAGGAAGGAATTATGCAATGTAACATCTACAGTACAGGAATTTACAGATGGACAATTCCAATTTAGTGGCATTTATTTATGACCATTTATATTTACAAATCTATCCACTGTAGACCTTTCTGTGATTCTCTATGAAAATCAATTCCTTTATTCTGACAACAATGTGATTACAAGCCTCTATGGGGGCACAGTCAAAATTAGATAAAATACTGGTAGTTAAGTCATGCCCTAGCAACATTGGGTAGAGTAATACCAATTTATAACATGCAGCTATATAGATAATAAACTGGATTTTTTCCCTTAGCTAAATTTAATTATTTATTTAAAATACTTATATGGCCACCCATTTTATGTATCATGACTCAGAAAACAGCAATAAATATATCAAAAAATCATAAAGCCATAACAAACATTTTCAGCATCCCAAAAGCAACACTTCCCCATACATGAGTCTTCCACTTTCCTGGGTTCTAGTCTCACTGCCCCAATACTTATGAAAAGATGCTGCTTTCAATTTCTTAAGTTTCTTTCTAACCTATACAGATCATTCTCCAACCAAACAACTTGCTCTGTCATTTCAGCCGCCTATATATATTTCACAGATGTTCTTATGCTATAATTTGCTCCCTACCAAATTAATCATCACCCTAAACTCAGATTTCTAAGTTGTATTAGTATCACTTTACAAATCCTTAGTAAGGCTACACCTGGAATACTGCATCCAGTTTTGGTCATCACAGTATAAAAAAGATATTGAGACTTTGGAAAAAGAGCAAAGAAGAGCAACTAAGATGATTAAAGGTCTGGAGATAAAAAAATAAATAAATTATAAAACGGTTGCAGGAATTGGGTTTGGCCAGTCTAGAGAAAAGAAGGACTGGGGTGACATCATAGCAGTATTCCAGTATTTGAATACTGGAATACAAAGAAGAGGGGTGTGTGTGTCAACTTATTTTCCAAAGCACCAAAAGGCAAGACAAGAAACAATGAATGGAAGCAGGGGTGAAATCTACTTACCTTCCCTACCGGTTTGGAACTGTGTGCTTGGACCCTCTGCGCATGCGCAAACAGGTTACTTCCTGGTTAAAGCCAGGAAGTAACGACATCTGGGTGGGTGGGTGGAGCTGTGTGCTGCCGCCACTACCGGTTCTCCAAACCATGCGCCGCCAGTAGCATTTCACCCCTGAATGGAAGCTAATCAAGGAGAGAAGCAACCTGGAATTAAGGAGAAACTTCCTAACAGTGAGACCAATTAACCAGTAGAACAGCTTACCTTCAGAAGTTGTGGTTGCTTCATTACTGGAGGTTTTTAAGAAAAGACTGGACAGCCACCTATCTGAAATGGTATAGGGCTATGATGGCGAACCTATGGCACACGTGCCACAGGTGGCACACGTAGCCATATCAGTGGGCAAGCCAGCTGAGCTCTGGCGCGCATGTGCGCACCGGCCAGCTAATTTTCAGGCCTTCTGGGCCCACCAGAAGTAGGGAAACAGGCTGTTTCCTGCCTCCAGAGGGCCTGGGGGGGGGGAGGCCCGTTTTTCTTTCTTACCTGGTTCCAGATCCTCTCTATTTATCTGGGAAGGGCTGTTTTCCCTTGGAGGCCTCCAAAGGCCTGAAACGGCCCATTTCCCAACTCCCGTGGGACAGGAAGTGACTTTTTTGCTGTCCCCAGCCTCCAGAGACTCCTAGAGAGGCTGGGGACAGCAAAAAAGTCACTTCCAGTCCCACCGGGAGTTGGGAAATGGGCCGTTTCAGGCCTTTGGAGGGCCTCCAAGGGAATGAGAAAGGCTGTTTTCGCCCTTCCCAGATAAATAGAGAGGATCTGGAACCAGGTAAGAAAGAAAAATGGGCTTACCAGACCATCGCGTGCCAGGAGCAGGGGAGGAGAGGGGGATTGTGCACACATGCAGAGGGCGCATAGAATTATTGGTGTGGGCACGCGCATGCACGCGACCCTCCCCCACCGTCCGCCTCTCCTGGCACGCGATGGCAGAAAGGTTAGCCATCACTGGTATAGGGTCTCCTGCTTGAGCAGGGGGTTGGACTAGAAGACTTCCAAGGTCCTTTCCAGCTCTATTCAGATTATTATTATATTTTGATTGCAGAAAAGAAGCATTATTTTTCTCTGCCAAATGTCAGCCTTTCCATTTATTTAGATATGAATTCATGTATAAAGAAAAAAAAAGAGCTTTGAAATCAGAAGAAAGCTTTACTCCAATAGAAGAGGTTTTTTTTTTTTTTCTCAAACGAACATTCACTGAATAACCTTCTTTAACTTTCCCTTAAATTGTCTAACTGGAATTGGAGTGGTAGAACTGGGGAACACATTTGTTTTTAAGGAATTGATCAATTAACAGGAATGTGCTTCCATCCATTCAAGTCTGGATTGGGGAGATATAATATACATGAATTTGACCATCAACTTGGAAAAAAAAAACTTGTAAACGTTTAAATGATGTCTCCACCACAAACAATAACAAGTAAGCAAGGTCAATGAGTATTCTTTGCCTTAATCAAAAATCCTAAATCAGAAATTGTCTGATTTGATACAAATATATTTTATATCCTCTTATTCCTATCACCTTTCCTTCCTTCCTTCCTTCCTTCCTTCCTTCCTTCCTTCCTTCCTTCCTTCCTTCCTTCTTTCACAGAAATTATTTCAAACTTACTAAGAAGCTAACATCTAGTTTAGTTATAAATAGTTACATGGAGGATGGGAAGAAAAATATTTTTTCTGTACGTAATACAACTGAAATTCAGTCTTATTCTCTACAAAACTATTACTAAGAAGGACTAATTAGGACTAATTCTAACAAAGACTAATAAATAATTAATAGGATTAATCAGAAGTAAAGCAAACAATAATGTTAGCAAAGAATGCCATCACTGGTGATTTTGAAACACAATTGTATAAAAAGCACATACAAGGGCACACAGGATCAAGTCACAGGCATGCCACCTCACAAGTTTCTTGTTCAACTGGATACAAGCTTGTCATCATTCAGCAATGTGGAAGATGTAAATAAGAGTTGTTAAACTAACATCAGTAGGTTTATTAATTGAATATTTTCAGTACAGGTCGTAAAAAATAATATATTTCTCTTTCATCTTGAAAGGAAATGCAAAACCGAGGTCAATTGGATGCATGGCTTACAGTAATTTTGTATTTTATAATGTCTGTTTGATACACACTCTGTAAAAGTTAGGGATTAACTTTTTAAGTCTTGATAAGGGAGTGTAATTCATAGTTGATTTTATTCTGAGTAACAAAATTGGTTTATCAGAAATGTATATACAGATGTATTTGTCAAATCTTAAATGAGTGAGACAAACAGTATTTTAAAACATAAAACAACATTTCAGAGGACAAAACTTTAAATGAAATAATTATGTTTCATTGTTAGGATGTTAGGATGAACTAAGGTAGGGCTACATAAATTCAAATAATTAGGATATAGCAGCCAAAAGAGTCATACAAGTTTAACTCTTTGCTGCCATCTAGTGGTCATCCAAAGTTTTGTAGTCCATATCTGGCAACCCCTAACTTAGGTAACCTACTAGACCAAAATGGTTTGCCACTGATTTCGCTAGCATATCTTCAGCATCATTTTATAATCCACAATGAGTTTGGAGGCCACTAGGGAGCTGAAATCAGGTCTTTCAAATTGTATACTCTTTGTCCATCTACATTTCAGATTTCTGAATCGGAAGCCTATTCAAGATGGATTATCTATCAGCTGTCATCATCAAATTGCATGATATTTTTTGTTGTTGTTGTTGTTTTTATACATCTGTTTATAATATTTAGATCCATGGTCTTGCTTCCATGGAACTGAAGAGGGCAAACATTGTTCCCTTGTATTCTTAGTCTCAAGGGGAAAAAAGTGACCAGCTCAAGATTACACAATCACTTTGATGGATGAATTGGCATTTGATCTGGAGTCTCTCTGGTCTTATCCACACCGCAACCATTAGACACACTGGTGTTATATGCAAGAATCAAACATGGAGCTAGAAGTTTATATTTTAACCTCCAGTACTAGGAAAGTTTAACTGAGAGAGAAAAAGTGCAAATGATTAATATTGGAATCCTCTAACATTACTTACCCTGCAATTTGCTGTACATGGATATAAATTATTGCTTAAAGATGCTGTTTAACTGTACTATTCAGTAGCAATAGGAATTTTCTATCCTACAGGCTCAAATAGAAAACAGTATAACGAAACATGAAACCATTTTAAATATCCTTTTACAAGATTATAGGTGTAACTAAGCAATTATAATAGATATTTACAATACTGGACAAGGCAGGACGATTGTACTTAATAATCCTTCACTTTAGAGGAACTGAAGCCTGTTTGAAATACTCCTTTCTATAGTTTGCTATACTATATACTAAATTTCCCCAATATTGAGTTCATTTTTTTTATTAAGAATATACAGCTCTCTCCTTCACAACAAAGATAAAATATATTTAGAAAGAATGTATTTGTAGATCCTTTATGTTTTTGAACTTAAGTCATTCAATACCGTTTTGAACAAGTCTAGAGAGATTTTTAAGGCAGGCATTGTGTATTATACCATTCTCTAGGGTTCTGTGTATGATCATCTTTATGAAAAGCCTCTTTGGCTCCCTGTTGAATAAATATGCATTTTATTTCACTAATCTTGAAACAACAGGAATAAAGTTTGCCCAGGTCTTTTATACCTCAGAGAACAAAACCAATACTACAAATCTTTAGAGAGAAAGGATATACAAAAAAGGCTTGAGGTGACTGTTTCAAAGTAAATATTCTTAAATGATGTGCAAATTATTCTAGCACTTGAACATGATTTATGAAAGGGGATTAAGCAACTGAAACAAGAACCCAGTTTAAAACTGTTCGGGTTTCAAAGTCAGAGATGAGAGGTTGTTACTGGAGAAGGAGGAATAAACCAACGATAGCAATCTATGGCCAAGGTATTCTTTGACTAATCTTCTCTTACATTGCTTACCACTGCCACTTAAACTCAAACATAATATCTAATTCAAAATGAGACACGTTTTTCACTCTACTATTATATAAAAGTAATATATACCTGAGTGACAAGAGTGAAATAATGAAAACTTTAGTCACATTAATGTGCACTCTTATGTACTCCCAATGAACAAAAGAACTTGAATGAACAAATTATTGTCAATGCACTATACTCATAAAGCAACAACGGCTTACTTTTAATTAGAATGTGGCAATAATGTTTGCAATACGTGGCCGTTTCAGGCCATTGTAAATTGGCTAAATACTATGACTGCAGTTTTTTCCAACTATTTGTATTCAAATTCTCAAGTTTGCTTCCTTCGTCAAAAAATACATAATAATTTTCTAAAATCCGAGAGTTTATAAGAAGCGTATCAGATTCAAAGGCAGGCAGTCTACTTTGAGGCTCCCAGAAAAAGAGCATTTATGAAACCTTCCATATTTCCATCTTTTTCTAAATTATGGCCTTTTGTTCCCTGGTTGCCTGATGTAATGATGGGAGGAAAAGAAAACTGGGAGTATATGTGAACCTATGAAGTATATTTTGGATGGAGCATGAATAAATATTATAGCCTATGTATTAATGTACTTGACATAAAAATCAGAAGTTATGTTACTATTACATTACCATATTGTAGTATAGTAACCCACTCACATTAACCAAGTAATAAAGACCTCATGTTAAGTACTATGAAAAATATTGCCCTTATATAATTGTACCAATGATAACAGTTGTCTAATGGCTCTGCTTTTAACAAAAATAGGTCATTGTTTAACAATAGTGCGAAAAAAAAAGATTGACATTCATCTTCCGTAGGACCAAAATTTGAATATTTCAGTAAATATAGCCTTTTCCACAAAACATTTATATGAATGCTATATAATTACATTATGGCTCAAAACAAATTGATGCCCTTTAAAAAGTACTACACAGTGAAGGAAAAATTGATATTACCATGTAATTATTACTTATGATTGTATAAAAGAATGCATGACAGAGAAATAATCAATCAGGAATTGCAGAAGTTGAACTAGTAAAAATAGCATGAAACTTTACATTTTTGTTATTTCTCAGGTTAAGGAAATACATGTAGCATCATAATACAATGTCCCTGAAAATGGAATTTGTACCAAAGAGCTGCACTGCCAATATTTTCTTGATTCTACCAATAGAAATGTCCCTTGTGATACAGTACCATTCTACTTGGCTCAAGTAACACTTATTAAGCAGCACAACATGGACATTGGTGAAGATCAGTGACAACTCCGTAACAATGGCACCCAAAGAAATAACCACACCATCACAAAAAGCAGTCCAGCACTTCTTGTCAAGATGATGTGGGACTAAACAATATAACTTCAACATATGCATCATCAATTGATTAGGCTGCTCACGATAAAGAACATTCATAAAAATGCTATACTATTCAGACACTAACTTCTGCTTGACCCATCTGAGTTTCTTGCAACATTGCTACTTTTCTTCATAAAGAGTAACTGTGGGGGTGGACAAGGGTGGGACATAATGCACACAATATGAACTAAAGATATATGGAAGATGGACAGAGGTGGGTTTCACCGGGTCACCGCACACCAAAAATGTGAGCATGTGCACCTTCTGTGCATGTGCTTTGCTCATGCGCGTGGCTTGCACGCATGCACACGGCTTAGAAAACGTGGCTAAATAGGGCAGCATAGCGCAAGGGCGGGTGGGCGGACCCACCCACTTGTCACCACTACCGGTTCGCCCGAACCAGTCTGAACCGGTTGAATACCACTACTGAAGATGGCTGAATAGGACAAGGAGATGACCATGGATTGGTTTCAGGATACAACGAGTTATGATTGCAATTGAGCCTGGCAATTACAGTCATAAGTCATGAAGGTTTTAAAGTGGGTCACCACATGACCCAATTTTATGAAATTTTCAAGGTGGTCATTAAGCAAAGGAGGTGGTCATGAATTGGACACTGAAGTCATTAAGCAAACACCACAGTCATTAAGTGAACCCAGTGGTCATTAGGAAAACACATTGTTAGCTATGGGCCAGTTTTTTTGCTGGAAACCAAAAGTAAATGCCAGTTTCCAGCAAAACTATTGTAAATCATAGGCATGTGACCTCAGGGTGCTGCAAATGACCATGAATGTGGGATGATTGTGAGCACCCAAAATGTCATTATGCGACTGCAAGGGGGAATGATGTTTGAACTTCAAAACTGGGTCATAAATAGCTTTTGGGGAATCTGTTATAGCTTTGAATGGTCACCATGTGACCGGATGTAAGTTGTGGACTACAGGTATCCAATTCTGGACACTCATTAGCAGGATGGAAACGCTTGCTGAAAATAATATAATCTCCTCATTGTTGCTACCCCTGCACTCTCTCCTTCACATCCGCTCTGGGAAATTTGGAGACCTCCTGCGGCACATTAGCAGGATGCATTGGGAATGGAGCAAGAGAATAAGGAAGAAACGAGTGGTGAAATCCTACCGAATCCTACCGAATCGCACCAGTTCGGGCGAACAGGTAGTGATAAAATCTACCAGTTTGGTGAACTGATAGTAAAAAAAGCTACTGGTTGGTTGAACTGGTATTTCTGACGATCAGCTGTGCCACATGATTTATATTCAGTAGAAAGCAGGAAATCCTGCTTTCTAGCGAATCTAAATCGCTCAGAACAGCTGTTCCCCCCCTCTTTGTTCTACTTACCTTCAAATGGCTCCTTTTTCCGCACAAAGCACATGTTTGGTGCACACTGTGCATGCATGTAGTGTGCATGTAGCATGCATGTAGTGTGCTTTTGGTGTGCACTGTGCATGCACGCACATACAACGTGCATCTGGCATGCACTGCGCATGCGCACGCGCAGCACGTTTCTGGCATGCACCACGCATGCGCAAGCAATGAACCGGTGGCGACCGGCAGAGGATTTCACCACTGGAAGAAACCCCACCTTGTGTGCTATGCTCTTCTGGTGTAAGTGCAAAATGTGATGCAGACAACTGTGCCACTACCCTAGGAAATAGGTTTGTTTCTTCAAACATATTTCTGTTCCTTTTGAGATAAAAATAAGACTTCCAGAAATGTTCATGAAGCACTTGAAAGAACGTTAAATAAGAAACACAAAGCCAGATTCAAATGGTAGGAACAGGCTGGAAGTGTACTGCTTTTGGACTGCATTTCACTATCAAGCCTGAGACTGCATCTTGTCTCCCAGATTACTAATAAAGAAATCACTAGCTAAAGGATACTCTTCTTCCTAGGAAAGCCCTTTGCTTTCATTGGGTGGGTGGGTGGGAATAAACATGCATGCATTGAAGGGAAGAGAGGTAGTTATTCATAGCTCGGTCTTGTTCCAGAAAATTTATAGTAGTTCTTTTATCATAACAATGGGAGGAAGAAAGAAGGCTCCAAGCAATACATGCCTGGCCATTATATATCCATCCAGTGCAGAAAAGTGTTAGCGAAACCCTTGTTTCCCAGGAAAAATGACCGTGTTTCTTCTGCAGCAATCCAGGTAGGTCTGGAATAACACCTTCTTGAAACTATGGTAAATTGCAGCCAGCCACAGTCAACATAATTGCGTTAAGCATCTGACTCAGTGTAAAAGCAGATCTGTATCTCTTTATAGTTCCAACCGAAAATATAAAATTAGCTCCTTACTAACGTAAATGAGAGGGTTATTTTGGAAAGAAATGATGGGAGAATCCCCTACTGCAGTTCAAAACTGATCCCAATAAAATCAAAAGAATTTGGAACCCATCCAGGGGATGTTTGAAATAAATCCAACTTTAAATTGGGTGGATTCCAGTTGCATTTCTATTATTGTAGAAACCTCATGTTTCAAGTCCTAGGGACTGCAAACATTCTCAGCAGCACTCAGATCTTTTAAGAAATATAGCTCCTATAGTTCTTGATATTACTGGTTTTTGTAAAAATACATGCAGGGCATGCATCTGGAACCTGATATACGGATTCACAAGGAATGGACTGAAGAAACTGCGTTCATTGTCACTGAAGTTTAGGAAGGAGAAGTTGAGGAAGGATAGAGGTATAACAAAAAAAAAAAAACACCTCTGAATCAGGCATCATATGGCATCTAAAATCAATCCATCTGGTTCAAAATTTGGGTTAATCTAGGCAGGATTGAGAAGCAATCCAAAATCAGAACTCAAGCAAAGGATATTGGAACAAATCAGAGAACCAGAAGAGCTAATAAGATGTCAAATTTATGTCAATTTTTTTTTTTGAATAAAAGCTTTCTTACCCTCCTTCCATCCAGAATGAGCTAAAGCTGGAAATATCCAAGTGATTTAAGATCCAAGGATACTGTAATTCCTATGAAAATATGCTATATGCAAGATAGTTTTCCCTAAGCAAGAAGCACCTACAAATTTAACGGTTTCTAGCTTGAACTACAGCAGTTGCAGAAAAGGAACAGCTTAAGAAATGCATTTTTCAAAGTCCCATCCAAAGATTATTAGCTCTAAGTGAAATTATGGCATTAAGGTGGTCAGCTCTGGAATCCAAATTCTTTCCTGTTTAGCTCTGACTGTGCTCCAGGATTTCTATCTAATTAGGTTCTGTACAAAGGAGTAATGTCTGTTAAATAATTAATTTACTATGCTTCTGAATAGGAACTACAATATATCTTGTTGAAGGTATAATGGCCACTGAATGGCTACTGGATATCTCTAAATAGTAGTAAATTGCATTTACCTGTAAAGAAATAATGTAGCGTAAAAAACTTAGAAGAAAATCAGAATGATGGAAGTGTGAAAAAAATCATAAGCTTTTGCTGAACTGACCTTAACTTGCAATCATTGTATGAGAAATGTTTAAGTGTTCTTGAGTCAAGAAACAGCCTTGTGCAAATATACATATGTATACAAATATGCATGTTTAAATGATATAAAATATGTTTATCAGCTTTTAGAGGTTGGAAATCCATTTATAGTTGGATAGGTTTCAATTAATAATAAACTGTGGGTCTACCCATATATTTAAGAAACATATTTAGGTTTTCTTTTAAAAAAAACATGTTAAATCATTTAGGATAAGATGTACATGGATCTTAATTTATTTTTTCTATCAATTTGTAGCCTTTTTAGAGCAGTCTTTGTGAGCGGAATAGGTGTGGATAGAAAAATACTTCAACCATTCATCTTGTTAACTTGATCCCTGCTTGGGCCTCTCCTTCCCCTACCTATAGATGAAAAGACTTAGCAAAATACTGGACCAAGTCAAAGCCTTAGAAAACAGAAAAGAGTGATATGGTCAAGGATTCAGTTCCTTTATTTGCAATTATTTCTCCATGCTAGCATCCAACCATTTTTCAATTATTAAACAAATACACACTGGGAAACATATTTTGTGCCTGCCTTTGAGTTAGTGTTGACTCCTTCAACCACCTGGAGGAGTCACTGGAGTTTTCTTGAACAAAGTTTAGAGAAGTGGTTTGCCCTTGGCTGCTTCCTAGGATTGAGAGACACTGACTGGCTCAAGGTCCAGGATAGCTCTGCAGACTAAAAAAAAAGCACTGTAATTTAACACCAGCTGTCTGCAATTAAAAGTAAGTTCGAATCTTGCCAGGCTCAAGGTTGACTCAGCCTTCCATCCTTTTTAAGGTAGGTAAATTGAGGACCCAGTTTGTGGGGGCAATAAGCTGACTTTGTATAAAATATGCAAAAGAATGAAGGCTATTGCTTAACGCACTGTAAACCGCCCTGAGTCTCCGGAGAAGGGCGACATATAAATCAAATTTAAAAAAAAAAAAAAAAAGGTCACCCAGCTGGCTTTTCGCCTAAGGTGAAATTATAATTCATAGTCTCCCAGTCTCTAGCTTGATGCCTTAACCACTACACCAAACTAGCTCTCTAAGAACATACTTTTGCATAGAATATGTGATACAGTCCTAATAAGAATTTTTTAAACAGTTACAGTTATCCCACAAATTTTACATGCATCCATAATTCACACTGTTAATTTAGGAAGGAGGATGAGATTCAATTTAGGAGGAGGATGAGACGTAACTTAGGAGGATGTTAACTAGGAGGATGAGATGCAAACACATACACCAGGTAATAACATTCAAATGTTCTTTTAAGTCTAAACACTTTTCAGTTGTCGAAAAGTGAAGGCTGAATACCTTAGGAGCCTGATATGGCAGAACCTTTAATATCAGGAGAGAGAAGAAAGAATATGAAACATACAAATGCCATTTCTCATCTTTAAATCAGAAGCTGATTTCTGATTCGTTTTACTTTAAGTATGATCTTGTTCTTCAGTTCTTAGTTTCCAAAGATTAGCCAAGAAACACAACTATTCCACTTTTTAAAAACTCTTTTAAAATGCCCTCTCACAAATCCTGGATGGATCGTCTTGAGCTTTGCAGTCAAACTGGACAATGGAACGACCACCTGTTAACTGCTAACAATGTGTCATTACCACTTCTCAGGCCTTTTTTAAAGCAATTTTGGCTCTGGCTGCTGATAATTCTGGCAATGATACTGGTGTGAACATTAAGGGCATGGAAAGCCAAAGGCAAAAAACTGACAACACAATTTGTGCTTTGACTACTAATAAGTAAGCAAATGCTAACATTTTTCTAATTCCACATAATTACTCCCTCTCAAGGGGCCAAAAGAAAATTCGAAATACATATTTTTAAGGCAACTCAAGCTACGCTGTATAAACATACACACAAAGCTGAAATTCGTGCAAGTTCACAGTGGATTGTTCTTCCTTTTAAAAAGAAAGTTTCAGCACGGCAGGGGCTCCTCACAACTTTTTTTTTTTTTTTGGTTCAAGTGCTGGGTTGTCTGCTAACTTTATCTCATTGGTGGGAACTTGATCTGTCTTCTAAATCATTACTGAAGAGATGTTAGAATTATGATGCCAAGAAGCATAAAAGACAACAACAAATGGTGAGACAGTTTAATGGCTTCCTGCCAGAAAAAATGGCAAAGAGGTAGGGGCCCATGGATTGGAGCTGTTCTCCATGAGCCACTTTTAAGTAGGGTTGAACAAAGGAGAGACAAACGTATCTTTAGCAAGGCTGAAAAGGAGTCAGATTTACATCCTAATGTGAACACGTTACATAAAATGCTGATTGCTACAACAATAAATACATTAAATATTATTTACCCTTAAAATGCTGGGGCATTTGATGTAGCTTCCATCAGCAATCAAATTTGTCTCATTTAGCTTCTTAACTAATTGCAGGTTAGGTATAGCTGGCTTAGTTAGCTATCTTGCAGAAATAGTATGCATATGAAAGCTGACACTAAGGAAAGCAGATTTACCTTCTTCATCTTTATGTTCATCTGCCCTCTTACAATGGCACCTTGCTAGGAACAACATGCTGAACAAAATACATTGGAGTTGCTGCCAGAGTCAAGGTGAGCTACAAAGTTCCAGTGATTCATTGCAGTTTCTCTTCTCCCATTTCCTTCCCTCTGTCTGCTTGATAAGACTCAGCATAGGAGCTCATATACTTGATCTCTCTTAAAAAGCGTGAGGAATGCTGACTTTTTGCATCTCAGTAAGTTCTCTAGGAGAGAATATATATGCAGAATATCTGGTGGTGTTCTGGGGTATGTAGCCCTGGAGGTAGACCTTTTAATCCAGGCAGAATTGAATTGATGCATTTCCCATTTTCTTAATTCAGGTAACATTCTTACATTCTCACGGTCTGCTCACCAATAAAGTTCCTATGGAACTTATATATTTGGCACAATGTGGAATTCAAAGTGCTCGTATTTCCTATAAAACCCTTTATGGACCAATCCTCATTATTTTCTCTAACTGGAGTCTGCTGATCTTATGAATTCTACCCAGGAGAATATGGTTGTGATTCTCTTCCGTTGAATGTTTAAGGGAATGGAGTCAATGAATTGGGTTTTTATGAGGTTGTCTCGACACCAGTGAAATGTTCCTTCCTCCCCTACTTGATACTCTTTCAGAAGGAAATGAAGAGTATTTTCAATAAAGGAGAATATTTGTAGCTCATGATTGAAATGAGGGATCCTCAGTGCTCTCTGAGCTTGATTGTTTTCTTGCAGACATTTCATTACCCAAACTAGGTAACATCATCAGTGCAAGGGTATCTTTTTCACCAGCTTTATTGAGTTTAGATGGTTGGGTAGGATGGTGCAACACTACTGCTCAGTGGGTGTTTAAATTTATGTTGAGCTTACATTTATTTTTATGGCTTTTTGTTGATTTTATGCTACTTACATTTTTATTCTTTGCTTTTTACTGCTTCTTTGTGAACTCCCCAGAATCCATGCTTAAGGTGGCATTCAATGTTTGTGAAATAAACCAGCTGGATTTTTTTTTACATATTGATACAGAGATCATTATCTTGTAAACAATCAGCAATGTTTCCAAATACTTCAAACTGTTTCTGTCATAACTTCATTTATATGTAAAGCTCTATATCTTTAAGAATATAACAAAGGCTTTGCTGGATCAGGCCATGCATCCAGCATCCTGTTTTCCACAACTGATAACTAAATCTCTCCAGGAAACCCAGGAAAAAGATAGGAAGGCAGGGTGTTCCCCTGCTATTTAATGACATGTTGCATCTGAACCTGGGAGATGACATATAGTCCTCCAAAATATTGCTAATTTTGTATGTATAACAATGTTATCACTGTTAGACTAAACAAGATTGGTGCCATGTTTATTTTGGATTCAGTGCTGATGCATCAGGAATTCACAAATTGATGCATGCTCCCTAATGATGCATTAATGCTGCACCCAACATAATTGGCACCCAACACACATTGAATGCAAGCCATGAATTTTTAATCACTCCACCCTCCATAAATTTTTGGTCCCATTTCCCTTCTTCAAGAGCCGTCACAACTAAAGAATTTGGGGGAAAAAAAACATTGGAGGGTCTAAAAGTCAAGATAGAACACTGTATCTTACTAACAGAAGGTTCTGTATAACTTTTCATTACCTAAAATAATTTTACTTACTTAAAGACTTTCTATTTTCTGTTTTTGGTTCCTTACTGTCGGCATGAACACCCAGTAATTCAGAACTAGAAGATCTTTGAATTTTCAGCTCATTGTTTTTTGATATGTAACTCTTCTCTTTAGGCTAGAAAGATAAAAATGATAGAAAATATCCTTAGAATAATTTTGTGTAAATCAATGAAAGTAAGAGAAATTTAGAAAACAAAACAAAAGCAAATAAAGCAAAACAAAGCAACTTTTTGTACGTGGTAAAAGAAAATTTCATCTAAAGAAGCCACTGTACAAAATATTTCAAACAGCACATAAACATGTAACTTAAAATTGCTTTTAATTCTACAGATGAAAATCAGACATGAAAGTATATTGGGCACTGATATATTGCATACTTTTGTTTGAAAACACAGATCAATTCAAAAACTTTAGGTTTAAGTGCATGGTATAAATGGAACACAATTCAGTAGTGTTACGTATTTGAAAAATCCATTTCCATGAATATAGAGACTGCATGCTTCATCACCTTTCTCTGATTCCATCCTTTGAACTCATTGGAAAGGACCTTAACTTCAACTGAATTTTTAGTTATGCTTTTAACTAGAAATTATTTTCATATTTTATTTATGTTAACTGATACCTGAATTTATTCTAGGTCTTACAGTTACAACTTCATTTAAATTTATGTGCATATAACTCTATGAAACCTAGTGTACTTCTAACACTAGGCTTAGGACAAGGCTATAAATGAATTTAATGAATTGATTAAATGTGTTTTAAGATTATTACATTGCAATTGGTTCTGTCTCTGTTAGGTGGTAGGAAGTGGAGGTAAGGGAGAACAAGAAATGAAATGTTTATTGTGATCGAAGTTCTTCCTTTTGGACACTGTAGTGTAAAGATGAAAAGGAAGCGCATACATTATGATGTCACACATCACATTTCATTATTTTGACAATCTTGGTTAGCATTGGATGTCTATGTGTTCACATGTACTGAAGATTCATATTTACAGATAAATTCTGTTATTTCATCACAACAATCCTGTGAAGAAATTTAAAAGAAGAATATAAGATGAAAAATTTTATTTTTAATTTTGGATCCATGTATTTCTGAAGCCACAATAGTATCTTTGACACATTTATGTTGTTCTAATCAGTATTAGAGGAACAGAGAGATACCATTATGTGCAATAAGCATCTCATTTGCTTCTTTTATTGTTATAGGAAAGTTTCATATATTCATTAAAGAAAAGCAAATATATTATATCCCCTTTTTAGAGATCATTTTAGTGGATGTATTAGCAGCATAAGCTGATAGACTATCAGACACTTAGTTCATAAAGCCTCATTCTCAGGTAAAGATATATAGAATTGCAAATTTAGTATGTTGTGTCAGTGGAATATTCAAGCAACTGAACTTGTTAAATGTCAGATTGTTCTGCCAGCTTCTGATAGATATCATTTAAAGTCTTGAAAAATTATCATCTTACAGCATGCTATAGCACTTTCATATTATAGAGCTTTACCATTTATATCCCATTCAATTGTTTATTAGTTTTTTAAAAGAAGTGCCTATATTATACACTGAAATGTCACCAAGCCAGTCTGGACAAGATCTAATTAAACATGCAAGAAGGATGTCTCTGCTCACAAGCCAAAATGATACACATCCTCCCAAAAAGTTTTAGCATAATTAAGGAGGGGTGAAATATTAAATGTATAATAGGGATGGTGAAAACCACCTAAGAAAAAAATCTAATTTGAAATTGGGTGGGGGAAGCAATTATCAAAAAAACAGACCTGCTAGAGAAAGAGAGAAGGAAGGGAGGGAGGGAGGCAGGGAGGCAGGGACAAGAGTCAGATGTTTACTGATATTATTCAATCAAATTAACAGGAAAATAATAGACAAAGAATTCAACCATACTAATAGTCCTCTCAAAGCCTGTATAATATAAATGACATAAAAAGAGAAAGTTAAATGGCATTTGTTAATAAATGTTTACCTTATAACATATTTAATCATCATAATTTCAAAAAAGATACATCCTTCTTTTTCAAAAAACTATTCAAATTATAATTTAGTTCAGAAGCACTTTTAAATAGCAGATGCATGTAGGTATTTTTCTTGATTCAAAGGGAATGGGGGAGATGCATTTTTAACTTGACTTGCTGCAAAATCATATGAACCCCTTAAATTACTGCACGATTAATAAAAGCAAAATCTAAAACAAATGCATACCAATCTGTCAATTGTGTTTTTGATAGCACGGAACCAGTCCAATATGATGAAGTCAATATCTGATTGAAGAAGGACCTCATTTCCTGAAACTGTTGTGACCTTACAATGAGAAAATGACATATCAGCAAACCGTTTGCTACATCATTTTATTTCAGTGTAATTCATCTCAGAAACTCTTCTGTAAATAAAAATTAAAGTCAGCAAAAAAGCTTGTTCTGTTATTTCAAACTATTAAGTATTTCACAACAAAAGCTACTGTGACATTTCTTTACTTAAAATTCAGCAAATGTATGCATAAATAAAAAAAAATTATCAATATAAGGCAAATTCAATTTTTTTAAAGTGTTTGCTCCAGGACAGCTTGCATGATTGGCAGATTATGTCAGTCCATACTGATCTGGGCAGCTGGTCTGCTTGATACTATTTGCTCAAATAACATTTTAGAACAAGCTGCCTTTGAGATTGGTGTGGCACTGATTTTCATCTAAAACAACATTTCTAGGAAAAATGGAATATTCTATCTTAGGCTTGTCCTAGAAATTTAAAATGATGCTTAAAATGAACATGGATGATGGTCTGAATTTCTTATACTGAATATTTATATCTGTTTCCCTAATTGCTTCATTGTAGTGAAGTTTCATATGACGAATAATGGAGTACATATTATTAAAAGCCCATACAATATTTAGTACTAACATGTAAGTAGGAATATGTCTTATACCAAGCACAAGTCATATTCCTACTCATGTTTAAAATACTGGTAGTATCCCATCAACTTTTCCCATTGCCAAAAGTATTTTAATTAGTAGAACATGGAGGATTTTGACTGGCCTTCTTTTTATGATCTCTCAAGAGATCATCTATAACAGAGTTTGCAGGCCAGAGTGACACATTAGACAGAAAAGTTCTGCTGCACAAAAATATTTGTGCAAAATTGGATTATGCTCTTAACTTGAAATGGTCTCAAGTCCAACTCTTACGTAAAGAAAAAGCAGAAAATAGTAGACAGACTTAAATAGTAATAAAAGCAAATATTCGAATACTTGTCATCACAGAAGAACATTCAAATACTGTACTAGTAGAACATCAAAATGACCAGAATGCAGTGGCAGTGAATATTGTATATAGCAAATTTTGGAGGAAAACTCATTGAGGGGAACAGTTAGTGACTTTAAAGAAACAAAAAAGATTTGGATAAAACTGACAGAATTAATCTGACCAAGTTTATTCACACATTATTATGAGATAGTGGGTCTTTTTTATTTATATATAGAGAGAGGTGTCCAGGTTAATCTTTTGTATCAGATACAATAAAAAATCTCATTGTTCCTTAAAGACTATGAAAACTTGGGACTGATATCAGAATATGGTTGCCTCAGCATGTGGATGACTATACAAGATGTGTAAAACCCTCAGACAAATATTTTGCTCATATCTATTTCTGCTTGACAAATTGACAGGAGCATCTTTATTTTTTTATAAGAAATATATTCTATTTATTTCATGTATAACAACACACAAATAAAAAATATATATTAGGAATATAGATTTGTCAAACATACATTGAGTTCTGTTAGCAACATAAAATTAGAATAAATATTAACAATATCAATTCTATTTTCTACCTAGTTGAGTTGAATATCATCAGTGTTATTTGAATGACAACTTGTTTATTCAAATACATAGGAAAAGCTAACAAAATATAAATTCAACGAAACTGTCTTATGGTGTAAATACATATGTTCCCTCATTTGATCTTTCAGTTGGTGCGTTTTCCCCCTCAAGTGGTATTGTAAGTAAAAGATGTATTAATATCACATTGAACAATCATGTATCAATCTTAATATACTTCCACATCAAATAAAAATGAACTATTTGGTGGCATAACTTTTGATTCCTCCCTAATATCTTCCTTCCATAACTTAGGCTCTTAACATGCTCCTGTGGACTTGTGGCTTTTCAGGTAATTTTCAACTATTAACATAGATATACAGTACACATACCTAATATTCCTAGGCAGAAAATATTGCCCTATTCTACTCAATTATGCCAACTTCCAAAATTACATAAATCTTAAAAGCAGCTGTTGATAAGACAGGGGTTCACATACATTGTGTATTTTAAATTAGAGGAAAGTGGATGTTAATCACACAATTTTATAATGCCACTATATTTAATGAACTTGAGAAATGCACATATAATAAGCATTTAATTCTTGTTTGGGACTGTGATTCTGTAAGATAAAAGATGTTTTTAAGGGGATAGGACCATTTCCATGAGTTTTCTGGGCTCACCAATAATGCAAAGGTAACTAGCTGGTGGATCATATCTCTCACACCTCAAGTTTACACATTACCATTTTGGGAGATTTTCAAATATTTCATTTAATACTGTTAGTATAATGGAGAGAGGGAGAGACAGAGAGACAGACAGAAACAGAAACAGAAAGAGAGAGATACATGAATTAGATTAAATGCAATGGTCAGTCCAGTCTAGTTCGTATCTTCCAGTGTAAATATCACTTAAATTATTACTATAAATTTTGGAGTTTTGAAAGTAAAAACAAAACATAATTAGTGAGTTTATTTTGAAGGCTTAAGAGAGATGTAACTTAGTTCACTCTTCCATTGACTAAATTCAAGCTTTATTAAAATACAAGTATTTCAGTATTGCATAAAAAATATGTATCCTTATGATATGTAAAAAAGCCACTTCAGTGCTAACAAGCAAAGCAACATTCATTTTGAAAGTGTTTGTTTTAATGTGTTGTTTGTAATCATTGTATATAATTGGCGATGTATGACTATAACAGCAAAAGTAGATCACAGAACAGGGAAAAGTTACCGGTAATTCATTTAAAATACTGTCTGTATCTCAAACAAGTCCTTTTCTCATAATCTTCAGGAGTTACTAGACGGTTTCAAGAAGACTGCTACTGCTCTCTACAGTTTAAATGCATCCACTTCTTAATTACTCTCAGCAACTGACTTTCTTTTTCTCCATCTCTGACAAGCACTACCAAAAATTTGACTTTGATTCAGTTAAAATGCAGTTTTTATAGGCCCTTCTATATATTTCCTATTTAGATGCACTGATGAAAAAAGTAGCTGAAATAATAGTTTATATCATATTTACATTACTAACAATATCATTTTAAGACCTTTGGAAAGAGTTCAGGGGGAAATTATGTCAGATTTTGCCTGAACCATCTACAGTCACAGCCCTAAATAATGTTATTGTTTTGTTTTTGTTTTTTAATAAAACCTCTTCATATTAAGGCAAGTTTGAACATCTTTCTTATCAAGCACCAATAAGAAACTTAGGGACTAGAGATATATGAATGGAAATTTGCAAATGTGTCCAGGAAAAGCAGATTTTTTTTTTATTTTGTTTGCACTCTTTTTGATTTAATAGCTTTAAAAATACTTCCATGTTCTTGCATTCTATCATTTCCAAGCATACATTCTAATATAAAGGCATAATGAATTAAGAGATTTCAGCAGCAGACTTCATATAAGGGATAAAGGACAATACACAGCCTTTTCATTTCAGTTTCGGCATCCATTCAAATGGGGGATTTTGAGTGAAGATTCCTTTACCCTCCGTTACTGATTTGCTATGCCAATTTGAGGTCCAAATAAATGAAATGTACCAGATCCTAATGTACCAGATATTCCTTTCTCCCCCGCCCCCCCCACTTTCTGAAAAGCTCTTGAAATCTTGGCAAGAAGAGCACGGATATCTTTCTTATTTGTGAATCAGTTACATGAAGTTGCATCATCTATTCACAAACTGATATGAAATAGTTGATACATATTGGCAAACTTGATTCATAACACTGCCTCAGTTTGGATTAGTGGTTTTGTCAGTGGTACCTCTTTATTATATTCTGTCTCTTTTTATTTTAAATATGCCCCCCCCCCCAAAAGGGAGAAGGATAGAGGCACAGAAGAAAAGCATGCACTCTTGCATGTAACATTTTGAAACTAATCAGTGATATTTTTCAGTGGACTTTCTTGATTGCTCCAACATTTCTTTTGCTTCCTCAATGAAGATTAAAAATATGTTTTACCTTTATCCCCTCAGTTTACCTCTGTCATTTTGTAGGCAGCTGGACACACTTCTAAACAGACCATTGGTCTGCAGTTCTCATCTCATTTAATATTTTAAAAAATATCCAGAAGATTCGTATGTCTAAGACAAGCATTTTGATCAATAGCACTCTGGCTTTCCTTGCAATTTTTTTTTAAATAAAGAAAATAACTAATCCCAATAAAATTAAGTGAAGCATGGAGTCAGGGGAGAAGAAACAAATTGTGGTTTCTATGGTTGCAATGTTAGGTGCCCAGGTACTAGTTCTGTTCTTCCTTCCTCTCTTCTCTGTTTCATCTCAGGAAAAGAGAGTAAAAAAAAAAGTTCATCATATGATAGATTTTAATTCATTTTTTGAACATAGAAACATATCTACTTACAGTAGCATCGTATTGTTTTTTTCCATACTAAACACTCTGTGGAAAAATTCACAAGTAGGATATAAAAACAATAGGTGTATCCAATATTACATATTAGGAGCACATCCTTTTAGAAATTATTTGGTGGAGAAATATGAGACAGTATAACTATTTTTCTGTCCCAGAATCTATGATAAGAATCTCATTGGAAAAAATGGTGTTATATTTTCTCTCCACGTGCTGCAGAGAATCATTCTTCCTAATATTTATTGGGTGAATTTCTTCCTTGTCAAACTGAGAACTTAATGAAGTTTAACTGAAAGAAAGGTTTTATTTATTTATTTGCATATTATATTGTCACATATTCTACTATTGCTGCTGTGACTGGGTTGCAAAAATTCAGATGACTATTAGATAATGGCACAAATTATTTTAATTGTATTATTGTCATCTAGTAATAATTAGAATTTGTGCATTCCAAGTTTGTAGTTTAATTATTCTTGATTTAAAATTAGTTTTCAGATGTGCTTTTCAAATATGCTTTTAAAAAGAATCAGTTTTTTTTTAAATGTATTTCTCTGGATGCTGAATTGGCAGATACGTACCAATTGTAATAATTGGTAATAATAATACATACATTAACTAGTCAAGGCAACCACAACTTGCTTTTCACAATATAGCTCTCACATTTTCTTCTTAAAGTGGATTAAAAAAGAAAGTCTGCTTTCTTTTCAAATTATAGCTGAAAAATGAATTCATGCAAAAATAATTCCAACAAAATTTGAAGAATAAAAATGGGTTCTGATTAAAATAGTTTCAATATGCATAGTCAATTAAGTTGGTTTCAAGATTTCTTATTCCTTAATTAATTCGGTTTGAATTACATTTCAATGAAATTAAAACACAGACAGGGATTTGGCATTTTTTGAAAACATGTCAAAAGTGTATGTATTGTTGGGAGCAGTATGCATTCTGTTCAACCTCAATAAATCCATATCTTAATCATGTTTATATTAAATAAATATACAGAGGGAGGGGAGAAAGATATACAATACACACACACATACAGTATACACACAATAATGAAGTTAGTTCTCATTTTTTGGATACATAATTAAAGTGAATCAGGTAAATCCTTTTCAACTCCAATGTCTCTACCCAATTTCATTATCTGATCTAGTTTATCCAATGAATTATGCTAAATTAAAGGTGTTTATGACAACCATACCAATTACATTTTTAAGGAGAATGTCTCTTACAACAACCTTGCTTTGGTAACTTCCAATAATTCCTTCTGACAAGTCGAACCGAGCTGACATCTTTAAAAAAAAACATAGCTAAAATATCAGCGTGAGGAAAAACATCCTTAACTTGAGTTTTCAAAGCAGAGGGGAAAAAATGCTGATAGTTAAAACATTTTGTGAGAATGTATCTGCCTTGTATCCCCCAAAGTTACTAGATGTTAAGTAAATATATGCTCATTGTCAAAGGAAAAAAATGTTGCTTTGGCAACTTTCTTATTAAAATGCGTGTGTAACCCCCATCTGTCAAGAAAGTTTTGAAAAGTTTGTTTACTTTGGATAGCAGCCCTATCCTGAGTTACCCCAGCAAACAATGATAACAGTCTTCAGAAGTTGTGTGAAGAACAAGCCACTAGGGATCCATTTTTGTTTTAATTGGCACACACAAACAGTTTTCTGGTCTGTCAAGAAGATCAAGCTAATATGCATGGAGGGTGTTATATTCTCAGCTTTTGGGAGTACTAAGGCTCCCTTTATTTAAGTAATTTAAATGATAGACTGCAAAAACTTTGCAAGTCAGAAAAACTGGTTTTATATTTTCAGGGGGAATAATTGTTTTAAAAAACAGACAACGTTGTATATATATATAAAGATGTTGGACCTTACGTTGTAATTAGCCTGCTTCTTACAACTCTTTTGTTGTTGTTTCTTCATTTTTTTAAAAAAAAAAAAAGCATCCCAAAGCCCGCTGAATAAAACCACAAATATTGCCAGCAATTTTGAAACTTTTTCTTCTTCTTTTTTAAAAGGACATTTATATAAGCAGAAATATATTGAATACACTTTCTACCACTGCCATGTATTCAGTGGAACCATCATTCAAAACAAACTTGTCTTTGAAAACAATAGTTTTAGAGAAGCAAGCACATTACTTTAGGAAAAAAGGGTATTACAGGTTGATCTCACAGGAATTTGATACACAATGACTCTAGGTCAAACTCAAAAAAATGTTTCCTCAATAGAAAGTATACATGTTCAGTATACATGTTCATATAACAAGATCATAATACAATTAGGTAGTAGAATTTGGCTTCATATGAAAATCAGCTTGTTTTAAATACTCCCTGTGTATATCCAAAATATTCTGACTTTCTTATGTGGAAAATAAAAGAGACGTTGTTACATTGTGTAAGATGAAATCCTACATAGACATGCATAGACATTACCTGGACAGTCATCCCAGAATAGGAAATGTATTTTCTGTTAACTACACTGTGATAGACTCAAGCAGAATAAAAATCTATCTATTATAAATATACTAAGTGGTTTATGACCTGAAATTAAGGCTCACTCCAAAGTATAAAGGGCTGTGAAAATTTTCTTTCCAACTTAACCCATTTACAAATGAAAAGTCCTCAATATAACAGTAAGTTTCCTATTTTTTCTGGTTAAAACTGTTGTTGATCAAAATGTTTCATACATTTTTGCATAAATCAATATTATTAAAAATCATGGTGAGGTCAAAAGTATGTATTATTTCCAATTGTCTCTAAATACTGTATTTGTTATGTATTGAATATATATAGTTGTATTAAGCCCTGCTAAAGTGAAACTAACCTTTAGATGACCCTAACTGTTAACTCCAACTGTTTTGGAGGGAAATGTGATACATTCATATTTGGGTGGGCTTTTTCAAGAATTATGATTGGTTAAAGCCCTGTGGGCCTAGAGTATAAATAACAGGCATTTGCTTGCTGTTCCTCAGTTCCAGTTTTGAGTCAATAAATGTTGTTGTAGCTGTGCTGGTCTGGTTCTTGCCTACTGAAGCCCACTACACAATAGTGGTGACGAAGGCAAGCAGACCAGCATAGCTACAACAACATTTATTGACTCAAAACTGGAACTGAGGAATAGCAGGCAAATGCCTGTTATTTATGCTTAACCAATCATAGTACTTGAGAAAGCCCTCCCAAATATGAATGTTCTAAGTTTCCCTCCAAAACAGTTGGAGTTAACAGTTAGGGTCATCTAAAGGTTAGTTTCACTTTAGCAGGGCTTAACACAGATATATATATATTCAATACATAACAGTATTAGCATAAGAAAAAATCAATCTTGAATAGTTACATTTAGCTAAGCAGGAAAATCACAGAATCGTTAGACTGAGATCTGATTTTGAAACCAGTTGAAATGCTTAACACATTTATAGAGATTTGAAGTAAGTATTTTGTCTCCAAGAGGAAAAAATATGATTGAACTAAGGCTCATTATTTTATGGGTTATTTCATCATCATCGTCATCATTGTTATCGTTAACATTATTATTTTTTATGGATTCCTCATTAAAATAACCTGAACTGAAGAAGCTTCTTGATGAGAAGTGAAATGTTTTCGAAAGTTGCTTTTTGAAAAGCACTTTATAGTTTATGGATAGTTTTTATTTTATGCTATTTTGTTGTTATTAACTGCCCGGAGACATCTGAATAGTCAACGGACCATTTCTGCTAAACAAACAAGCAAAGAAACAAACAAACAAACTAAGCCCATGCAGATGATAGAAAAAACAAACTCCATATATGCAAAGAGAAGGGCCAAAAAAGAGGAGAACAGAGAAAATTTGAAAGGCTATCCTCAAGAAAAGTGATCAACATGGGGGATTTTATTTTATTTTGATAATTCTGAACATCAGTTTTACAGTTTGCCTAATGAATCAGATTTTATCACATTGACAACAAATATTGTATTTACACACTGCCTTCTCCCTTTCTTTCTCATTCTCCCCTCTTGTTTTATTTAAAATAAAACCCCATGATTTGTTCAATATAGTTTTCTACTACATTTTACCCAAGGCCTCATGATACAATCAATTTACTAATCAACATATAAGCCTGGATATGAAATCTGCATGGGGGGGGGTGATCACAGAAGCAGTTAGATTCTACTGTTAGGTTAGGTTCAAGTAGAATAAAGACGTTGAAACCAGTTTAAAAAGCCACCCCATTTCTAAACACCAGAGCAGAGATGTTTACTAGTGAGCACATGACATTTATGTCAATGTCAGATGAAGTAGACAACCCTCTGACTGGGCACTAAGAGAGAGTACTTTCACAATTCTGTGAAATGAATCAGTCCTATGTTGTTCAGCTACTATTTCTTGAAATAATTTGTAAATCCAAATAATACAACTACATATAAAACTAATTTATCTAATTAGCTAATACTCCATCAACCAAGAAGGGAAACTTGTAGTTTTTCTTTTCAGCCAACATCATAAAAGTTTATTGGATGTTTAAATATTGATTTGGTGTGAGTCACACAGATAAAAACAAATGATAAATCAAATGTGTGCATGCAATTGTGTGTAAAGTAGAAGAGCAGGCGGAGCTAGGGGGATGGAGTTAAGCACGTCATCAGTTTGGAGTCATTGCATTGCATAAGCACTCCAAGACCAATTGCTCATGAATTCCATTGACCCTTATCTGGGGCCAAATTGTGTTGAACTTTAGTTGACCAGATTCTGTGTACTGGCTTTAATAAATCTTCTATGCTGCATCCTTTGAATGGTCCTAATTCTTTGTGTTTGACACTGAATATGTATATATTATTTTCTCAAAATCAGATGTTTATGAAGAGTCATATGGCTAAAATAAGGATAGCAGCTTGAATACCCTTCAGCTAAACTTGCTAAATGTTAATCCAGGTAAGAATGAAAAACAGGACATCTGCTTAGCCTAACTTGTATTTCTAATACAGCTAACAAATAAATAGGGTTGCCAAAATAGGGTTGACATTAAAATGTTAGGATTGGGAACTGAAGCTTGAGAGAAATAATCTAGGAAAGGCAATGAAATGAAATCTAGAATAGGTTTTCAAGGTGGTACCAAAAGAAAAAGCCTATAAAACTTGTATCCAGCAAACAATACTGTCCTATAAAAAAAATAACTGGCATTAACAATGGCTTTTTGGCAAAAGGAAATAGAAACAGTACAACTGTTGGCAAATGGCTAGCAACCATATGAAGCAAAAATGTCTTTTTATTGTGGGGTCTCACAAACATTTTAGAATCTGCTACACTATTTTCAGTTGAAAAGCAATTCAGGCCAACACAAAGATGATGAAATGAAAATGAGCAAGCATTTGAAATCACTACATTATTTCATCTGCAACAATATCACACATAAACCATGATGGAGGAAGGCAATAAGAATGATTTGATGTAGGGGTTATCTGCATTGATAGAACTTGACCGAAAATGTAATATATTCAAACAGGGAAACTTCAATACAAGGATAGGAAATGGTTGGTTTGAAAGCAGGTCCAAATTCTTATGATTTCACCATATGTTTGTAAACACATATTGAAGACATTGTGTAGGATCTCTGAACTCCAGGGCTGGTTTGAACTGACTGAGAATATATTTATTTCCATTATGCTTGTTCCTTGATAAAAGCAGGCCTAGAACACACTGTGGATTAACAATGCACATCTATTTCTGGCTCAGAAACCACTATTTTTCTTTTTAAAAAAATTGTTAAGAAAGGATATGTGTAAAAGTTGTTGCAAGTTTCTGCTGTGCACAAAATCATTCATATGTGAAAAAGATGCACAAAATGCTTATTTTTCAACTTTTTGCAAATAACTTTCGAACAGACATGGAACTGGGATGAATTTCCTAGGACAGAAAATGTTTGTAAAACTGGCAGATTTTTTTCCATGTTTATTAAGAGTGGCAGTAAAGAGAATTGTTTGCATCCATGTGCATCTGGAAAAGAGTAACTGGGTGGGAGCAAATGAAGAAATGCACATTGTGAAGTCATGACACAAGACCACCCTTTGGGGCTGTGCATAATAACGCTGCATAATTAAATAACAGTTTGTTCTCTGACACCACAATGCACCTTTCATAATTTTGACAAAAACTCCAGATTCTGATGAACATTTTTGATTACCCCATGGATTGTCCTAGACTACCTCAAGATTAAAAATATAAACATAAACCCAGATATTACATTTTTTGCTTTCTTTTCTATAGAAGTGAACAGGTTAGATTGGTTTGGTTTGATGTTCTTGACTGAGCAGAAAAGGAAGAAAAGATTGTGATCTATGTGACACAACCCCCCTCCACTTTTGCAGATGTGAAGGATACTGTTTTTCACACAAATGACACATTTCAGAAACCAATTAAGCACATTTCAGGTATCCTATTTTGGAAGGTATTTTAAATCATAGCTTTGTTACCACTTTGGTTTCATTTGAATGACCAAGTTATCATCTGGTTGACTAGGAAATTGGGACTGTACATCCTGTTCCATCTGTGACAGTACAATTTCGGACTCTGAACTGTGGGGTTATGGCTACATTTAGAACCCTAATCTAATCCCAGCTTGTTTCATTGTTGTACACATGCTAATTAGGCAAAAAAAGATATCTATTTATCTTTAGATATATTACAAATATGCATTTTAATATAGTTTGCCTCAATTTTATCCCAAGAACAGAGATATAAAAGCATTTTTAGTTAAGAAGTGCAGTGCAAAGTTCACAGAAGTGAATATATCCATTATTTCAAAAGTTGTGCTCTGATCAGATCAGTTTCTATTGAACATTTCAAAAGTCAAATTGTTCAAGCACATTTACTTCAAACCTGCAATTGTTAGATTGTTCCGTTACTTAGATATTGTAAACTTTGGCTTTACATTTGCACCTACATATGTTCCTTGCTTCTAAAATAATTGTATTTGAGTATTTTAAAAATAAGAAATAAAATATTCCTGTTGACATAGGCTATTTGCTTTGAGGGGGGATATTCTCTGCTTATCAATCCTGCTTTTGACTAGAGAAGTGTAAATGATTTTCCACTGCAAACATAACCTGGTGAAATTAACATTTACATGAGATTCACAATAAAACAGCATGACTTTGACACAAGCCCACACTGAAATTATATAGCATATTTTTTCACTCTGTCTGGAAATAGAGCTAACACAGGACTGAAACAGTGTAAATGTCAAACATAACATGAAAGAAAATTTGTAACTAATCAGAATCATATGTCCTTGACATGTTTGTCAACCATGATTTCCTAAATAAGGTGCTTATGAAACCAAAAGATAAGCAGCTTCAAGCTCAGAAACCTTAAAATGTCTGCCAGAGTTGTAAATTTCTCAAAGAACTGGTAATTATGTGTTAGTACAAATCTGGCCTATTGTTAAGAGAGGAGGATGAGATGGTACCAAAGAAATATACCATGGTATATTTACCATGGTACCATGGTACCATGGAAATATAATTTGAATGAGGGGCCTATGTTAGCTTGCATAAATTTTATTTGCTGGTGCAATTTGAACTTTGAGAGGGGAATATATGTTACATATAACTGCATTAAGAGGGCTATGCATCCAAAAGTAGATTATTCCTGAAAAGCATGTTGAATCCCATCTAATGTTTAGGACACCTGAGTGAAGGGACTAAAATACTAGATGGGAAAAAAAGAAAGGAATTTCTTTTTTAAAAAGCAGTTTATTAAGAGCCCTACTAACCAGCCTTACTCATGAACATTTCATATAATGTGTCTGTGTGTGTAGGATATGTATGTGTATGCATATATGTGTATATGTGTATTCCAGTTATATCAATTGAATTGATTGAAAAATCCAGTGGAATTTAATACTACTTCAGACAAGATGGAAATGTGCATGCCAGCTGAAACGGTGGTTACAGTGGTGAAGTTGAACCATGGAATAAATGGTTTATTCCATTCATAAACATTTCTAAAACCTAGATCTAAACCCTTACAACTGCAGGGATTGTCCTTTTTTTCCACTTGCCAGATAATTGACAGATTCTTCCATTAGTCACAGGAAATGAAGCAATTATACTGTTATTAGTATTATTAGCCTTCCTTTTAGCCACAAGTTTTCCTCTGAATTACAGGAAATCCTCAATTTATGACCATTCATTTAACCACTGTTCAAAGTTATGATGTTGCTGAAAAAGTGACTGATAATTGGTCCTTGGGCTTATAATGGTTGCAGCGCCTCTATGGTCACGGGATGTTGTGGCCCGTCAGCAGCCTGTATAGTTAGTAGCTAATTCCGACAGCGAGGAGGCTGGTATGGTGCTGCGCCAGCAGCCTGTGCAGCTGGCGCTCGAGTCAGACAATAAGGAGGCTGGAGAAGATGTGGTGCCAGAGGTGGGGATTCAGCCAGGGCCTTCAGAACCTCCAGAAGCTCCCATAAGTGAAGAGGAAGAAGAGGAGGAACCTCTTCTCGATGCACGAGCGCGCAGAACTGTTAAAAGGCAGGAGTGGCTCCTCAGGAGGAGGTCTCCTCGAGAGTAAGGCTTGGGGCTAATTGGCCACTCCCCTAGCCTATTTAAGGAAGGACGAAGACTGATGCAATTTGCAGGAAACAACTTCGTTCATATTCCTTCTCGTCTTGATTCCAGAAACGTTTGATTCGGCTCTTGTTTATCTCTTGTCAGTTTTCCTGCAAATTGCTTCTGGGCATTCTGCCAACCACAGTAAGATTACGGTTATCTGAAATACTGTGCCTCAGAATTGAGTTATTATTCTTTGGATTCTTGTCGACTGTTAATGAAGTCAAATTAACAGCCCTTGTTCAGAAAAGACTGATTTAAACTGTACTTGTGTTCGAACAACTACTAAGAAAGCTCATTAGTAGTCCTTAATTAGTAAACTAAGGTTTGTACGGGCTTTGTGTGTGCTGCGTTCTTTGAGGTCCGTAGCTGGGGCAGAACACGTGATCACAATTTGGCCATTTGGCACCCAGCATGTATTTATGACAGTTGTAGTGTCCTGCATTGCATGATCACCATTAATAACTCCCCAGGGGGCTTCTGACAAGCAAAGTCGATGGGGAAGGCCAAATTCACTAAACAACCCCATAAGTCACTTATGGCAAAATGGTTGGGAAGTTGAGCATGATTCACTAAATGACCGCATCGCTTATCAACAAAAGTTCCTGACTCTATGGTGGTTATAGGTCAAAAACTACTTAAAATTAGTAGGATGTATTTATATAGTCACACATGCTGAAAGAGTGAGAGAGAGAAAGATGATGAGTTAGACAGACAGACAGACAGACAGACAAACAGATAGAAGAATGGTGCAGTGGCCTAGAGGTGGAGCTCTCGCCTCACAATCAGGAGGCTGTGAGTTCGATCCTAGGTAGCGGCAGATATTTCTCTGTCTGGGCACATCTGCTGTGAACTTTGCATTGGCGACAGGAAGGGCATCTGGCCAGTAAACACTCAGTTCCATTCAGTTGCCCCAGCTCCACCCTGTAAGGGATTACGGGGTCATTAAAAGACAAAATAGATAGATAGACAGACAGACAGACAGACACACACAGACAGACATTCTATATGGTTTATTTGATTTCTGATTAGGCTTCATCAAGGCTTCAATTTGTCCTCATCCATCCTAAAGCTGGCTGCCAAAACAGTTCAAGTCTTTCATAGTCCCTACTATTACTAGAAAGAAAACAGAGATATTCAGCTGGAGTAGATGGAAATGAGATGTAGAATGGAAGAACGTTCTAAAATAAGACAGGCCAAATATTCAGATAATATTCCCAATCACTTTCACATGGTAGTAATAACCATAGGTAACCATAGGTAACAGGATGAAAGTTTGAGGTCTTCCATGAGTTCATGAGTAGAAAATTCCTCAATAACCTGTTCTAGAACTTCTATAACCATGACCATGGTTTGAAAATTTCTCCTACATATACCTCGCGGAAGCGTTATTGCAATTCTTCTTGCTCAGTTATCTTAGTATTGCTATTATGAGAACTTATAGATGAAATTATGAAATGTGCCCTACAAAGGGAAGTCTTTTAAAAAATTGGGTTATTTTAATGAACCGTAATTTCTAATTCACTTATAACAAGGCCTAATAATATGGACAATGTTTTGCTACTTTTAAAATACTCAATGGTGTTCTGAGTTATTTCTTAAGCAGGATAGTGGCTTTATTATTTTAAACTGTATTCTGTTTTGGAACTGGGTCCAAAATATCCATTCTTAGCTGTAGTGTCATATTTTCAATATTATTTAATCAACCAGAGAGTTGAGTTAAATATAGCTATAGAAATTAATAAATTGCAGATCTTTTGTAAGTGGGGGAGGATAATTATTATTGTTGAAATATATTTATCAATATTCAGCCAGGGGGACATTTTATGTGTTTGTTTAATATTTTGTTCTATACACTTTGTTTTTCTTTGTCTCTGTCTTTGTTTTGTATTCTTTTTTTCCATTTTTTTTCTTTATTTGTACTTTAACTTTGGAAATAAATAAAAAAAATATAACAAATCTTTTCCCTGTCCCAAACAAAAGGCAGAGTTCTCTTCATTTCCCCAGATCTTTGAATAAGTAGACAGAGCAATTAATAGCACTAGTAGACAGAACTATTGTTTAGCAGACACTCCAGGATATGTATGTTCAATATTTTAAATATCTAACTTCAAACTATGGTAATACTTAGTCAACTAGAATCAACTAATCCCCCCCTCTCCCGGGATCCAGGAACAATATTGATTTTACTTATTTTTTAAACACAAAAAGGATAGGATTTTTATATTCTATGGAGGAGTATTTCAGAATAATTAGCCTCATAGTCTTCTAAAAGGGGAGGATTTCTGAGGTCAGAATTATTTCTTTCCTCTGGAGAGCCTGCAAATAAATAATAAATAAGTAAATAAATAAATCCTATGGTCTCTGGTTTTTAGGAACCACAAAACTATAGCCTTAATTATGTCTATATAATATAGTTTCTTTTTAGGCTTTATTATTTACTTATTACATTTAGACTCTCTGTTTCCTGCTTAATATGTATATTTGTAAGACGATAGAAACCTTATTTTAAATACAAGGATAAATTATTAAATACTTTAAATGATCATAACTTGTGGTTTAGATCAGGAATGAAATGCTACCGGTTCGGACTGGTTTGGCCGAACCAGTAGCGATGGCAGCACGAGGCTCTGCCCACTCGCCCGGTTGTTGTTACTTCCTGGTTTTAATCAGAAAGTAATCTGTTTTTTACCCTCTGCGCATGTGCAGAAGGGTTTGTGCATGTGCAGAGGGTCTGCCTGAGTGTAGGGAGCGTGTGAGTACGGCACATGCACTTCTGAACTGGTAGGGAAGGTAAGTAGATTTCACCCCTGGTTTAGATGTTAAAATATTGAATTTGGATCAGAGAAATCCAGATTCAAGGCCATCCTATGAAAACTCACTATGTGATTTTGAGCTGGTCTGTAAGCTCAACTAAATTATTTATTGAATAAAATAAAATAAAAAAACCCCTGTCTTACCAAGTTCTATTTCATTTTAAATATCTTATTTTATTTTTAAAAAATAATAAACAAAGCAAAACTATCTTCCAGGGTAATTACCATGGGGAAAAATGGATGAGGAAATGCTAAATACAGTCTCTGGAGCTCTTGAAAGAAAGACAGAATTTATATTCAATAAATGTAACATACATTAATTTTGAAATTCTAAAAAAATATTTAAAATATAAATGCATTGAAAAACATTGTTCTGTAAACTTATTTCCAAGGCTTTACTATGATGGATTGTCCTCCAGTTTGTGCAGAAATAAACTACTATTCCTTTTGAATAATCTATTTCCATTTAGTACATCTAATTAAACCAACATCCGTTTTTTTTTCTACATATGCAAAATCAAGTTTTGTACATTATTTATTGATTTCTAATTTCTTCTCATTTATATTTCAATACCATTTGTTTATTTCTGGTGGTATAATAGCTTTGTGAAGGAGAGTTAAAAATATTCCTTTTCATTACCACAATACCTTCCATTAGTGGAATATGAGAGAGGAACTTTCCCATGCCATTTCATACTTCATACAGATTTTAGAAATACGGTAGGAGATTTGGGGGTGGATTTCTTTTTCTTTTTTTTAATTTTTAATTTATTTCTTTACAACAAAATATTTATTTACACACAGATCGCGACGGGAGCTTTACACAGTATATTAACTTCAGTCAAGATATACAAATAAAAAATAAAATCTACACTAACCTTATCCTTTTTTGTTCTATTATTCAACCAGATATACCATTGGTCCCAACATTGAAAATATACGGAATCCTTTTGATCTGTCAGAGTTTTTGTTAACCTGTCAGCTTCCGCATATTCAATAATTTTTCCCAAAATCAAATCTTCAGGTGGTAGGTCTTTCCCCTTCCAATGTTGAGCAAAACATATTCTTGCTGTGGTTGTGATATATGTAATCAGACACCATATATTCGTGCCTATCTTATCTGGCCTAATATTTAATAGATAATATTCTGGTTTCAATTGTAATTTATATCCCGTGATTTCTAATATCCACCTCTGTATAAATCTCCAAAATTCAATTATCTTAGGGCAGGTCCACCATATGTGATAGTAAGTAGCTATCTCCCCACACTTCCAGCAGTTTGGGGAGAGTCCTGGGAACATTTTGGCTAATCGAGCAGGAGGGAGATGCCATCTATATACCATCTTATACAAGTTCTCTTTGTAAGTGGTTGCCATCAGGAGTTTCAATTGTTTCATCCATATTTCTTCCCATTTTATCAGTTCAATTGAGTAACCAATATTTCTCCCCCGGGCAATCATTGAATCTTTAACAATCTCATCCCCTATCCAATAGGTTATTAAAAATTTATAGATCTTAGATAATATTCTTTCCTCCTTTCCTAGTATAATACTATTTCTTGCTGGATCATATCTATACCACTTTGTTCCTTGTCTTTCTTATATTTAGAGCTGATCTGGGCATAAGACCACCAATCCAATTTTATTCCTTGAAGCTCTAAGTCAGTTCTTGTTTTTAAGCAGCCTTGGGCGTCCAACAATTCCCGGATAGGATAGGTGTTTTTCTTTATTGTAAAGCGAACTATATGTTATAGCTTCTAACGGGACCAACCAAGAAGGGATCAAGAAGTAGAGTTTACCCTTAATTTTCCTCCATGTATCAATTAGGATATTCCTTACATAATGTCCTGAGAAACTCATATGTTTTTTAACCTTATCTTGCCAAAGAAAATAGTGCCAACCCTGTTGAAGCCCCGAACCTTCCAGAATCAACAACCGTCTTCTTCTCAGCAGGATCCATTCCCTTACCCAGACTAAATTTGCAGCCTGATAGTAATATTCCCATTTTGGTAAACCAAATTCCCCTCTTTCTTTCACCTCTTGAAGCATTTTAAGTTTAATTCTAGGCTTTTTATTTTGCCAGATAAATTTAAGGACACATTGATTTAACTTTTTTAAAAAAATGTTGTCTAGTCTAGCTGGTGCTGTATAAAATAGATATGTCCATTTTGTGAGGATATAGGATTTTATAATCGCGATCCTACCTAATAGAGACATCTGAAGGTTCTTCCATTTCTCTAAGTCCTGTTCTGTTCGTTGAAGTAATTTCAAGTAATTATCTTCTTTAATTTTTGTGTATTTGGCTGATAATATAATACCTAGATATCATAATTTATTGACAATTTGGGGGTGGATTTCAAGAGAAAGACAGAATGATACACACAACACAGTAAACAAATTGCCAAATGTATTTAATTGGCTTTAATTTTTTCTTTGAATGGAGTAAAACAATTTTACCAAAAAAAATAAATAAATGGAGAATTCATGTATAACAATATACTTTTTAAAACATTATTCCTATATAAATTATTTCTGGAAATACACTTGGTTGTAAATTAATTGTAAATAATTATTAATCCCATTAATGGCATACCCAGCATTTTATCAATATTTTAAGCTTGGTAGCTAGATGCTTAGAATTACCGATATAATTAACTTCCTTTGGTAAGCTTTTTCACTTGGAAAAAAATGTCTTTATTTTCATTTTTAAGAGAGGCCTTGCCTATTGCAAGAATACTAAAGAATGGAATACATACATGTATTTGTGGTCTTGATTAGTTAGTCTCAAGTATCCGTGGTGAATAGCAGTTGTTTCACTGATAACTAGTGTCCCAAATATAGTGTTGAATTCCCACCTACCCAATTCCGTGATTGACAGCCATTCACTTGGGAAAATATTTGATATCCTGCCCCTGGAAAATCCCTCATTTGAAGAAGAGGAGGAATTGCAGGATCAAGCCCAAAAATAATGTTCCAACTTGCACATTTTGGAAAGCAAGACAAATAGTTTTGTCAAAAATGCAACATCATAGAAAAATCTCTCTTGAATTTGAAAGTTCAGGTCATGAGCTATAGTGCTTCGTATATTTTTTACAACCATGTAAGTAAATAATACAAATGTATCCTTTTTTGTTTTAATGTGCTGCTTGGAGATCCAAATATACTGCAGTTACATCAGATATGTGCTGCCAAGGATGTACAATATAGCCCTTGACTCGTGTGAAGAGCTTACCAATAAGTTGGGTATTTGAAGAGTGTCACGGATGTTTACCTTGAAGCAGAAGACATAAATGCATAAGTGTATTATTGATAAATGTCTCTCATAGACACACACTCATATACATAATTGTCAATTATTCCATGACACTTGTAAAGTACCAACCTTTTGGTTCTGGGCCGAATAAACTTTGTGTGTGTATGTTTGTGCATGCCTATTTTTTTAATATTATAATAATACTACATGGCAGGCAAAAATATAATGAAAATGATAATTTGCCAAAAAGATTTAAAAAACACTGAGGTGTTACCTATCAAAAGTTCTCCTTCTGTCTGTGATACAGCACAGATTGCAATCGTGACAGTAAATCTGGTGCTATTGTTAATGCCATGGCACTTTGGTTTTTGGCTTGCTTCAGCCCAATCTGTGACATGCTTGTGAATATCTTTCTTCTGTTCTGTCTGTATGGCATATGGATTTCTGGGATATAACGTCAGACCTATCCCCATAACAAGTGTTCAGAGCACCTTATCATTTTTAAAAGCCAATTACTCAAAAAGACAAATGTGAAATGTTTCACATTTAATGATGAGAAAATCTGCAAAACAAATGCAATTTTGCTACATCTTGGGGGGAAAAAGTTTAGTTTAACTGTAAATATTGCAATGGAGTCTTTAGCAATACACATGATGGGTAGGGACCAGCTCATATTATGCATATTTGTACATGACTGTCACTTAAATTTGCAGCATTTTTCATAGTGGTTTGTTTGAAATAAATAGAAAGAAAATAAGGCACAAATGACTGAAATAGAAGCCTGCAAAAATGTCATTGCTCACGTCGAGCATTGGACACTTAAAAAAAAAATATTTTGAAAGTCTCACCCAAAAATATGAAAACTGCATATGTCTACAGAGGTAGAGGTCAGTAATGAAACAATTAACAGCAAAAATACGAAACCATTTCCTAGAAATATTTGTCAATATATAAACAATGTTTGGTACCACACATAAGTTCTCTATGAAGCCTGGATAAGTAGCCGTATGTCCTATTCCCAAACTGAAATTGTGTCAGTCGAAATACCTAAAGACATAGTTTTAAAACAGGATTGTGCAGAGAGTGGATGGGCTAAAACTATGACTCTTTTTTGATACAGTAAGAAATAAAATGCATATAGGAATATTAAATCTAAAAGTCTAATCGCTAATGGGCACATATATAGTATTTGTTATGTATGCTCATATTATATACATGTCCAAGGTATTAATGGAAGTTTTTCAATTCAGATTCATTCATACCGATATATGAAGCAAATATGCACTTGTATGTACATGTTACATGTATGATGAAAGATCATTCTCATGATGTAAAAACACACAATGCAACCTCCATTTGTTAACTGCAGTTCTATGTAGTTTTATAATAAATCTGGTTTAAAGCAGACTTGTTACAATCCATAAGAGAATGAGAAAAGGACCAAGGAAGTATACATATCCATTATAGAGTATGCATTTTTAACATGTCAATAATCCTATGTATTAGAGAGAACTCCCCTTTAACTCAATGGATTTATTTTCAATGATATATATATAGGGGGGGGGAATCAAATAGAACACAACATTATTTGAGTCATGACTTTGAGATGGGCAGCTATATAAATTTGAATATTAAACAAATAATGCATAAATAAATTTTGATATGTCCATAGAGATTCTAAATGTGGCTCGAAAAAAAATGCTAAAGGAACTCTGATATGTATATAACTTAGTGGCTTGAAATGTCATCTATTTCACCTTATTACAGCACTTGTTCTTTTGAACTGCATTAGCCAATCAACACATACTTGCAAAAAACCCCAAAAAACAAAACCATACATAATGCTTACAGCATAAGCTTCTCAGCTATCAAGCCATCCAGTTAACAGCTGAGTGCACTTTTGTGGTATTTTTGTAATCCAGCTCAGCTGCAAAACCTCAATACACAAATTAAAATTTAGTAAGATAAAAAAAAAAGGTGTGGCACAAGCAGAGGATAATGTGTTTATTTTAACTGCTATGTTATTCTGTCTTTTTAGGAAGGTCAACTGCATCTGTGACGGCCTTGAAGAAGGCTGAATGTGCTCAACTAATACCTGATTTGGGAAATGAATTGTTTTACTTCTAATCCTCATCCAAGCTGTAATAATACATTCCAATATTTTCTGATGATTTTCAAACATGCTCCTAAAGCCACAATGAAATTTATCAACAAAAAAAAAAAAACAATTCCTCCAACCCCAGAACTACTTCACAGCCACAATCAAAATGCATAATAATGATTATTTTTCAAGTGCCATTCAGTCATAAAGTCAATGGCTAAAGAATAAAATCTACAAAAGCATGCAGGAATTATCCCTGCTATACCTGAGCAAGGAGGATGGATTGACTGTGAAAAAAAATACCTCAGGATATTTTTTTTTAAATAGTTCAAACTGGCAATATTTAGGTAAACTGATTCAATTTTATTTATTTGCTGAGACTGCTTTATTTCATTTCACTTCTTACATTCTAGACTAATTTTCCAACCTTCCGCCCATCCCTGACCATTAAAAAAACAAACAAACAAAAAAAAAATTGAAACGAAATATAGCATTCCTGAATTCACCTGGATTTCTTTTAATATTTTCTCAAATAATTTGCAGGTTAGTGAGCCTGTAATAAAAAAAAATGTCTGTCACTGGAGAAGGATTTCAAGGTTTCAGAGAGAATATACAAGAAATTCATATGGTTCCTGATTTGAATCTGACACAAAATATACAGTGGAGGTTAGAAAAGTGTTGGTGTTATTTTATTCAGTGCAATATGTACAAAATAAAACCGGTACAGGGGGACATGAAGACAAACACGAGAGAAGTATTCAGACCAAGATTTATCTCTTTTGATTTAATTCCTTCAGTTTTTACTTTTCTGGGCAGTCGTCAAAGAATTTGTCAGCCAAAGTTCTCCTTTACACAATAAAACACTACAAAATGAAAAGTCTAAAGGAGGATGGGGTTCATTTCCTCCTCTCCCCCCCTCCCATCCAATTTACATTATGCTTCATCTGAAAAGGTTTAATCACAGCTTGTACACATCTTCTTCTTCTTCAAAAAAAAAAAAAAAAGCTACACGGGTGTGCGGGCAGGAAGGAAGGAGTAATAACCAGGCAGGAAATCATTACAACAGATGCTGACTTTGGCGATCCCATTTACACATTAACAATCTGATCCGGGGGCGGGGGGAATCTAGGCAGTACCTGTGTTAACTGGAGTGTCAGTTGGTCATTAGGCAACAGGGAAGAAAGGGAAGCAGAACATGATTTTGATAATGGCTTCAATCTCTCTCCTCCCCCCTCCCCCCCCGGCCTCCATTGCACCTGCTATTCTACTATTTCTTTCAGCTACATTTCAAAACAGTACAGTTGGGCTCTCCTTGCCAACCTGGGAATGGCATAAGCCTGATAACAGAACAAAATGTGAGGAGGTCCTTCTGTCTTTAACGCCTGTTCTCCAGTGAATCAGCCTCCAATTAATCTGTTTCTTCAGTAGGAGTTTAATAATAATAATAAAAAGTCAAGTACACACATGTTCAGTCCTGTTTAGCAATAAAGCTGTGTTAACGTTATCTGCCTAGCCAGGTCAAAAAAATTGTATGTCATTAAATGCCAAAAAATCACTTTAAAATTATTAGGGGCTTTTTTAAAAAAGTCTTTTGTGGGGTATATAATTGAATATGAAAGGCAGGATGGCTTAAATGCAAAATAGAATAACGAGGAGAATTATGTCACTTTTTATTACATATTTTTTAAAAGTTTGTTTCATAGCCAAATGACACATTAAAAAAAAAACTTCAAGTTATTAGACATGCTAGTTTGCATTTTTATGAACAGCAAATTCAACAACCCAGATTTTATATCTCTGTCATAGAATAAAAACTGAGAAGGCTGCACAGATCTCAAATATCCTCACTATCATTTAGATGCCTCCCACAATAACCAAAGTGCTCCTAGCAGGAATATGTTTTATTTCAAATTGCTCTGAAGAATAGTTTTGAAATTAATTCTGCATTTTTGTACATAAGAAGGTTTTTAAAACTGGAGCTCATTAGTATTAAATCAGATTTCATGATGTCTTTTGCAAAGGTGAAAGCTGTCAGTCTGTTGTGTGATATTGTTTTCAGCATAACAATGGGTTAAAATTAATGCAAGGTAACATTTTTTAGGAAAAATGACTGAAAATGGTATTATACTGTAGTGAAAAGTTGAAGAACCAGAATTTATTACAGTTATAATCATGCCACTAATACACTCCAAAACCTGCAGGCACAGCTTCAGTGCATGAAAACAGCTGAACAATGGTTGGACATAAAAGTAGAGATATATCTCATTGATTAGCCATAGAGTTCAGTGGATAGACTTGGGCCAATAATTCTCCAAACTGAGATATACTTCACTGATCAACCATAGAGTTCAATGAATAATCTCAGGCCAATAATTTTCTGAGTATAGCCTACTTGTCTGAGGTATTATGAATATAAAATTGGTTAAAAGAAATTCCACAAATTTGTGGAACATACTGATAGTTAATATAGCCATGATTGTTTTAACACAGTTTTATGCACTTGCTAAAATACTGAAAGATAAACTAATCACACTGACTGATTTTACTCAATATGCTAAGTGAAAATTTAGTTATTATTTGTTTGGATGTAAAATGTAGTTTGATGTAGTCTGGATTTGTGGAAACAAAGCTTGAAGCATTTTAGTACACTTAGTAAAATGGAATTAGGTTGGGACAAATAACTAAAAAATGCCGTGTTGTAAATTTCTGCGGATATAGTCAAATTTGTTTTGAACTAAGTGACCATAAGATAATTAAGTAGCTTGTATATTTATGTGAAGAATAAGTATTTTTATTCTTTATTTTGACATTTTTCCAGGCATGCCCCAATATATATCAGTAACAATAATGACCTCAATTTGGCAATATGACAAAGCATAATTACACACATACCAAGGCTGGGCATAACAAACATTCATTCTCATAGCAGAATAAGCTCAGTAACCACTTTGACCTGGTGCGCAAGAGAAAAGCTATATTTTCAAAGCTCTATGAAAGACTAACAGGGTCAATACCATCTGAACCCCCAGAGGGGAATGTATTTCAAAGGGCAAGTGCAGCAACAAGGAAAGCAAGTCTTATAGGTCCAATTAAATTACACTAACTCAGAAAGAGGAAATGGAACATGCGTAACCTCTGAGACCTAGTAAGATAGGTAAAATATAGTCAGAGATGGGCGGTTCTGAAAATAACCCAGCCCTGTGCCATATAGAACTTTACAGGTAATAACCAGCACACTGCACTACATTGGAAGCCCACCGGGAACTATCACAGCTTGTGAAGTAGTAGTCTTACATAGAGATAGTACGCTGGTAATCATACTGCTGCACTTTGGAACAGATGCGGTTTCTGCATGGTCTTCAAAGACAGCCCCATATACAGCGTGTTGCAGAAATCTAACTAAGGAACAAAAGACAATGAATGGATTCTCCCAATGAGAAACAGGAACAATGAGCACAAGAAATGGATGTGGTTATCTCCTGCTTATCAAGGAGGAGTTTTAAGTCCAGGAGGATCCCCAAATTTTGCACTGGTTCTGAGTGGGAAGATTATCAGCAATTTTCATCCTTCATGTAGATGTTAAATAAAAATGGGAAGAGAGTAGAATTCAGAGGCACTGTGCAAAGCAGGACTCTAGGACTATATTTCTCTCTTCCTATCAACACAGACTGATCTAGCCCTGGAAAAAGGGAGAAAACTATGGTAACATCATGCCTCAATGGTTTCTTGAGGAGGAGAAAGTCTTTTTCAGATCTGGTGGAACTATCTTCTCTCTCAAGGATGCCTTCACTGCCACATAGATTCAACTGTACGTCATGTCTTCAGAGGTCTTGATCATTCAGAAAAGGCATGTATCTACAGTACAGGGTTTTGTGCATCTCAAGTATCCTTATTGTCATTTACAAGCCTTATGTACCAAGTGCCCTTAACAGGAATATATTTGATTTCAATTTGTTTTGAAGAATATTTTTGAAATTAATACTATATTTTGTGCATAAGACAATTTTAATACCATATCATATGAGATCCAGAATTCATGATGTCCTTTGCAAAGTTAAAATGTTTTTGCAATATTTGCAATATCTGTGTTGTGTGATACTGTTTTCAGAATAATTATGGGCTAAAATTCTGCTGAATGTATTCTTGTTACATCTCTCTAGTGTTTAATATTAGCCAACCACCACCACAAAGCAAAGGCTTTTAAGGGGACCTTTGTTTTAGCCTATCTATATTCATTCATTCATTCATTCAATCAATCATTCATTCATTCATTCAATCAATCAATCAATCAATCAATTAATTTATTCAATTTAGGTCCATATGCCAGAGGTTCAATTTCTAGATGCCATACAGCTTGACCCACTCTGGAAGCTGAATGTTCCTTCTTCTCTCTGATGGTTGCTAGCCTCCCCTGAGAAGACAAATGGAAGACTTTCCTCCTACTGATAGCCCAGGGGAATATGAATCAACATTAGAGAGAATAAGAAAATAAAGCAAGAAAATGAGTTTATTTAATTTAAAAAAAAACTGTGCCTGGTAGATGCCTGGAAGCCAACCCTTGTATTGTCAGAATCACAAAAATGTAAATCTTATGATTTATAATGAATGTATTTTTATGATGGTTATGATCATGATTTATCACTTGTTGCTTATATGTACACTGAGAGCTTATGCACCAAAGACAAAGTGTCCAATCACACTTGGCCAATAAAGAATTCCATTCCATTCCATTCTATTCTATTCTCTCTGTCTTTACTGGTCTCTAGGGGAATAAGGTCGAGAGACAAGTTAGTAAAATTTAGTTGCTTGTGAGCAAAAACCTTTCATAGGTATCACACAAACAAACACAAATTATAATTGCAGTGCAGTCAGTTATGAGGATAACAGTCTTTAACCATTCATTAGAGAGTTAATGTATTATAAATGGGAATTCACAAACAAAAAACTAACTCTATTTAGCCACATATGCATCAAGTGTAGGATTAAACTATTCAAAACACAGTTCACAAGCTTGGTGTGACTTGCTATAAGCAAGAGGAAGTTTCCAAAAATTGGTCTCTTTCATGTTTCAAAGAGGTTTATTGGTGAAAAAGTCTTTTTTAGTGGCCAAAATAATCTGAGAATTTAAAGCATACACTGAAAAAACAAGCAGAAATATTTTCACCTCACAAAGGGCACCTGATCATGTTTCGGGCCTTCTTTCATAAATATATACTTTATAAAAGATGGTAAATGTTCACTGTATACTTTAATACCATATTTGAAGATTGATTTGTATGACTGCATCCAGTTAAGTTTAGAATATAAAGGTAGTCCTCACTTACCAACCACAATTCCAATGCTAAGTGAGGGGGGGTATTGTTAATTGAAATGTCATGTGATTGCATTGATTTTTGCATTGACTGCAAAACATCACTTTCGTCAGTTCTAGTTGTAATTGGTTAATGAACCTCTGCAAGTTGTTAAACATGACATCACTCGATTATGGCTTGCGATTTCCTGCTGGCTTCCCCACTGACTTTGCTTGTCAGAAGACAGCTGTGAAGGTTGCAAATGGCAATCACATAACCACTGGATGCTGCAAACCTTGTAAGTACATGCTGATTGCCAAGCACCCAAATTGCAATCATATGACTATTGGTGTGCTGTGCTGTGATGATCACAACTTAAAGGACTGCTTGAAAGTTCTATTTTCAGCACCATCATAAATTTGAATGCTCTCTGAATGAGTGGTCAGTAAGCAAGCAGTACTTGAATATAATTTGCCCGGCAACAAGTGGCATTCTTTATGTTAACTACATGGGTTTTTCAGATGCAAATCTGGTTATATGTGTATCTGCTTTGTGGATACATAGGAAATCTTTTTTTTTTCTTTTTGTGTTCTAAAGTGACTATAACATTTGACTTTTCTGTCATCACCAGGTATTGATATATGGAATGACCAAATGAAATGACATATTTTGAATTCGTATAAGAAGGAATTCTATATTTAAGTAATAAACATGTGATTAAAAATAATCTAATAAACCCCATTTCTTAAGTAGTCATTTATATTTGTTGTTGTTTATGCAAATAAAATTATTTTAAATATACATTTGGAAGGCATTTTCCCAGGAAATGCATTTCTAAATGTACTTTCTTTTAAAGTATGGCTATCATCTATCTATCTATCTATCTATCTATCTATCTATCTATCTATCTATCTATCTATCTATCTGTCAGTATAGTTTTATATATATCTATTTAATTACATAGTTAAACTTATATATATTAAATAGTGTTAGAAAGCCACACTATAAAAGCAAATATATCCATATGTGTGTATCTGTGAGAAACATATTGCAATATTTGGAGAAATGCAAATTCTCACCTGGTACAAATATTTATTTAGGATCAGGTCAGTTTGTATTAAAATTTGAAAAAATCAATATTTCCCCAAGATCTTCCCCAAGATCTTCCCCAAGAAGATCTTCCCAACTCTTCCCCAAGAGTTGTTAGTTTTGACTGCATAGCTATGAGCTCTATAGCAACAACTAGTGGCAAAATACAAACAGGCATTCCTAGAAAAACAGCTGGTCGTTCATAAATTTCTGAATACAGAAGCGTACAGCACAACAAAAGCATGCAAGATTATGCATTAAATGAACCTTAATACATAACATTATATCAATAATAAAATACACTGATTATGTTACTTTGGATATTCAGCGAAAACATGAGCGTACAAGGGTGAATTTTAAAACAATGGCAGACAAGGTTCTATTCTTAAGCAGAACACTATCAGCTCACTCAATCTGAAGTGGCATTTGGTTTAACACAAATCAGCATGGTGCCATGAACAAATTATGGTATCTAAAATAAATAAATAAATACACTGTATTTGCTTATATATTTAATATGTGGTCTGTTTGGGGAAATATTAGTTCTCAGTTATTGGCAGAAGGGATGGAGATATACACGTGGTTTTCAAAACTAAATACACACACCGCCATATACAACATCCCCACCCCACCCCAAAATCTGCATTTCTATTTAGTGTTACACAGCACCTTAGCTCTGTAGCATAACCAACAGAGATTGATTATGGACGCTTTCGTCTAAAACCTCTAGAAATCTCTCCAAGAAAACATTATTGAAGTAATAAAAACACAGCTGCTCAGATGTTACTTCACCCTAACATATGGGGCATAGTTCTCAGGCTTCTGTAATCAATTTTCATCCCTGTCCTGCTGTCCACTGGCAGAAAAAAAAATAAATTGACAAAAAAAGAAAAAACTTTGGTTTCTTTCTAATCCCAGGTAATATCTCAAGAGAAACAGGATCTTTAAAAGAGGGCAGAATACACACACATAGAGATCAATTTATCTTAAAAATATTTAAGTGAATTATTCGATTTTCATTCATATCTACAACATATCAAATATTTTAATAATATAAAGAATTGAGAATTGATGCTAACTTTAAAAAAGCAAAGAAACATCAATATCCATTGTTGTCAGTTGACTTGTTCCTAGTAAGTAATATTTTTTACATTTTCATGTGATGAAGTTATTCCAAAAAAAAAAAGAAAGAAATGTCTGGCAGATGTTGAGATGTCTTAGGTGAATCTTACATCATCAAAAAAAAAAATATTTCCAAGCCAGGTGGACAATACAGCAAACTGATCAGTCATAAGATGCTATATTTCATAGAATCTTTGGAAATCTAATACAATAGCATTATAATGTGGTAGCTGTTCAGTTAAACTTACATATCTATCAACAGCTTAAGAATATGGACTTGAAGAGTCCATTAAAATAAGGTACCAAAATAGAACTTGTATGCAACATGAAGTATAAGTTAGAAAGCTTGATGCAGTTATAAAAACAAATAAAAACAAAACATACTTGGATTTTTCAGTGCTGAAGATGACATGGCAATCATCCAGTTATGATAATTAGATAGGATACATGTGGAAAAGAAAACTCTACAGCTCTTTAAAAACTAATTTTTTACGTTGTTTACAAAATCAAATGCTTCAATACTACTGCCCAGCTACTTAAATTTCTAGTATTATAAACCTAGGTTTAAGTATACAAAGAGATATGTTCTATTTATATTCTGAAAATATAGCTTCTTTAAAAACAATCAAAGTGTTGCTAGTGTAAACCATCAAAAATTGAAATGTAGATTTTTCCCCCTCGTTATGTACATGTTCAAACCAGGTAAACAGAAAGGATAAAAGTGAAAAAAACCCTTCTTAATTGTACACCATTATTTATGGAATGCCATTTTTAAATACTCCTCGGGGAAATCTACCTATAGATATATATTTTGAAACTGCAGCTCTTCTTTGATGCATATTCATAGTTTTGAAGTCAATTTGAAATTAAGTGTCCCCTCTACACTGCAATAATAGATTTTATGTTTCCTATATTATTTATTACTAGAATTTAATTGTTATCATCCCCCCTTTTTCTTTTTATATTTGAAGAATGTTTGTTTTAGGAAAACATTAACTCCATAATAATAAATCTCAAAAAACTCAAGAATCAATTAGATAGAACATAACCGAAAAAAATGATCATAATAAATTAAAAAATTAAAAAATAAATGCAGCTTGTTTTCTGTAGGGAAAGAGGCTTATTTGAGAAAGGGACATCTGGAGTTCCGGGCAGTGAGTTTTCTGTGTTGGTATGTGAACTTTACTTTAGGATTAGATCAAAATGGCAGCTTTATGAAAATCTAAACCATCCATCAGCCACTGAACAGGAGGCAATCTCCTGGGTAAAAAGTTTCCTAAAATTGTAAGATGTCATAATGTAACTGTTCTCACTTTTAACACTGTAATAGTTTACCTTCACTTGATTTATGCAATTTATTCACTGAAATAATTTAAATAAACAAGTCCAATCCTATCTATCCAAAAAGTTAAGTTCCATTGATTAATATAATAAAATACAATAATTATTCTCAAATTGAGAGTTCATAATGCTCCTCTGTCCTAGTCCTATTAGACCTCTCAGCGGCTTTTGATACCATTGACCATGGTATCATGCTGCAGCGGTTGAGGGGGTTAGGAATAGGGGGCACCGTTCTGCGGTGGTTCTCCTCCTTCCTTTCCGACCGCTCGCAGTTTGTGTTGGCAGGGGGACAGAGGTCAACCTCGAGGCATCTCGCATGGGGAGTACCGCAAGGGTCGGTCCTCTCGCCCCTCCTGTTCAACATTTATGTGAAGCCGCTGGGTGAGATCATCCGTGGTTTTGGGGTGAAGTGTCATCTGTACGCTGATGATACTCAGCTGTACATCTCCACCCCAGACCACTCCAACGATGCCCTTGATGTGATGTCCCGCTGCCTGGAGGCCGTGCGGGCCTGGATGGAGAGGAACAGGCTCAGACTCAACCTCTCCAAGACCGAGTGGCTGTGGCTTCCGGCGCCCCGATATAGTCAGCAGGTGCCATCGCTGACTATTGGGGGTGAATCTTTGCCCCCCACAGAGAGGGCTCGCAATCTGGGTGTCCTCCTGGACGCACGGCTGTCTTTAGAAGAGCATATGATGGCCGTGGCCAGGGGGGCCTTTTATCAGGTTCGCCTGATTCGCCAGTTGCAGCCCTTTCTGGATCGGGATGCCCTGTGCACGGTCACTCACGCCCTTGTCACCTCCCGACTGGACTATTGTAATGCTCTCTACATGGGGCTCCCCTTGAAGAGCACTCGGAGGCTCCAACTGGTCCAGAATGCGGCCGCCCGGGTGGTTATGGGTGCAACTCGTTGTGCCCATGTGACACCCCTCCTGCGCGAGCTGCACTGGCTCCCAGTGGTCTTCCGGGTGCGATTCAAGGTGTTGGTTACCACCTTTAAAGCGCTCCATGGCATAGGACCCGGGTACCTTTGAGACCGACTTCTGCCACCAATAGCCTCCCACCGACCAGTCCGCTCCCACAGAGAGGGTCTCCTCAGGGTGCCATCAGCCAAGTTATGTCGGCTGGCGACATCCAGGGGGAGGGCCTTCTCTGTGGGAGCCCCAGCCCTGTGGAATGAACTGCCCCCGGAAATACGTAAGATCTCCGACCTCCGGGTGTTTCACTGCGCACTGAAGACCCTGTTGTTCCACCAGGCCGGGCTATCAACATAACGATTTTAAATTGGGGTATTTTAAATTTTTGGGATTTTAATTGGAGCCTAATTATTTAATGATTTTAAATTTTAATCGTTGTTTTGTTCTGTGTTTTTAAATAGGCTGTACACTGCCCTGAGTCCTTCAGGAGAAGGGCGGTATAGAAATAAAATAATAATAATAATAATAATAATAATAATAATAATAATAATAATAATAATAATAATAATAATAATAATAATAATAATTTATTATTATTATTATAATCAGTGGGTGCAGCAAAATTTCACAAACTGACTACCTACAACGCCATGACCGTGTTGCTAAAATCATTCACTGGAAATTGTGCCAGAAGTTTGGATTTGAGTACAGCAAAAACCACTGGGAACATCAGGTTGAGAAAGTTTTAGAGAATGAGAAACTCAAGATCTTGTGGGACTTTAGGATTCAGACTGACAGGCACTTGGTCCACAACACACCTGACATAACAATAGTTGAAAAGAAAAAAGTATGGTTCATTGACATTGCAATACCTGGTGATGCACGAATTGAAGATAAGCAGCAAGAAAAAATCACAAAGTACCGGGACTTACAAATTGAAGTTGAGCGACTGTGGAAAAAGAAATCGTGTGTTGTCCCGATTGTAATTGGAGCCCTCGGAGCAATACCCAAAGGGCTACCCCGCTATTTAGAAATTCTAAATTTGCCGGACTTGAACATTTTGACTCTACAAAAAACCACCTTACTCGGAACAGCTTACATCCTCCGACGATACCTTTAACAGTTCCTAGGTCCTTGGTTAGGACTCGAGCTGCTGAGCTATTAACCAGCCTCAAAGGCTGTGAATCTCACTAAAGATTAACCGATAAATAACAACAACAATAATAATAATAATAATAATAATAATAATAATAATAATAATTATTATTATTATTATTATTATTATTATTATTATACTCCATTACTAAAAAGATTATCTCAGAAAATTCTAATTGTGCTTTTCTTTGAAAAATTGTTCTTTCTACTAGTTGAAATAAGAATACTTGGAATGAAATTATATTTAGAGTGATTGTTCAGAAAGCTATATGGTTGATGCAGTAATAATTATACAAGTATGGTACTCAAACTATGACGTAACTGCAACTTCCTGAGAATTTGAGCAAGGAGGGAGACTGCCAGGAATCAGCATTTTCCCAAGCACAAAAAGAAACAACAAAACCCAAAGGGGATCTTATCCTGTAAAATATGGAAATACCCATACCATATTGCAGGTATCATGTCTGCAGTGTGTTGCTTTGTAGGGAAATGCAAGAGATGGGGAAAGTCAAGATGAGCAGCAGGATTTGCCTTTTTTACTGAGAAACATCCGATGGTTTCCTACTTCTTACTATCCTACTTCAGGCATATTATGCATATCTAGCTCTCTGAGAAAGGGGTCTAATGTTAAGAAAAATGGAAGGAAAAGAAGAATAGAGTGATCAACAGCAAAATGGATGGACCCAGTTCCAGTGCCAATGGATACAGCATTGGAAATTTGAAAGAACAGAATCAATTGTCACAGAGAAGATCTAATTTATATGGCTGCTAAGAATAAAAAATGACTTGATGACACATAATCAATCAATCAATCAATCAATCAATCAGTCAGTGAATCTAAACAGTTATTTAAGGCAAAGATAGGAATTCACTATAGTTCTCTAACTTGGTTCTGTAGTATGATCTCTCCCCATAATGTGTAACTTTCTATGCTGCAAATATATGCTCAATTATAAATTCTCAGTTAAGTAAGATCTTCTAAAGCAGGGATGGAGAATCTCTGGCTCCTTAGTTGGCGTAAAATAGGAAGTACTTTTCATAACAGCTAAAGGATCACAGGTTTCCTATTTGTATAGTGATAATACATATAACCATAGTGAGTGTCAAACTTAATTTGCTTACACAGAGAAATCTGCTGAGAAATGGGAGAAATAAAAATCTATATTAAATATGTTTTCTTTGTTCCTTTGGTTGCATAATAAAACTGGGAGTTTTACAAATAAAAACAAAGCAAAACATTATAATAGAAAGACCCTGGACCTAGATATTTCCAAGATTGTATGCATTTCCTTTGATGTTTTGCTTTCCCACAAAATGCAAAGATAGTAACTTCATATAAACATAGCATTTGCAATGACAGTTAATAAAAAATGGAGGACAAGTAGTGAATAATATTGCATGCATCTGAATGAAGCAGTGTTCACATAGATAATTAAATATCCAGGAATGCTGCATTTTAGCATGAAATTTACCTTCCGATGTGGCATTATCATCAAAGATTCTGCTAAGTCACATTCCTATACTCATTTCTCCAACTGAAAGCTTTACTTTTTAAATTTTGCTCAAAACTCCAAAACTACTTATGACTATTATTTCCTAGGAGACAAATAATCAGATGAATGAGTTTTCTTTATAGGAAATATCTTACTTTATTATCTTAACAGAATTAACACATTCTGCAAGGGTTCCTAACCAAAGTATAAAGATGGGCCCGAACAGTATTACTCTCTACATAATTATCCTGACTCAGCAACAACACACACCCATCAAAAAAAAAACAAAAAAAAAACTAGGATTTATTCTTTACTGTTTTATTGTTTTTACTTATTTTACCTGTTTTATAGTTTTAGAACTGTAAGCTGCCCAGAGTCACTTGGTTAAGATGGGCAGCTGTAAAAATTGAATACATAAATGAAATAAATAAATAAAGCTGAGAAGAAAACAGCTGTTTTAGGGCTAATTTTCTTTTCCCCTAAGCCTACTGAAGATCAATTACATTTTTGTTCAGGAGAGAATTCAGGCCATGGACTGCCTAAGTAGGTTTGAAGTAAAAAGTCCTAGACATGTAATAACTTTTATACACAGTATTGATTCCCAGAGTGAGGGTGCCTGGGGCCAGATGAGTTTCTGATGGACTTCCATGCCCCTGGTACCCCTATGTTCTGCAAACACAACCTTCACATCAACTCACATTTGAGAGGCCCAGAAAATTCCACAATAGTATCCCTGCAGGGGCTAAGTACACTGGAAGGCAACAAGTTGGTATTATCATCCTTTTTTTTTTTTTTTGCCTCCTCAGCTAGTAAAAATCAATCAATATGGCTTTAGAAGTTGATAAAAGAAGGGCCTTGGGAGAAAATCATCCTGCCTGCAAAGGACCACATAGAGATCGTTTCTCTCTCCAACAGTGTGTATATCACAGACAGAGACCTGTATACAGATTTAGCTTGATTATTAAGCTCTACACAAGGCCAGGGGTGTAGTTTTGTGCTCTCCCCTTCTCCTCCTTGTCATACAGCAGAGAAATAGGAAAGGCATGTCAGGATTGGGGGGGGGGAAACAATGTTTTCAAAGCCATCCAAAGCTATGCATTTCCAACAAAGCATTTCAGTCATCTTTGTCACTTTGGCAATCGTAATTGCATCTCACAACCACAGGTGATGTCTTCATATCACGCGGCTCCCCGATTCCCACTGGGCCAATGAAACAGGCCTCCCTGTGAGGCCTGTTAGCACAGATCAGGTGGTAATACGGAGGGACAGATGAGCTTTTGCTGACAGATGGCAGGATGACCTGGAAAACCTGCCCCCTTTTCTGGGATCAGGCAGCAGCTGACAGGTATTATTTCATTAAAAAAAAAAGTCTAAAAGGAATCGCCAGGGTCTTCGCATTAATCTGAGGCTGCAACCAGCCATGTAACGTTTATGTCAGAACAAATCTGTCTCTATGCAGGAGACGGAAAGTGGTTTTTGATGAAGTTGTTCATAAATTTTAATATAATGTGCCTGATGGTGTCAGATAGAGTCTTGTGTCTCTTTTATATTTAAAAGCTCGAGTGAAACCTGGAAATGGTCAATCTGCAACAAGCTACTTTTAAGTAATTCAAAAGTAAGCCAGGGATACCTTAAGTGTACTTGGCCCCATTTTCAAGAAGGAATCTGCCTGTTTTCAAATGGAAATGATCACAATTGCAGGATGCTTGCTTTGATAATTGAAGATTCATTTGACAAACAAACAATCAAGACTCTGTGGGTAGTTTAATAACCTGATTTGCATTTGGGGTAAGGAATTTAAAAAATCAGACTCACAAACCTTCAACATTTAGGCACCAATAGATATTGGGGGGAATTTAAAGAAATAAACAAGCCTGAATCAGATACTTGATCACACCAAGAAGGAAAAACTTCATATGTGTTTTTTGTTTTTGCTGTTACCATGAGACTGCTATAAAAACTCTGGTCTGTTTATGGGGGATATGGTTATTTCAGTGTTGTAATCATCTGCCATAAAATCTCTAGAGGTATTAACAAAAGGATCCACCTGTTAAATTGTGGGCGCAAGTAAGGACAGGACACCGTGTGAACATGAACATCTTTATTAGCTCTGTAACTCGCAATGCCAATCCTAGCTGCAGCAGCTCCTTTTATAGCTAGGAGCTGTCCGCGGCTTCAGCCACTGACGGTCCTATGAATTTCCTGCTCTATTCTCTAATTGGTCTGTTTGAATCTGCCATTCAATATATAACACCCCTCCCCCCTAGTTAGCATAACCAATCCTCAAGTCTCTAAATGATGTAATCACGCAGGTAGGCGGGTCGCCTTGATTTGTGACTTGACATGCGCAGTTCAGTCGTTCCGGTGTTCCTGGAGGGAGAGGTCGAGTTCCGTGGCTCCGCTGGCTCCGCCCCGGAACTCTCTCGAACTCACCTGCCGGAGTGGAATTATCTTCCCGGTTGCTACTTCCCTCCCCCACCGGACGACATATTCGATCATCGTTGACCGTCTGCCCCTTCTCCCGGCTCTGTGGTAAGTGTCCGCTGTCTCTGCACGGGTTTGGGTTCTCGTCTCTGGTGTCGGTTGCTTGTGTTGGGGGGTGGTCTCTGTCTGGTGGCCCGGCTTCGCTTCTTGTTATTTTGCCCCAGAGTTGATCGATGTGGCGTTTCCAAAATCGGCCGTCTTCAGTCTGCAATCTGTAGGACAAGGGCCCGGTTACTTGTGTAACTTCTCCCGGTATCCAGAGGGGGTTTCCGCTGAAGTTTTTTGCATAGACTTTGTCCCCCACTTGGAATTCCCGGACTTTGCTTGTGGAGTCCATGGGTTTCTCCGGGCTGTATTGTAGGTGCAGTCTGTCTAATGGGGATCGTAGCTTCCTTTCCATCAGCAGTTCTGCCGGACTCCAGTGGGTTGCTGCGCTTGGTGTGATGTGTTGTATTGTGAGTAGCTTGTCTATCTTCGTTTGCATGTCCCCGGGTCCCAGCCGTTCCAATGTTTCTTTGGTCGTTCTCACCATGCGTTCTGCAAGCCCGTTAGTTGACGGCTTTCCTGGTGCTGATAGAGCGTGTCGGATCCCTTGGTTGGCTAGGAACATCTCGAATGTGTTGGATGTGAATTGGGGCCCATTATCTGATACTAACACGTCTGGCAGCCCGTGTGTTGCAAAAAGGCGCCTCAATGTTTTGATGACGGCTTCCGTGGTTGTCAACGGCATCAGAAAAACTTCTAACCATTTGGAGAATGTGTCGACAACTATCAGGAACATGTTGCCCTGCAAAGTCTATGTGTATTCTTGCCCAGGGTGTTCCTGGATTCTCCCAGTCATGTGTGGGGGCGGCGTGTGGTGCTGGCCAAGATTCCTGGCAGGATGTGCATGTGGCTAACCAGTTTTCTATCTCCTTATCCATCCCGGGCCACCACACATAACTCCTTGCTAGTGCTTTCATTTTTACTATTCCCGGGTGCCCCTCGTGTAGTAAGCTCAGGATGTCTTGTCTTAGTACTTTGGGAATTATGACTCTATCCCCCCACAAAAGGCACCCCTTTAGTCCCGACAGTTCGGTTTGCCTGGATTTGAAAGGTTGGAATTCAGTGTCCACATTTGCTTCTGGCCAGCCTTTCCAGACCCAGTTTAAAATGCGCACCAGGGTTTTGTCTTTTGCGGTAGCTCTCGCGATATCAGCAGCAGAGATTTGTGCGCATTCCATGGTCTCGATGAGTAATGTGGTTGACACTGGGGCTGGATCCTCATCTATTTCTGAAAGCGGACATCTGCTGAGGGCGTCTGTGTGGTAAATTGATTTTCCGGGTCTGTATATCAGTTGAAACTTGTAGGCCATTAAAAACTCTATCCAGCGCAGCATTCTTGGCGATAGAATGGGTAGTGTTGGTTTGTCTCCGGCGATGATGCCCAATAATGGTTTGTGGTCGGTGATGAGTTCGAATCTCCGGCCGTACAAATATTCGTGAAACTATTGGAAACATTCCAATAGAAGAGAAAGAATCTGAGTTTTGCAAAATGCATATTAAGACCAGAAAGAGTATTTCAAACACACCAACTCCAAAAGCTGAAAACCAAATTAAAGAAGAAACAACTGTGTAGGATGTATGTTTGTGTTGTGTGCATTTGGGAAGGGGGGTACGGAGAGAAATGGTTTCTGGAAAATAATTGATTTTCCTTTGAGGTTTTGTTGAGGGTACTGCTGCAGTGGGACATGTTTTGCTCTATATCCCTGCCCCCTTGATGCCACCAACTTTATTTAAAGGTGGCACAACCCACATTTTGTTAAGTTGCCACCACACCCACTTGATCTCTAAGTCTTTCTCTAAGACAACAATATCAGATTATTAATTCAGACAAGGGGATGGGTAAATCAAATATTTTATTGAATCCTTCCTATAATTTCGGGTCTTCTCCCACGTAAAATTGAAGGTTTCTTGGTGACGTTTCGACGAAGTCTCATTCGTCATCTTCAGGCTGGTGTTCTCGGCTTCGTGCTCCTGGAAGCACGAAGCCGAGAACACCAGCCTGAAGATGACGAATGAGACTTCGTCGAAACGTCGCCAAGACACTTCCAATTTTACGTGGGAGAAGACCCGAATAACCAAAGACCTACATATATATATATATATATATATATATATATATATATATATATATATATATACCAAATGTCCATGTCCCAGTCCCTTTTGCCAGAAAGTATCCTCAAAGGTGTTTCTGCAGTCACTACCACAGAATACACATACAATACAGGACGGATTTCAACAGCACCTAAATTGTGGAGCTAGTTCAAAAAGCACAGCCCATATTTTATGATTTCAAATAGCTTAAAAGAGAAAAAAAGGAGGCTGCTTTTATTTTTTTTTAACAGTAGTTTGCTTGTCTGACACTACTGAATATATCAAATGAACTAGAGATCAGGACATCATGAAAAGAAGCAGATGGGGCATACATTTCCAGCTTTGACCATCTGCATGTCTTCTCCCTCACTCCCACTTCTATAAAGTTCTTAGAACTCATTTTTGCAACAGAGGTCGATTTGCAGCAGAAGTGTAAATAGCAAAACCCAGTCTTCAAACTGCAGAGCAAGAAAAATGAAAACTGTAGCTCCATCACTTAAAATTGGCAGTTTGGATGTCAGCAAAATTTGATGTTTTTTGATCTAGGCATTCTTCTGCAGAAACTATTTGCTTGGCATCTGTTGGCCAAAAGAAGCAAGTATGTTTGATTGTGATCTCCTTACAAACAAATTAATTTCTTCATTGCAGTGTTTGCCTTGCTATCGTATTTTGGAGGATTCAAAAATGGAGATAATTCTATCCCAGATAGTTGCATAGAAGAACTAACCAGAATACTGAAATAATTATACATTTTTCCTATTTATTAGAATTTTCTCTATGATTTAATGCAAAAGAGCATTAAATCTGATGAAATAATTATAAATATAATAGTATATCCTTATTAATATTCAGAAAAGTGTACCTTCCTTATCTTCTCACCTTCCTGTGTCTGCTTGAATGCAGACCCAAGCCTAGATTTGGCTTTGAATATGACATGCCCCATTCTTTCTTCTAATTTCCTATCACTAAATGTAGAATTGTCCAATCTGTGTAAAATCTAGTGACCATGTAAAATGGAAAGGTCAAGCTACTTCAGCAAGATATTTTGAAATGGGCTTCATGTGGAAACATGTGAAGAAAACATGAGATAATATCAAATACAATGTGAGCACTGATTGAAGGACAGAATAAGAGAAGGACCATTAGGATCTGTACATACCAAGACTTTACCATGGAGATAAAAGAAGAATCTGGTGTTGTAAAATTAAGTTCTCCAAAGTTAGTGGAAAACAGAAGCTGAGAAACAGAGACATTTTTTTTTTCATGTTTCTGTGTGTAGATAAAATAGCTACCTCCATTGCAGCTATTCCTGTTACACATTCTGGCTACAATTGCTAAGCTCTGGTTTCTAATGATTAGAGGATAAGTCTGAATACTATTCTGAATATGATTTCAGTGGATGAATAAATTCTTCTGCCATCAGTCAAGCCTAGGGAAGAAAGTTACTGTCATACATCTAAACCATAAATAAATACTAAACACCTACACAAACTACTTAAGAAATCTATGATTTACTTGATATATTCCTTTTAAAGACAACTGAATACTTCCTCAATTTTATTTATTTTAATTTCTTTGTGGTTGTTCTTGCTGCTGCTATAATTCTTAAGCACCAGATAAAAATTAGTTAATTCTTTTGCAGGAAAATGTTACTTTGTGTAGTTTTGCACAGATATTAAATACTTCTTCTTTTCCACTCTACAGTATGAAGCAGTTTGACAATGCAGTAAAACTGTGAATAGAAATGAAGAAGACACACACCAATGCCTCCTGTCTTCTCGTGGGACATTCAAAATAGCTAAAAGTTGCCAGCATTGTCTGTAATGTTATGCCAAATAAATATGTTATTGTGTGTTGTTAATCTAGCGCCTGTTGGCTATTCCTATAAAAAGGTCACATCTGCAGTAAATAACAAATATGTAAAAGCCAAGAAAACAAAATTGCTACCTTGATAAATAAGAATTTTTCTCACTAGAAATTGGGAAAGTGCATATGATTATTCTGTACAATTGTAAATTGGGATACAAGTTTTCTGTGGATACACTGACAATGGATATTTAATCAAATAAGGCACTTTATATTTTGATCCATAGAGCAGGAAATTGTGTTAATTTTCAGTGATCATGGTTAGAGAAGGTTTTAAGAGTCAGAATAAGGGCTTCCTTGCTCTGCTAAAACTGCCAAATGCTTATCTTTGTCCTAAGACATCTATTTATAGTAAACCAGCATATTTAGAATACAGAAAGAGTCCTTGTTTAGCAACTACATCTAAGACTGGCAACTTGGTTGTTAAGCAAAACAATTACTAAGTGAAATCACAACTGAATGTATGATCTTAGTTAGCTTTCCTTTGTTTTACAGATTTATGAAGGTTACAAATATGAGGATTGGTTGCAATTACTTTTTAATTACGATAATGATTGTGAACATTTACTGTGTGAGGAAGTCACTAAACAAAGAATACTTGTAGTGTCAAGTTTAATCTGATTTGAGTGATGCCTTTGTCTTTGATCCTTTTATTTGTTCTACTTTGAGGTGCTCCTGTTGTAAGAGGCAGTTTCCCTCTTCTATTTCTTGAATGTGTCTGCAGATACTTGGCACTTTGAGCTTCTTCACACATTGAAATAATGCCCAAGAACGAGTTTCAAAGAATGAGAATGAGAGAGGTGCCCAAAGATATAAATCAATAAGTAGCATGCAATTTAGTAACAAAGCAAAAAATTAATCAAGTAGTACCAGATGTAGCAATGGAAACATTCAGGAAGTATAGGATTCTGCAGACAGCTATTAATTCCATTAAATTTCCAAAGTAAATCCACATTGACCAAAAATTAGATTTATTCTTCCCACAATAAATGGCAGTTGAGATGTTTTAATTTATTTATTTTTGCAAATTTATTTGCCACTGGAATTCATAAACTGGACACTTCTTTGCCTTTACCCACAACAATTGAAATAAATGGAATAGGGATTATCACCAAAAGGACAAATTGCAAGAAAAGTATGAATGAAATATAGAAGGTAGAGGAAGAAAAATTTCAAATTACCACCCTGTTGAGATGTTACTGATATGAGAAAATATAATCTTTCTAAATCAGGTATATCTATACCTATTACACCCTAGGTGTGTCTATACACAGTATGATGGCAATTTCTGTGGGCCAGCGGAAAAGTAGAATATTTACAAGATCTGATCATTTTTAATGCTAAGATACTAGTATATAAACATAATAGCAAAGTTTTACCTATGCTGTACTAATTTAAGATGCAAGTATGTGGCAGGGTGGAATAGTCTCTCACACATATCCTGAAATGTGGATAGAAAGTAATTGTATCTAGAAGAGTTTCAGTGGTACAATTTGCAGGTAGAACTAGAATTATTCCAATTTTATAGAATAATCCTTATCACCTAAGTAACATTACACTGGATTACCTATTTATAATTTGTAACCTTTTTGGCAATTTCCTGCAGGGAAGGATGCAACTGATTCTATGCCATATCAATACAAATTAATTTTTACCATATATAAAGTATGTACTACAGATGTAGTTGAAGTAAGTACTGTAGTTTTAAAAATTAAATATAGGTTTGTACCTTTCAATACGTAATGTCTCAATGTCATAATACTTCAAATAACTTGAATTGCATGAAAGCACTTGGCCCAATGCATTGTACATATGGATACCCGGCTGCATTATTTTACTGCTCAAGCAACACTTAAGTGTCATAACTCTGTGATACTTATTTCCTGGGTCATACCACTTTCTTTATGCATCATGAAATACGTTTCAACACTGCTTTTCTCAGCAGAGTCAATTTGGAAAGCAAAATATGTCTGATGGACTACTGTCCTTTCCTTCCTTCCCCTTGTTAGGCAATACTACTATCTGCTAATTGTTCTACTTGAAATCATTACATATTTTTTGTCAATTTATATAAATTTCCTGTTAAAAAATAACACTATTTCTAATTCAGTTCTCCAGTTTTAACTCAGTTTGATGCAAGAAATGTTGCTTTTGTATTTCTTTGAGCAGGGAAGGGAATTTCAGTGAAATTCTTCCTATTGGAATTCAGAACAATTCTTAAGTCCTAGATGACCAAATGGTGAGCGATAGTATCCTCTACATCATTTCATCCTATCGTTATCTTTCCAGTGGCTTACAACCTCCTTGGCTTCCTATATTATATTTCCCAAAAGAAGATATCATATTCCTTATGTTGGGTTTGTTCCAGAGGTGAGTTCTATTTATGTTTACTACCAATTCGCAACGGGGCCATGCGCACACTCTTCTGTGCATGCGCAGAAGCATTTTGATGATGTCGGGGTCAGTGGGCGGAGCCTCCCGCTGGTTTTACTACCGGTTCTATAGAACCGGTGCAAACCGGGGGCAACCCACCACTGGTTTGTTCAGATTGTGAATGTGGGCAACCAAAGTAGCTTCAGAGAGATGGAGAAATGTGTAACAGAGAAAGTAAGAATAAACAAAAAAAAAATATTTTAAAAACTGCTTGAGAGTAATCTTTAAAATGATGTCTGCAAAAGCAGATATGGTAGGAAGATTCAGTGGCCCTTTATTAAAAAGGCTGCAAGCTGAAGGTAACTAGAAGTCCAATGCCCAGTTAATTGTTTATAAAATACTTATTATCTAGGATCTGATTGCAAAGTTTTATAGAGATCTGGCTCAGTGGTGAAATCTAAAATTTGTTACTACCGGTTCTGTGGGTGTGGCTTGGGGGGGGGGTAATGTGACTGGGTGGGCATGGCCAATTTTTTTTTAACTTTTAAAAGCATTTTTTCTACAACCTTCGGTGAAGAGGTTGCAAAAAAAATGCTTTCAAAAGGCTCTGACGATCCAAACGCCCTCCAAAAAGGGGTTTTTTTTCTTTTAAAAGCCTTTGACAATCCCAGCTGAGCCGCACAATCATCAGAGGCTTTTCTTTTTACTTTTAAAAGCATTTTTTGGCCGAAGAGGTTGTAGAAAAAATGCTTTTAAAAGTAAAAAAAAAGAAGTCTCTGATGATTGTGCGGCTCAGCTGGGCATGGGGAGGGGGGCAGGGATTTTTGCTACCGGTTCTCCGAACCACCTGCCTCCATCGCTACCGGATCGGGTGATCTGGTCCGAACCGGGAGCATTTCACCCCTGATCTGGCTGAGAGAAGAGCGGGAAGTCCATCACTCAGAGAAGTGATGGACTTCCCACTCTTCCCCCTTTATGTGGGAAAGCAGACTGGGATTAGAGAATAGAAAAGCAGAGTAACCCTAGTCTATAGGAAATAAATCTCTCTGTCTACATATTTCACTTTTCAATTTTGAATGGATGCTGCTAATTTGGGATCTGGATTCAATATGAAATGTCAGTCAGAATATGCAAGACAAATGCATAATACCAACTAGCAAATCCTTAAATGTCTGAGTCTAGAAAAATATGTGCCTTAAAGAATGGTTGACATGTGCTTTATGTTTGCTCATAAGTGCTCCAAATCACTACCAGTACTTCCACCTTGAATCTACATCACTGTACAATAGCAATAGCACTTAGACTTAAAAAGCACTTCACAGTGCTTTACAGCCTTCTCTAAGAGGTTTACAGCATATTGCCCACAACAATCTGGGTCCTCATTTTACTGACCTTGAAAGGATGGAAGGCTAAGTCAACCTCACCAACCTGGTGAGATTCGAACTGCCAAATTCCTGGCAGCTGGCAGTCAGCAGAAGTAGCCTGCAGTACTGCATTCTAACCACAGCACCACAATAGCTCATCCTTTGATGGCCGGAATAATGTTATGTATTGTCATTCCTCTACCTTATAGTCTCTATCCCTCAGCTAGCCGGGGTACTCAACGATTGTAACACTGGATTCCTTAGGATTCTCCACCTGCATATTTCAATGCCCACACTAAAGTTGTTCATACCTCAGGCTATCATGTCATCCATGGATGACCATTGACTTTTCATGGCTATGTATGTCACCATAAATGCAACTGAACACATGCTAGATCTGATTTTCTGTTCAGATAGAGATAGGTGCTCTGAAAGTGGAGAAGTAGAGAATCTACAGTTAGGGATAGATTGCTCCATGGTCAGTTTGAGATTGGTGCCACTATAAACTTCAGCAAGGATGGAAGACTACTTAAGAAGACTCAGTTACCTGAGAGGGCACTCTCATTTCTGTCCACTATGAACAGTCAAAAGATTCCTATTTCATCTGTCAGAATTACTTCTGAAATCTTAGCTGACTACTGAATACCAAGACAACCCACTTGTTAAATATCTTTCTCTCACCCATAAAGAAAGAGCTAAATCAGCCTCTTTGTTTACCGAGGAGCTGAATGCCACAACTGAATGGGACATCAGATGAAATTCAATTAGACGAATTCTTAGGACAATTGAGGTCAAACATAGTGCTTCTGAATATCTAAAAATATATTCAAAGGTAGCCCTATACACAGCACATTTCAATAGTCCAAGCAAGAAATAAGGAATGAGCATCTGTGAGAAGAGTCTTTCAGTCCAGAAAAGTAAATTGTTATTGTCCATTTCTGGGGGGTGGAGATGGGGTGGGGTTTACTCTTTTTTCAAATTTCCCAATATACTATACAGTGTAGCTTTCTGGTGGTCTTCTGCCAAACTACTTAACTAGTCTGCTTAAAATTTTGAGATCAGTACGGCTGGCTGTGTACAACTACAGTATGACCTCAGAGGAAACAGATATTGAAAGGTAATGAATTAAAAATCACAAATGACGATCCATTGCTTGGCACATGCCTATGGAAGCTATAGTAAGAGCAGCACAACAGAGTTTTACATCAGGAAAAACTTGTTCTTTATTGACTCTTCTCTTTTGCCAGTTTTGTTGATTTAAATACTGATACTGAGTTCTTGGTCCATGCCACTAACTATACAGCATAACAGTGCTGGGAAAAAGCAAGCTGAGAGGCTAATATTGATTTGCTGAACATTAAATTGTGCAGATATTATTGCAGATTATTGGTGCCAGAAAATGAAAGATTTCACAAGTCTGGGTTTGGTTTATGGAATTACACAGAATGAAGAATTTCAACAAATTTACCTTATAACATTTTCACCTGTTACTTCTTTGAATTAAGTTTCTGCTATACTATATGCTCAGCTGTCTGTCATATGAATTGTTGTGAGATGTATTCTTGCATACATTTAAATTATATATGCAATGCATGCATATATTCAAAATACAAAATACCAAGTCTATTTCTATTGCCATGGATTCATAAATATAGGTGAGAATAACTAGTTGTAATTATCATCACCTTTGTTATGATATAGAATCTTGTTTTCAGAATCATGGTATAGACAGATATTAAAACCAATGAAGTTAGAGAACTGGAAACAAAATTTTATATATGGGCAATATATACAGTAATTTTCCCCACTTCTTTCCAAAACTGTTGGTTGTATTGCGATTGTAATGCATTATTGAATATAGTTAGATTTCTATTCATTATTAGAAATCTAAATGTAAATATAAACATATGATTACTCAAAAAAATAAAGTTGAACAGCAGTTTCTTTTCTGTGAGAGAAGTGAAACTTTGGGTTGGCTAGGATTAAACTGATAACTATTTAAGTGATAAATGATTTGATGATACAGGGAAGCTAAGTGATGAAAAATCAGGTCATAGCAGTTAATTGAAGAAGATAATGTGGAATCAAGAACTTGAAGAGGTTAAATAGGAAATTGTGGCAAGGCATACAGTAATATTTCCTCAACATTGTTACTTAGACTGAGTGTAATATTAAGCACGAAATACAACTAAAAGAGGAATGGACTAAAAGCTAGTAATCAAATAAGAATCAAATCATCTGATAAGCACCTAAAAAAGTAGAAAAACTTGAAGAATATAGTAGAGTTATGGTGGTTAAAATCGGCTGAAAGAAAAGACGGTGGGCTAAAAGAGACGAGATGGGAGGAATTAGGCCTGGGCAGTCTTATAAAGACCTTAAAGGGAAAAAGTGGTTGTGAACTGCTGACAAGAAGAGTATGCATAAATAAAGGAGTAATTAAAAATGTGAGACTGGTCAAAAGAACCAAAGACACTTGAATTTTAAAGAGAACATCGCTCACATTAGAGATTCTCCTCACAATATAGAATGTCTGAAGTAATAAACAAATTGCAGTCTTCTTGAAACATGATTTTTAAATGGAAAAACTGAATGTGGTCTGAAAAGCGCTGTATTTGACAAGGTAAGAAAGAAATGTCACAAATACATTTGAAATATTTGCCCGATCTGCAGAACAGGCAGAGAAGCACCTTGTTATAGCTTCCATATTACAGGTGTCATCTTCATACAATTTTCCTATCAGGGAATTACTCAGCAGGTGTCCAAATGAAGTCAGTGACGTTGACATGAACGTGTACTTTTATATAAATAAATATATATTTTACATCTATATTTACAGCAAACAAGATAGTCAGGCAAACAGGAGCATCATGAGGTAAATCACAGTGAATAGAGAGCACACAGAAGAAAAAGGCGGGAAAAAGGCGGGAAAAAAGGGAAACTCCCCCTCCACATCCACAGCAACCAATCACAGCACAGATTGCCTCACGTAGGAGCCAGCACTTTCCAACCAATCAACTGTGTGTTCTGGCTTCACTGCACAACCCCACTGCTCCAGCTACTAAATTTAAATATCTTAACATTCCACACAGTGCCTCATATCATGTACCTTGTTTGATCAAATGTTTCGGGACAAGAGATGGGATGGCCTGGAAAAAACACGGAAACATTGGGGAAAAAACAGAGTTTTGGGTTTTGTTTTGTTTTTTCATTTTTCCTGTTTTTTTTCCTTTCCAAAAAAAAAAGAAAAAAAACCAAACAAAAACAAAACAAAACCAGAAAAAATGGAGAAAAAACTGTCCCCCCCCCCACACACAATTTTCCGGTTTTCTCCAGGCCTTCCCATCTCTACTCAGGACTGATGCTTCTCTAGCACAAATAAATTGTCTTGATCAGACATTTTGCCTCAGAATTCTGAGCAATATCTGTTGCACTTTAAATTGCAGAAGTCTGATCTAGATTAATTTGCCCCTCAGTAAATGTTTGATTCTATCAGATTAAAATAATGGCAGAAAGCTATAAGACAGGATAATTGCATGATAATGTTAGTATGAGGCCTTAAGTGATTGGTTATTTAGGTGAAATGTGGTTATTTACAAAAACAAGTTTTCCACTGTTTCAAGTTTATATGTGGAATATCTCTCTACCTTATGTTCTGCTATAAGTACAGAAAAATGTATTTATTATATTTGCTCCCCTTGTATGCATATTGAACAATAAAACATTAAATTATATATATGGGAAGTGTGCCAACTGAGAGAGGTACAGAAGCCTTGGAGATAGATAAATAATAGATAAAACCATTTTTCTTAGTAATACATGTCCTAGTTTGTTTCCATATCAGTTGGAGTTCATTTTGTCAATCAAATTTAAAAATATGTGCTAGCTTTCTTTTCTTGCTCCCAGCTCATGTATTCCAATCAGTTAGAATTCCAACTTCAAAGATGACTGAGAATCAAAGATTGGTAATTTAAATAAGCAGTAAGCAAGAATCATTGTGACAAAAACAGCAACATATTTAGCTGTGTGAAAACAATAGAAACATATATAAATGGAACCTTCTGTTAAACACAAACACTCTATCAAACCTGCCTATAGGGATCAGTCTAAACTGAGGTCTAGGTGGCATGCATTAAAATAGAAGTCAATTCAGTTAAACCTTCTGTAAATAATTAACACACTTGTGCATAGATGAAATCAAGTATTTTTTATCACAGGCATAACCTGTATTTTATATTTATCTATCCTAGTATTTATATATTGCCACACAACATTTCTAACATATGTATCAAGCCCAAGCCCAAAGACGACACAGGGGAATCCAATTGAGTCCAATTCTTTGTTTGCTTTCACCTAATGGGCAAAATCTTGTCAGATTAAAACTATAACTTTCTTCCCTAAAATTTATTATCCTGAGACTTTCTAGGCTGTGGTCACCCTGTACCAGGTCTAGGATAGCTTGTCGTAGTTGACTGTCCCTAGTCAACTCTCTCCAGCTGTCACGCTGTGGCCAGTATGGCATGGAACAACTTGGCATGGGACAATTCAATGCGGGATAACTCAAGAGAGGGACACATGGAATTGCAGCAGGCCTTGTCTTGTTTTAGGTTTGAACTTTCTCAAGTTAGAAGTCTTCGAGGCTGGGGTGAGCTGCAATTCTACTTTTCCTTCTCTTGAGTTATCCCATATTGAATTTTTCCATGGTGAATTGTCCTGCAGTGAGTTCGCTGCGGCGAGATGGCCAGGACAAATTGGCCACGGCGAGTCAGCCATGCCAAGTTATCCCATTGCACCCTGAACCTCCCACCTTCAGTTCAAGGCTGTGCATTCTCTTAAATTGGACTTCTCTCTGATAGAATATACTGCCTCCTCCCTGAGAAAGCTTTGTGCTGCCAAGATCCACTGCTTTTCCAGTTGCCAATTTCATCATTGGATAATTTTATTAATTTTCCAAATGCACACCTTTTTGCACATAGCTTTTCTAACAATATACTTTTTTCATAGTGTATTTAGTAAATATGCACATATCAATACACTTATTATACTGAGTAATATTTTTGTGATATGCAGCAACGCATTCCATGTATTGCATCTCATTTGTACCTTGCTGGAGCTTGTGCTTATAGACAATTCTATTTCACTTTAAAAAAAACACACCTCTTTTTACTATTAGCCTGTATTTAGGAAAAGAACCTTAGGCACATATGTGCCATGCTGGACCTCTGCTTGACCACTACCTATTTTAAATACAATGAAGGTTTCTATAGACAAAAACACAGTTGCACCATGGGTTCACCTGTGTCCCCATTGTGGCCAATCTCTACATGGAAGAGATAGAAACCAAAGCCCTAGACTTCTTCACAAGAATTCCACTCAGTCACTGGTATAGTGGATGATACTTGTGTCAATATCAAAACACAGGAATTGGAAGTGTTCACAAAACATATCAACTCTGTGGACAGATACTTCAAATTCACACAGGAAAATGTTAAGAAAAATAGTCTAGTCTTCCTGGATTGTGCAGTACACATTAAGGAAGACAGAAGCCTTAACACTGAAGTTTACAGAAAACCTACTCACACAGATCAATATTTACATTTTGATTCCCACCACCCATTGGAGCACAAAATGGGAGTCATCAGAGCCATACACCACCGAGCTGAAGGCCTGCCTACCAGCAAAGATGAGAAAGAAAAGGAACGAAAACACATCAAGAAGCCCTCAGAACATGTGGCTATCCCAAGTGGGCCTTCATCAAAGCTCAAAAAGGACCCCACAGGAGCTCCTCCATAACAGACAACAAATAGAACAATAAATGAAACAATGTTGTCATTCCATATGCTGCAGGAATATCAGAAAAGCTCAGAAGGATCTTCAGCCAACATAACATAAGTGCACACTTCAAACCCAAGAATACACTAAGGCAGAAGCTTGTCCACCCCAAGGATAAAACACCCAGACACAAACTGAGCAACATGGTATATGCAGTACAATGCAGTGAGCTATGTGCAGATCTGTATATTGGGGAAACAAAATAACCACTTCATAAATGCATGGCACAATATAGGAGAACAAACCCAACAAGACTAGATTCAGCAGTCCATCTGCATTTAAAAGACAAAGGCCACTCTTTTGAAGACAGCAAAGTCTACATTTTGGACAGAAAGGACCACTGGTTTGAAAGATGGGTCAAAGAAGCCATCCATGTCAAAATTGAACATCCCTCTCTCAACAGAGTGGGGTGGATAGGACATTTACTATCTCCAGTCTACAACATAGTCCTTTCAACAGTTTCAGGAAGGTTCCACATCCATTTGCACCTTTCAAGTGACCCTGATGACGCAGGTGACCTTAATGACTCACTAAAGAATGCAAATGACCAGCTGTCTGCAAGGAGTATAAATCCTTCTATTCCCCACCATCCAGTCAGAGCTGAAGAAGCTTCTTGGATGAGAAGCAAAACGTCTTCAAAGAAAAAACAAAAAGTCCAGTTGCCTCTTGAAAAAGCACCTTTGGGACAACCATGACCTGGATGACTGAGAATCTCTACAGACATATGATATGATGGTGACAATGATGGTGGTGGTGATGATGCAATGATAAGAAATTGGGTGCCAAAAAAAAAAAGATCTCATAGTCTCCCATACTCTAGCATGCTGTTAGAGAGGCTGTCACAGTGATGCAGAAGAGAAGGTAAGATTCTTTTTTGTTTATTGGCTTAATTAAGTTCCTATTTTTCAATGTGTGTCCAATCACTTTACGTGACTGAAGAGATTGGCTGCAAGATGATACATCTTATAATAGGTGTTTAGATTAATGGAATAGGTGTTATTTTGTGCAGATCCTAATATTTTGTTGCATGAATGGAAGACTATTTACAGATCAAACAGGATCTAAGTCAATTTGCCTAAGACTGGCTAACGTTATCTATTACAGGTAGGTTGGTATTCATAAGAATAACTGTAAAATATAATTATTATTTTCATAAATCAATAATCTTCCTAATGAAAAAAATAGTCTATAAGAATAGCATAAAATATACTAATGTCTTTGAATGTTTATCTCCTTTACTTTTGTGCTTGCATTTAGATTTTGGTAACTGATGTTTGGATCAGGTATGTCTTTGAACGATATATTTCAGTTCATAATAAGAACAGAAGACTACAAAACGTGTAATGTTTCTATTTATTAATTCTATCCTCATGAAGTAGAATTTGCAACCTGGCAACCTCATGCAAGGAAGCTACTTAAAGTGTAAAATATATGCAGTCATGACTGATTTTTTAAAATATACATATTTAAAAATTTCTTAGAATCTAATAAAAATGTATCTATGTATCTATGTATATATATAAATAAGTATAAGGATGGAGATTCTTTGTTTTGAATTTTGTTTTGAATTTTGTTTGGTTTTTGGGGGGCAGAGAGGGGTGCCTTTGAGTCAGTCATGATCTGCCAACAACATGGAGACATCCATCCTTCTTCTTGGCTCTCTTCACATGCTTATAACAGCTCTGTGAAAAATGACAATGCTATAGAAACAATCAATCATTAAGTAAAACACTATTCAAATTCACTAGAACATTATAAATATGCCCATAACAAAATATCGTATCTGTGCTGGCTTTGCTACCCACCAAAACTCTTGAGACTTTTGAAAACCACAGAAAACAGTTAGAAAGGAACTCTGGCTCTTTTGTCTTGTTCTGTCTAAAAGAGTAGGCTAAAAGACAAAATGAAGAAGCCACCATATAACCACATAGGCCAGAAAAATGTATATCTGAATTCGCACTGGAGCTAAGATGGATTTTCAGACTTCAGGTCAACTCACATCAGCATCTGAACTCTGCATCCCTATGCATCACAGCAATATTTAGTAAAGATTAATATATATAATGAAGCATGTTTTTATATATATATCTATTATATGTGAGTGTGTGTATGTGTGTGTATGCATGTGGTTTTGTGTGTGTCTATATATGAAACATTCAATCCAGATGCACATTATCTACATACTTAGGATAAATACAAACATGCATATGTATATTCTCTAAATGTATAAATATAATCCATATAAATATATGCATATGCATACAAACAAACATACACATCACATTTTGGTTAATACACAATCACAATATTTCTGTAACTTTTTTTGTATGCCATCCTTTTATAGAAAACTCACTTGCTTTAAACAGATGGTCTTATCTTTTCCCCCTTTATTGTAGCTGATTAAGATTTGGCTTCCCCAGCAGTATGAGTATGTGTGCGTGTGTGTGTGTGAGAGAGAATATATATACACACATACATATGTGCGTGTGCGCGCATGCACATAATGTACGTGTGTGATATAATAACTAGATTGCTAATAGAAGATATGTAAGAAAAGAAAGGTCATACTGTACTGTGATTATTATACGGCATGTATAATCTTTTAGACTATATTCCGATATATATCACTAATCAGACTAATGTTCAATGTGAAAGTAAATAAGTTTACTTAATCATAATATACTATGGAGAAAAATTCTACAGAATCTGCTATTATCTTATTACTACATTTTAAAAGCTATTTTTAGCTTTTAATACATATACACATACACAATAATGTTTTGTATAAGGTCTGTTTCTCCTTTCTTTGCATTTAGAACATTTAAGATGGCTTTAATTGTTATTCTGAATTTCTTTCTTTCTTTCTTTCTTTCTTTCTTTCTTTCTTTCTTTCTTTCTTTCTTTCTTTCTTTCTTTCTTTCTGGCGCACACATTTTCAATCATGTCTTAATTACTTTTTTTTAAATGCTGCACTGGCTTAGGGACAAGAGAGATAACTTGTTAAGCATTTGAACATTTCTGAGCTGTTTTCTCCGTTCTGGCAGTCAATACCCAAGTCCAGATTGTAACCTCCTTTCTGTCTCCAAAGCCTGCCTTGGCTGTGTGTCCAGTGAGGGATTATGGATTTAGCAAGGAAGGTAAGTGTGACTGCAAGCATTGGCTCACCATCTGCTCCCCAGCAATGCCTGGGCCAACCTGCGTAGCCTGCAGCAAGACCAGGGCACACTTTTTCAATCCAGTCCTTTCCAACCTGGCTGAAGAAACACATCACATTCAGTCAGATGATTAGGTCTAAGTAGTCCATATGTAATAGAATATTTTTCCTAAATACCAAAATGAAAACAAAACGAATGCCATTTCACTCCCCCCATCATCCCACTTCCCTTGCTCAATATATCAAGTTTTACACAAATAAATACTCTCTTAAGGTTTATGCAAATGACAGAAAAATAAAACTATGCATTATTTAGCAGTTCTTCTATTTCAAGATCCAACAGACTTTATTCACAGCATGTTTTTCCCTAGTTTATGTTGGCCTTCTTTTTTTTTTTAATTCTATTTTTTAATTCATCTCTTTAAATTATTCCTTTTAAAATCATTATCTGGTGTATCTTTATAGATTGTCATGCATTAATCTATTATTAAAATATTTTTGCAACATGCAACTGATGCTGGTTAAATGTTGTTTAAGTATAAATCCTTGCACAAAGATGGTTATTAGAAATTTTCTGCACTTCTATTTGTAACTAATGACCTTGTTGAAAAATTCTTTCCAAATATGTTCTTTTCTATTGGACTTAATGATGAAAAAATAATCAGGCACCATATGCAGAAGTCACCAGAAATCCCTCCCCTCCCCTTGCCAACTCTGGTGGGTTTTTTAAAGACATTTTATTAAAGTGATGCATTGTATCTTGAAACCTTTTAGGCAATAAATTAGATTAATATTATTTCTCCTTATTTATTCAATTTGTTTTGCATCAGTTTAGATCAAGGTTTTTATTTTATTTGGGGTTTTTTTTTTTAAGGAAGCTGCTGAAATTATCCTCAATTACTTTATTGCCTCCCACACACAGCCTAGCACTGAACATGGAAATAAAACTAAAGAAACTGTATTTCTTTTTAACTTCAACTATTGTCTGCTCAGCTGCAAAGTGCACACCAAAAACAATCCAAAACTGCATAACCTATAGTACAGTATATTAAATTACAGCATCGGTCAGTAATGGAAACTTCTTCCCAGGTATCAATTATTTACAGCCCATTTAAGTAATCCATATTCAGGTGTGGCAATGAAAAAAAAGTGCAGCATAAATCTTTAATGCTGAGCAGTTGAGAGAGCAGGGATGAGGATTACAGGCATTTTAAAAGATGGAGGGGAGGGGGTGCCTTAAACGAATTGATATAGCCTGTTCAGCGGCTTACTGCACCAGAGTGCTAATAAATTGACGGATGGTGTGTCAGGGATGTGAATAGAAATCCCAGCATATCTAACTAGAGTAGGATTTAATATAACTGAACCAAAATAAGGAGTTTCTTGGCCCTGATGTTGCAGGACACAGTTTCTGCCTCACTGAGCATATCCTATATCTTTTAATTTTCATAAACATGCTTATAGTTTAACTCTCTAACTACACCAAACATCTCCCCCACTCCCTGAACCTCAATTTAGCAATGTGAAAGAAGTTTTTCTTTCCTTTTTTTTAAATGGAGAATTGTACTTTCTTTTCTTATTATTGTCACATGGGAGAATTGTTGGTTAATCAATGTTCCTGACCACCTAAAAGCTGATGGTGATCTCAGTTACACTTTGAAGCCCTGTAGCATATTTGCAAACTAACTAGACCGAGAAAAATCCAAAATCAGTAGAAAAAAAAAAGATAACTGTCTTCGCAAAAGCCCATCTACTGTACCTTCTTTCCAAATGAGGTCATAAGACCCCTGTGTTAGGCACTGATCTCTCTCGTGTTATCGAGAAGAGTTACCTACATTAATTCATCTGATGAAGACCATGGCTTCAGAACTAAACTTTGCATACATTAGAAAGCAAAATTAGCATTGTGCACTGTGAACAACATTCCATCCTAACTTCTCTCCCACCACCATTAAAGGTCATGTTTTGATGACTGAATGGCATGTCGGCACCTTGGTTCCTTTGGGAGGCATTCCCCAGGTACGTGCAAAAGGTTATTAAATTACCTTCCAAGCAACACTATGAAAATAATTACAGGCTTTTAGAGACATCAGAATGCTTTGCCTTTCTCTTCCTCCCCCCCCCTCTCTCTTTCTCCCTTTCACTCTCTATCCCCCCCACCCCCCTGTTTTTTAAATAAGATGAAGATGCAGTACCTAATGACCATTTCTGTGTGTGAGTCATAGAGGCTGTCAGCGGTGACAGGACAAATGAGCATAATGGCATAGCTTAAAGGGGAAAGGTTCATTTTAAATAGTGACAAATAATATTTAAATGGCATTGTTGGAGACCCATCATGCTTGTAAAATGTAGTTTGTATCTCTTCTTCATCCTTTAAATTCATCACTGTCAAATGGTATTAGCTACTAACATGCAACATCAGGTACCAATATAATTTTAAACTATTAAATGTGGCTGCAACCAAAGAACAATGCATCTTGATTCTTTCAACTTTTTGTAGCACAATAAATAAAGACTTTTTAAATGTACATTTTGAAATATACTCTGCCGAGCTGTATTTTTTTTTTTTTTTTACTGTATAATGAAGGTCTTTGCAAACAGAGAAGGAGGGGAATGGCTTAATGTGGGGTTTTTTGTCAGTAACATGCTAAAATAGAAATGACTTTGTAAACTAATGTAATTCACAGGTTTGAAGGCAAGATCGTCAAATATTATAATCTGGTCAAAACAGTCCCAGACAAATGAACACAGTGGTATATATTCTGAAAAAGCTTCTGTTAATAGTAGCTGTCATTAAACTTATTCATGAAATATTCAGAGACTTGACAAAAAAAGTATAATTTGAAGAGTTTCATAGTAAGTGTTAGCAGAATTGACTAGAAACTATGGTATCATTCTGAAAAGTTAATCAAAAAGATAAATCAGTACCTGCTCTTCAAACCCATTGCACACCATGCATATAAAGTCAAACAATGGAAAGTAATAAAATCAATGTTGTTTTGGAATTCCAGAATTTCATAAAGAATCTCATAATTCCTGCATAATTTTGTACAATTTCCATCACATTTATGGTTCTTTTATTTTCAGATGACTTAAGCCAAAAAATGGCAACAGCTTAGAGAACCTACAAGTTGTTAAAAGTTATAGCCAATTTTCTGGAAAAATTATGCCAGCTAAAAACAGCACATTAAATATTTACCCTGTTGGATGTTAAAAAACGCTTACAATGAAAAATGCTTTACATATTGACTATTCAAAATGGCCTTCACTTTGAAATGGTGAAATGGAAGGGATTGCAGATGTACAAGAATAAATATAAAAACAAATGAGTTGACTTGAAGTGTTGCCGGCTTTCATAAACATGCTACTGCAATAACATGTGACATTAATATTTAATTACAAAAGCACGGCTGCAAAATCTTTGAAATTAATGTTTTGCAAAATTAACATTCCGTGCACAGAAGCAAAGTCGTTCCAGGCGCGACTGTGATTAACAATGCCATTCACTTTACATATTATATTAATATATTATTCAAGCTAAGAATTAACACCTCCTCATTTAAATAAGGTGCTACATATCATGATGAGCTAAAATGCTTTGCTTAAAATGGCCCTTCTGATTTTAAGCAATGGGTGTTTATCATTTAATATTTGTTATTGAATGCTCTTGGTGGTTTTTTTTTTTTTAAAAAAAACCTCCCTTTTTACATTCATTTTTCAAAATGAAGAGATTTCATTAAATGGCGACTCCAAATTCTTGAATCAGTAAACCACTTGAGCTGTCTTTTGCATACTGAGGTCTCATCTGCCTGACCTCACTGTTATGCTTACATTATCTTAATGATGATCCTGGATGCAACTCTGCTTCTTTGTAAACCAAAAAGAAAAGGCCCTTTTATTTTAAAGTGCAACTGTATTTTGTCATTATGATTTCGGAGTATCTATTCATAAGTCAGCCAGTAATACCTCAGACAATAGTTGCAGTGAAGCAAATGAATTACTTAGGATTAAGCAATGTACACATTTGTACAGACTTCTATAAAACCTTTTCAGTTCCTTTTATTATTATTTTTTAATTTGAGGGAGGCACTGAAATATTTTATTATAAAAGCCTGCAATGTTCTCGCTCTGTCAAGATTGCTACCTTTGATGCCACAATTTCCCATCTTTGCTGCCTGTACAACATAATTTTTTTTCTTCAATTAATGAATGCTTCTTGGTCTAGTTTCATCCATTGGGGATCCCAGTCAAGCATCACATGCTGAGTAACCAGGTAGTGATTGAAACTCAGATACGCAAAGGAAACAAAGCTAACTTAGTGCTGAAGAGGAATTTTCCTGTATCAATCCAGTGAGGGATTCAAGGTAGTTTGGTCATCGATTACCCACATTTTGCATGGGAGAAAATGTTCATGGGTGTAATAACTTCTCCTCAGGGACAGCAGGAGATAGCAGTAAGAAATGTCGGACACTGAAAGATGCGGCCTTCTTTGCACACACTTTTCATTGTTCGCCAAAATTACTGAAGTCCTATACTTCTTAAAATTAATGTACTTAACCCCCAGCATAACCACTATGCAATTCAGTTTTGGGGGGAATTCATAATTTGAAATCAAATACCATTTAAGAAGAGGCATGTAGCAGTTCAAGAAAATATGGGCCAGAAAAAAAATGTGAGGAAAGTATGCAAGATGAAATGAGTGCCATTCTAATAATGTAGCAGCGGTGAACTCCTCTGAAGTTTGCTACCGGTTGTGTAAGTCTGCTACCGAGGTGCGCTTTGCGCGAGCATGTGTTATTTGCGTGCATGTGTGCCTGAGGCGTGCCCGCGTAGCGCTCAGGAGTGGGTTCTAAAATTTTTTACTACCGGTTCTGTGAGCATGGCTTATTTTGTGGGCGTGGCTTGATGGTCATGTGACAATTCTTTAGGATTTAGCAGAGGTACTGGTCTACCAGGCTTTTAACTGCTTGCAGAGCTGTACCGGTCTACTCATGTATTTTTGCAGGCACTGGTCTACCCATTTATTCTTGTAGGGACCGGTCTGCTCATTTGTTTTTGGAGGCACCGGTCTACCACCAAGCTGCCTTTTACCACTGATCAGCTTAGGGTGGCCCTTTGAAGCCCCGTGGCAAGAGTTTAAACAGTTTTTTTCCTTATAGCCCATCAGCTGGGACTCAGGAGGCAGCAATAGATTGGGGGTGGGGCCAAATAAAAGGTAAGAATAATGCGGGGGAGTGGGGGGCAGGGGGGCAGAACTGGTTCGGTGATTTCATATTGTCACTGCTACTGGCTCGGCTGAACTGGGAGGAACCGACCACTGGTAGTGCTAAAAAAGGAACATTTTGAAGCCTTCCGAGTCTGCAAGGGTAAATAGAACAGCGGGGGAGGGGGGAATCTGCTGTGCTAAGTGATTTAGATTAGCTAGAAAGTAGGAAATCCGACGATTCTAGGTAATATAAATTGCGCGTCACAATTGATCGTCGCCCAGCTGATAGTTGGAAATCGGCAGCATTTTTTTACTACCGGTTTGGGAGAAACAGTCCGAACCAGTAGAATTTCACCCCTGTAATGTAGGTACCATTCTACCACTCTGCCTTCTCTAAATTCAGTTTCTATGAGGATGCTGACTAATAATAAACTGTATATAGGACTCTTGCATAAAACTGTAGATACATAAAACCACTTATTGATACCTGCTTTATTTTGATAGATTTAGTCTAATATTTTTTTCTTGTTTTAAATGTTATGACATTTAAACATAAGTTTACCATTATACGAGCAGCATCTCTTCCATTATCACATTTTTTTTCTCCACTGGACCCATCTTTCAACTGGCTATATGAATTAGACACTAATTCATAATAATTCAGCATTTGGTGAGGATTACATTGCCACTCTGCTTCCAAAACATACTTGAGCAATAGTAAAATCTATTTCAGCTTTAGTAAAATCCAATATACTAAATGCAAACTGTGCAATTAATCTTCAAGAAAAAGAAATGTAGTAACTAACTGTACATTATTAGGCTGCATATAAGTGTTCTTATGCCATGGGGCGTTCAGGAATGAGAAATGTGTTTCTTTCTGCATTCTTGGCAGGATGAAATGACTAAATCAGGAAATTGGTCGGCCTCCTTTCTTCCAGAGACTCTTAATTATGTCCCCTTCAAAGAGATATTCATATCTACCATAAGTAGGACTGGGGTTTCTTGACTATAGTTTCTTAGCTATAAAAAAGTACATTGGTATCACAAAGTAATCTTTCACAAAGATACCAAAACTTATTGTTCTTTGCTGCAAACTCTTTCCCTTTCTCTTACTTACTTACTTACTTACTTACTTACTTGTATACTTACAGATATGTGAACATATGGCAATGCTAATCATACTAGGAAAGCATGACCTTCCTTCCTTCCTTCTTTCCTCCCTCCCTCCTTTCTTCCTGAAGAATTGTCTTCACCCTTATGAGTGGTCTGTGTCTATTTCAATCTCATGTCCTCTACCAGAGATCTGGGAGCTTGAGGCTTCTACACATAATCTTAGCTGTTCCTAGCACTGAACTCTTATGGACAGAGAGCTCTGATGTTGTCCCTGGGGTCTGTTCTTAGATTAAGGGTCATAGCCCTAATTGCTCCTACCATCTTGGCCTTTACTTTCCACATTGTTTCTAGTTCTTCCTTTAGGCCCTGGCACTTTTCCAGCTTTTCATATTCCTTCATGATGTTGCTGTCACTGCTACATCTATCATCACTGCTGTCTTTTGCTCCTTGTCAGCTACCACTATCTCTGGTTGATTGGACTGTACCTGCCTGTCTGTTTGGATCTGGAAGTCACAACGGATCTTAGCTATGTTATTCTCTACAATCTCTCGTCTGAATTTGGGAAGGTCTAGTGACTAGTCTAACCCATACACTGTGCCGATATTCCAATGTCAGTTACGTAATTGTGCCACTCAGCGTATGCATTCCTGCCTGCATCTTACACTTTGCCATTATATCTTGGACTGTCTCTCTTGCTTCTATGCATCTGGTACTTATTCTGGTGCCTATTCTTATGCTGGTATGATCAGCATATCAGTGCTATCTTTTAGTCCAGCTCTTTCCAGCCACTGTAGGATTTCCAATTGTCTGTATCAGGTGGATGAATGAGTCAATTTCTTGTACACATTTAGCATACAGCTTGATGTCATCCACATAGAGGAAGAGGCTGATGGTAATTCCACTCTGAAATTGTATCCATATCCAGTCCTTGTGATTATCTGGCTAGGTCCAACTAGCAGAACACCAGTGGGGACAATGCATCATCATGGCCTATGCTGCATTTGATGGCCTCTTCCGTGTGGTGCCTTGAGTGAATTTCCAGTATTATTCTTACACAGTCCCACTGAATTCTGGAGGAAGCGTCTTAGTGTCTTCTTGACTTTGCGTAGCATCAGCATTCACGTCAGCGTTCATGTGCACGACATTCAGTCATAGGCTTTCCTGTAGTCAATCTAGCCTATGTTCAGGTTGGTCTTTCTAGGCCTTGAATCTTGTGCAACTACTCTATTTATGAGCAATTGATGTTTTAAGCCTCTGAGGTTATTCCCAATGCCTTTCTGAGATATGTTGATGTAGTGGCCTATAAGTCCTGCAGCTTGGCTCTATGATGCCTGATAGGATTTTTCATGTTTTAAGGAGGCAGGATATTGACCAGTAGTTGAATGGTGCTGTTCCTTGTGGGGAATTAGGGGGGGGACATGATACCAGTATTCCAGTATTTGAGAGGCTGCCACAAAGACGAGGGGATCAAGTTATTTTCCAAAGCACCAGAAGGCAGGGCAAGAAACAATGGATGAAAACTAATCAAGGAGAGAAGCAACCTGGAATTAAGGAGAAACTTCCTAACAGTGAGGACAATTAACCAGTGGAACAGCTTGGCTTCAGATATTGTGGGTGGTGCTTCATCACTGGATGAAGGTTTTTAAAAAGAGACTGGAGAGTCACTTGTCTGAAATGGTATAGGATCTCCTGCTTGAGCAGGGGGGTGGACTAGAAGACCTTCAAGGTCCCTTCCAACTCTATTTTGATTTTGATTCTGATTCTGAGGTATTTCATGATCAGGACTGTCCTTTCTTGTGTTAGCCAGTCTGAGTGGGAGACTGCTGCTAGCAGCCGGTTCATCTGTGTTTTTAGGTGTTCATGGACTGTTGTTAGATTCTGTAGCCATTAGGTATGGCTCATGTCTAGGCTGGGTGCTGTGCAGCTCTTTTTTTTTTTTAATTTGATTTATATGCCGTCCTTCTCCGGAGACTCAGGGCGGCTTACAATGTGCTCAGCAATAGCCTTCATCCTTTTGTATATTTATACAAAGTCAGCTTATTGCCCCCACAACTGGGTCCTCAATTTACCTACCTTAGAAAGGATGGAAGGCTGAGTCAACCTTGAGCCTTGGCGAGATTCGAACCTGCAGTAATTGCAGGCAGCTGGTCTTAATAACCAGCTTAATAACAGGGTGCCTTAGACCACTGTACTACCAAGGCTCTTCATGTTCTTGACTTGCTAATGGATGTCAGATGCTACTGTGATAGTGTCTGGTTTCTACTCTGGGAGACTGCTGTGATACTCTCTCAGATCCTGCAGTCATTTTTCACTGATGTTATGTGTCTTCTCTATTTCCCCATATGTTCTTCCAGTACTGTTCAGTTTCTGCTTTTAGGGCCCTCCTATTATTATATTGTTGCACTGCTATTGGCAGTACACCTTGGATTTCAGACACATCCTTGTATTTTTTTAAGTAGCAGAATTTTATCCTTGAGCTTCACACCTTTCTTTAATCCCACGAGTTGACTAACCTCTTTCTGAATTTCCTTAAATTTAGCCTCTAATCTCATTTTCCAGGTGGGGGTATGTGCTACTGTTCTTGATCATGTAGCCAATCATCTCCAGTATTACAGTGGCTGTAATGTATACCAGTTCTTTGACTTGAGTTATGGTTTTACTAGGGAGAATTCCAATCTAGCATTCTGCATCTTCTAGTATTCTATCTGATTGTACTTCTCCACTGGGCCTTGGTAACCAGTCTCAAGAGTTGTTGCTAGATTATCCATGATGTTATATGTTATTGGTGAGGAAAAGATTGAACTTGTACATGTCCCATCTTAGTCTAGCATTTTAACCTATCTTAGTCTAGTATTTTATCAATCAGTAGTGTGTTTTCAACAGTACCCAAATCAATATTTCTGTCGAATGCTTAGCAATAACGATAAAATCCCAGTTAACAAAATAGTACATTACTTTTGTACTTCAATAATTTACCAAAAGTCAGTATACATACAGCCAAATATTATGAAGAATTCACAGAGTTAAATAGGAAATTCATTTAAAAAAAAACTTGAGAATGTAGAACTCTGATTCATTTTTCCTGTATAACTTTTCTGAATTATTGATACTTTTTGTAAGACTCTGTGATGTTTCTTTGACATAGCAGATGGCAGATATGAAAATCATGCTCATAAAAAGTCACAAATTTGCCCTTCAAAAATAAAATGGTGATTGACCAATGTCAACATTATAAGATTATTCTTCTTTTCTCTTTTCTTTTCTCTCCCTTTTCATAACCAGATAAATTATTCATTAACAACTACAACACTTGCCAAAATTGGAAGTGTCCTAAAATCCACATTGCCTGTAGCTTTCTTGCTAGAATGTACCGGAAACCATTTTTTGATGGTAGGCGCAGACAATATTTATTTATTTAAAATAATTCATATGGCTACCCAACTCAATCTCAGTGACTCTGGCCACCTGAAAAAGATAAAAGGCCAATATAAGCATAATAAAAACAATAAATAAAAACCCCACCCTTATATTCCCTCTCCTTCAAAAAAAATATTCAATCTCCAAACTTGTTTTCCTTTTATAGTTTTAAAGTATTCTTTCCTCATATGTCACCTTGGGTTTTTTCCTGTTTGTTTGGGCTAACAGACTAAACTTTAACTGAATAAATGATTACTATGATCTCCAATGTCTTCTAGAATCACTAATGCTACAATATCACCACGTGAAAGTTACTGGTTTGAAATCCACAGGCAATTTTTGTAAGTGCTATTTCTTTCCTCCTGAACTACCTACTTTTTCCTGTATTTTTTTTTTAAATTAAGTCCAGCAGTGTGCTAATTTTTTCCCAGTGACTTAAGTTAAAGAATTGTTGAAAATTATTGTTCAAAATATTGCTCAGTCTGCTCAAATCATAGATCTCTTAGACCATAGAAAAGCCAGACCTCTTCCTCCTCTCTCCAGTCATATTAAGGTCCTATATTGAATTTGAAACTGAATCTCCATCTACTACTTGTTTGCTGAGGAAGGTTTCTTTGCATTGAATGAACCAGGCCTTCTTTGTCATCCCTGAACAACTTTTACTTGATGATTCCACAGATGCTCATGGATATTGAATATTTGCTAATGAGTATGAGATTCTGAAATGCAATAATGCTCTATATTAGGGTAAAGGTAAAATAAGCCCCTCCCATAGCTTGTCCTGCACAGTATGAATGGGTCTATTTTTTGCTTTTCTTGATAATATTATCAATCTTCATATAGATTTTTTCTACACTCTCTTCTTCTACCCTGTTTCCCTGAAAATAAGACACCCCCCGACAATAAGCCCAATTGGGGTTTTGAGCAGATGTGCTAAAATAAGCCCCCCCCCAAAAAAATAAATCCTCCCAAAAAATATTTAAACACATGCGCAGCCGGTCCCCGCCATTTCCTCTGGTTAGGGTTAGGGAAACAGAGCTGGAAATCAGGTTAGATAGCAAGAGGAGGCCCGTCTTGCTCCATGTAACCCAAAATAATAAGACCTCTCTGAAAATAAGGCCAAATGCTTATTTTGGGGTTCAAAAAAATATATGACAGGGTCTTATTTTCCGGGAAACACAGTATACTCTCTTATTTTATATCCAATGGTGGTTTTCATTTAAACAGCTAGATTTTCTGTACAAATTAATTTCTACTCCCCAAATGTCTTTTTAAGAACTTTGTTTTTGTATTTGTTTTTGCCACACAGGTTGTTGCTGTTGCTGTTCCTGTTGTTGTTGTTTTTGCATATATAAAGATAGCCTCATGTTTAGGCTCATTTGACAAAATGAGTAAACAGAATCTGTTGCAGTATGGACAGGGGAAAACTGCATTAACTCAACAATGACTGTTCCAGGAGCACTAGTGGGTTTTGGTCATTTTAATAAGCAGGTAATTCTGAGAGGATGTACTGTCTCATTGAGTTGTCACTGTGAAGAAATTCTGTATTTAGTATGTAAAAACTATAGACTAAACCACTGGAATAAATCAATGGGTATCTGAACCATTTTGTATTGAGCAGCATGGAATTCAATCATTCTCTAGATTTAGAAGTTTCAGAAGTACTCATAAGCTTTTACCAGAAAAAAGAAAAAAAGAAAAAAAAACAGCCAAAAGAGGTTGAATCTCAGCATGGTCAAGTCTCAATTTGCTCTCTATATAAAGCACACCAATGCTGTCAAAATGCAAAATGTTGCTGTTTGTCCCATGCCCAGGTGATATTTTAGGATTATTTGAAGGATTGCTACATTTTTCATAGAAACAATTCAATAAAAGTGAGCAAGAACAATCCAGAAGTCAAAAATCCATGGAAGAGAATTGGATTTTTAACATACAGAATAAAATATTTGAAGGTTAACAAGATTAACATGGCACCATTTTAGTTCAGGATTTTGCATTTACAATTAGGCAGTTTTTCAATAAAACAAAACACCCAATGTTCTGGATTTCTTACAAAGGCTGCAATTCTTCAGGTCATACATGCTCCAAATACTTTTCGAAGGCCTCCTAATTCTGATTTATATGCAAGAGCCCAAATGATGTCCAATGATTAAATAACCACCCAAAGTTGTTTCAGAAAGGGGCAGTGCCTAAGTCAAATAAAATTAATAATTCATAAAATGCATGATTGAATTGAAGGCTCTAGAAAGGACATAGGTATAATAAGATTTCTTAAAGGTGTGAGAGACTTCCGGCCAGTTGTCTCCTTCTCCATGGCTTCTGGTGAGTTTTTCTAAGTCAGAAAAAAAAAATAGCAGCAAAACTGCAGCAGCTGCGCTCAACTTTTCAAAAAGTTGTCAACACAGTGATGACACTGTTGAAAAATTAAGTGCCAAGTAGACCAGACTGCCAAGCAGTTGCTCAAAATGCCCTGAAAATAATATATTTTAAAGTGACCCATTGAAAAAAAAAATTGAGAGAGAGGAAAAGAGAGAAAAAGGTTATAATTCAGTATTTCATTTGAAAGTGTGACTAGGAGTCGAGGTAAGGGCTAGTGTTGGCGAGCAGTCTGGAAGTCTAAAATTGATGAAACTGGGCAAAATGATGTGTGTTTTGGTGTTGTTTGCAGTTTAGTTTTGCTTGCTTTTCCTCTGAGTCTTGCCTGCTTGCCTTCTGTGACATACAGTAGGTTTGGTTGTTGTGCTTTTTACAAAACTGTGGATCTCAACAATTTACTTCTGCCAAATAAGTATTATAACAGGTACTCAAAAGTGCATTTATATTTTGTGTTTATGGTGGTCAGAATTCACCTCACCCTTGCAGTCAAGTTCGCAGGGAAAATGTTTTCCTTTCTGCATAGTATGTCTTCTGGAAAATTAGTATTTGGTGAATAGTGATGCTCATTATGGCAACAATATTATGAGAATGCCAATGACATGCTTCAAAAAAAGGTCCACTGATCCTCAAAACACTGAACAAAAGAATCATAGACGGTAAGCAGAAAATATGTAGCCTGATTGATGTGTAGAATTTTGCAGAAAAGATTAAAGCAATTTGAGAAGCTTAGGATACATCAGGGAGATGTTTCCCAATACGTATTATTATATAAGATGATAATATATTTATATTTATCAATTACATTGATACCGTATTTCTCCGAAAATAAGCCCTCCCCAGAAAATAAGCCCTCCCCAGAAAATAAACCCTCCCTTAAAAATAAGCCCTCCCCGAAAATATTTAAACACATGGGCAGCCGGTCCCCGCCATTTCCTTTGGTTAAGGTTAGGGAGACAGAGCTGGAAATCAGGTAAGATGGCAAGAGGAGCCCTGTCTTGCTCCACACACCCCAAAATAACAAGACCTCTCCAAAAATAAGGCCAAGCTCTTATTTCAGGGTTCAAAAAAATATAAGACAGGGTCTTATTTTTGGGAAAACATGATATCTTACCTTTCTTTCAGGAGCTCAAGCCAACATGTGCAGCACTTTCTCCTCCCATTTTCCATCATGACAAAAATCCAGCATGGTAGGTTGGGTTGAGAGACAGTCCCAGGTCACTCAATGAACTGTTGTGGCTGAGGCTTAACTCTAATCTGGCTCTTCCTTGTGTCAGTCATATTCCTCACCGCTACATCACACTGAAAACATTTCTAACAACACAAGGGAACTAGTATGTAAGCAGCAATATGACAAGTCTAACTATAATTCATATTCCCAACTGCCAAATATATTTACAGCAGCTGGCTCAGGAATTCTGGGAGTTGAAGTCCATAGGTTGTAAAGGGGCCATAATTGCACACCCTTGGTTTATAGGGTTATTTTAAAGCAAGGTGACAGTTATTTTACCATGTAATTTTCACTTAAGGAGCCAGACCTTCAAATTAGACATGAAAAGAATAAATGGTTCATGTTGAAAAAATGTTGACAAACTTTTCCATGACATTATAAACCTTCCCCTTTCATTCCCCAGGAATGAAGTATATGATGCCAATGAATTAATAAGTCTTTATGGGAGTGTTTCATGAATTCAACATTAAATGTCCAAATAAGATGTAAGTTGTAGTAATCATAAATGACTACAGTGAAACATTTTCAGAATTGAAAGCTTGTACTGGCTGATCTGCTAGACCCTAAATCTGGGTTTATACACACAACAGATCAGTTTAGGAAGGAATGTTTCAGAGCCTTTTGTGTGAAGCACTTTACTCCAAGATGCATCTTAGATTTCAATGCATAGAATTATGGTTCATTGCACAGTGACTCTGATGCTTCTACTTGGAACAGCTTATATCCTGCAACAGGAGGGGTGCGGTGGCTCAGTGGCTAAGACACTGAGCTTGTCAATCAAAAGGTCAGCAGTTCAGTGGTTCGAATCCCTAGTGCCACATAACGGGGTGAGCTCCCGTTACTTGTCCCAGCTTCTGCCAACCTAGCAGTTCGAAAGCACATAAAAATTGCAAGTAGAAAAATAGGGACCACCTTTGGTGGGAAGGTAACAGTGTTCTGTGCGCCGTTGGCATTTAGTCATGCCGGCCACATGACCACAGAGACGTCTTCGGACAGCGCTGGCTCTTCGGCTTTGAAACAGAGATGAGCACCGCCCCCTAGAATTGGAAACAACTAGCACATATGTGCGAGGGGAACCTTTACCTTTACCTTTATATTCTGCAACAATATCTTTAACATGATGAAACTACATCTCCTTATTCCAAGGTCCTTGGGAAGGATCATTCAGTTACTAAATGATCCTTCCCAAGGGTCTTGGAATAAGGAGATGTTGTAGTTTCATCATGTTAAAGATACTGTTGCAGGATATGAACTGTTGCCTTTTGCAATTAACTGATGCTGATTTTGTCAATGCCAATGGTGTTCAAGTGACACCCCATGTTTTGGGATTGCTGACTATTACTATTGGTAATATCTTTCTTTTCTTTTGCCACAGTTGTTCTACTTATATTTTCAGGTCTTTATATTTTGTTATCTTCTCCAGTTCTTTCTTTTCTAACTTGCTGTCTCTAGGTACTAAAACATCCATTATCCAGACTTTTTTTTTTTTTTGTCTTTCTTATTAACAATTCTTAAGTTTGGGATATTACTGTATATGGCAAGTGCTTGTCTGTTTGAATCCTGAATTACTTCAACTTTTTCATTTTCTATAACTTGGTCTATTTTATGTCTCACCAATCCTTGCTTGCACCATTGTTGATATTACTGTTATTAATTACTATTGTAAACAGAGCTTGGCCATTTGGGGTTTTGATCCATGGAAAATAGATGGACACTAGGAATTAGATTCTTAGTTTGATTTCAACCATACCACCCCCTATTCTCTTTCAGAAACTCACTGTTGTCTTTATAAATATCTTCCAGAAGCCTCAGTAGAAGTATTTACTATTATCAGCAATACTGTGTCTCTTTTTAAATAAACTCTAATGATTATTGTTTGTAGATGAAAGCCTCAAAGTTGCTTTTAATTTTCAATTTACCTTCATCACTTTGCATCAGACTGTTCTGTGTTTTAAATCAGTTGCCTCAATTTGTGGTTGTGGGATGTAAGATGTCACTCAGCTACACTGCAACATAATACATGTCACCTGAACAAGGGAAAAAGCTAATAAATTGCTCCAATGATGACAGATTCATAGGGGATTTGCACACATACAGCACAGATGTCTGCAGAAAAAGCCTTTTCACATCTTATATTACATTGGTTTTAACACAAGCAATGACCTACGCTATGAAGAACAATGCACTCTTTTGCCCTGCATGTTGTAAGGGTGCTGAAGTCATTTCAATGCCGTCAGCACCACCATTTATCAACATCACTCATGTGGTAAGTACAACGCGCCTTAGTTTTGAACGTGTGATCAAAACTGGGGAATAACATGCTATAATAAAATGATATAAGCTGCAATCTGAATATAAACACTGTTAATTCTGAGTACACATAAAAAGAGGTATCAGGTTAGAAACCAGGAGACTCTGAGTTCTAGTCCCACCTTAGGCACAAAGCCAGCTGGGCAACCTGGGGCCAGCCACTCTCTCTTAGTCCTAGAAAAGAAGCAAGGACAAACCACTTCTGAAGAAAAAAAAAAAGAGGGGGGCAAGAAAACTGCAGAAACTGGTCCAGGCAGTCCCCATGTAATCGGACATGACTGAATAGAGAAAAAAAATACTCTGTATTTGTATATTATTAACAGTATTTATTAAGCAAAAAATCAAGAACACAGGGGCATCACCTCAAGTTGACTTGAGGCAAGTTCAAAAGTAATGTTAGAAAGTATTACCTCACAGAGTAGTGGAAGCTTGGAACCAACTTCCAGTGGAGGTAGTGGGTCAATCATCAGTTTAAACATGTTTGGGATAAATACATTCTCTGACAAAAATCAAATAAATATAAAATATAAAAAGAATTAAAAAGTAATAAACTAAAAATGATGGACCAGTAGGTCTTTTTCTGCCGTCAGTTTTCTATGCCTCTATGTTTCTATGTTTGTGTACTTCAAATACTTACAAAGTTATCTGAAAGATGGTTGCCTCCATCTATCAGTATTTTGTATAAGACTTATTTGCTTTAATCTAAGTAATATTTTTTTTGTCCTCAAGATGCATGAAACCCTTACATAGCATTGAAGATGAATAAGGTGTAGCTCTGTATGCTAATTAGAATCCCACAGTACTCTAGCTTTCAGCCAATAAGATTTCATGGAAGGTGCCAACTTAATGAGCTATATATGAATTCTTTGAGTAGCCAAATAATGCCATTCCAAAATGCATGAAAATATTAAGTTTAGAAATTATAGTAAGGTTTGTTTGTTTTTGTTTCTTTGTTTGTTTTTTAAAAAAGAAAAAGAAATGAAAAGAAATCCTAAGTGGGGAAAAAGTTCCTAAAATAGTCCCCTTAAAAATTAAATATTTTCATTAGGCACTAAATGTTAAATGACTGCGTTAGGAGACTGTGGGATAGAGAATAAATAAAGACTATTCTGTAAATAGAAATTACTGGCTGGCTGACTGACTGAAATTCTGAAAACAACAATATTACCTTCATAGATGCTGCTTAAAAGAAGCATAAAGCAGTGGTAGCTTTCTGATGAATAATGTAACCAGCTACCCGATACTATAGGATTGAGGAATTCCATGACATCAGGGAAAAATTCTACTGCTTTTGTTTTAAGCGCAAGGATAGAAAATGCAGTATGACTAGAATGGGATCCAGTAAACATACTAATTATACTTTTGACTCAAATCAGAATGGTTTATAAAAATGCCACAAATATATATTTTGTGAACCTATGTGCAAAAACATCCTTAAAAATAATTTTATATTTTCTGTATGATATATCTCCTATTTTTTTAGATTGTGATCAAAATAGATGATTCTAGAGGGCTATGTGAAATAAAAATTCTCACAGGTTTTTGGAAAATATTCCCAAAGTAAAGTCATTTGTCCACTCATTTTTTATGTGCTGAAAATTGAGATCCCAGCATAAATATGTCAAAATATATTTGCAGTGCAAAATGGAATAAATGCTTAATTTGATTTTTTTAAAAAAAAACAAAAACATTTGCTACATATGTTCCATGACAGAAATTTATATATTTTTTATATGTTAACTCTCTCCCACTGCCCCTGTAAAATGTTTACTATATATAGAACACCTTCTGTGGCCAATCAACTGAAATACAGAAGAATAAGCTGCACTTCAGTGAATTATTAATGCTATCACAATCAATTAAAAATCTTTGAAAGGGATTTCATTGCATTCTTTTTTTTTTTTTGTCGTCCATATATTATGATAAATCATTGCTACTGCTTCTGCTTGTAGTTTTCCTGGCAAGGTTCCCCTCCACCCCCCCCCACCCCAATACTCAAAAGGCATAAAATTTTGTGCAACTGGTTTATATAAAAATCTTTTGTTTGTGATATGATATGGAATAGGCAAAGGCTGGATTTAATTGGCTTCTATTTCTTAAGGATTTGTTTTACTTCCATTTTTAGCAAATAGAATTCTTACTATGAACTTTAGGATACATTGGTCACAAATCCATAATAAATCAGTTACATGGAGGCAAAGGCACTGATCTGATGCTCATTCTTCTTTATAATTCATAATTCTGGGCCATATATTTTGTGGTTAAATTTTTATATCCATTTTTAAATCATGGTCTCTAGCAACTATTTTTAGAAGGCAATTGGAAAACTTAATTTAGCGAACAGGGAAAAATCAAAAGCTGGGCTTATAAAAATCAGTATACTCTTATGTTATAACTTGACCAATAGATTTTTTTTTGGGGGGGAGCCCTCATCGCCATTGTTTATTTTTTTCCTAGATAAGTTTTGTAAAAATAAAATTAACATGTATTTTATATCTTTATTGGTTAAGAAAGGGAAAATTGAGTAGTACCATTTCATTCCAAATAAAACAAACATAATGTAAATTTATGATATACTATTTATGCCTTGTATATGATGGCATTATTCGTATAAAGAATATTTCCCTGTTTTGTTGTATATGGAAAAAAAACAATATCTATTATCTTATGCTACTTATTTATTAATTTAGGTACACATTCTTCCATTTGGTCAGAACTGTCGTAAAAGGTTTTAGCTGTGTTACGTGTCAACATATTTAATGAGGTAGATACATGGTGTGTAACATCTATGCATTTCTCATTCTTTTTAGTTTTTTATCACAATATTTATGTTTTAATTTAAGGGTACTTTTGTAATTATTTTAATGGTTTTATTGTATGTCACCCAGAATGTGAGATGGTGTGTGTGTGTGTGTGTGTGTGTGTGTGTGTGTGTGTGTGTGAGAGAGAGAGAGAGAGAGAGAGAGAGAGAGAGAGAGAGAAATATATCATCTCCCTCCACCTCATTTTTTTTTTTTGCAGAAAATGAATTATTTCATACTACTGAATATTCCATTCCAGAACCAAATGTATTCTTGAAATAAACTATTAAACATAACCCCCAGCAGCTAGCAGTTGCAATATCATGGCCTGTTTTTTTGTTTTAAAGTCAGTTTCATCCTTTGTTCAAAATCAGCAGGGGAAAAATATCCTATGGTCAATATCTACCTCCACTCCAAAGAAGATTCAGAAAGAGTTAAAAGCGCAAATAAAATTATGAAAGCCTAATGGTATTTTTATAACAGAGCTCCTGCTATTCAGCTGTATTTCAGCAAAAACATTGCACATTTTGATGACTGTCAAAATTTACATAACTTACTCTACATGAATTAACTATGAGGTATAAAATGCAACTTTGGCTGAATAAAACCACAGCAATTGTAATGCAGGATTTCAGGCAGTACTAAAATAATATGACATCAGAAAAGCCAGCAACAGCAGCAAAATACATGAATATGATGCAGGGCAAATTAGTTAACATTTAGAATTCTTATACAGAAAGGAGAGAACAGAAGAAATATGCCGAAAAGCATCAGTGAATCCCCCACTGTCTTTATTTGAAATTTATGCCACATTATACACGTTAAATTATTATTTTATATAGCTGGTATAGTATTGTACAATATAGTTTGAAATATGATGTAGGTTGGATTGGCAATGTGTACAATCTGTGATGTGGTGGCCCTGAAGAGCGAAGACTGACTTACCATACAAAATAGGAATCTTGTGCATTTTGAAAAGATTAAAGTATAAAAGAAATGAATCTCAAGCTTGAAACATTTCTTCTGAACATTCTTACCCTTTATCTGATAGATACGAAGGAAGGAAGGAAGGAAGGAAGGAAGGAAGGAAGGAAGGAAGGAAGGAAGGAAGGAAGGAAGGGTGTCATAAGGACTTGGTGGGGGAAATCTTTGTTTCTTTCTAAAAGCCTAAAAGTTATACCCAACTGCAGCACGAAGAGTAAAGAGGTTGTTATTCATATTAACTACATTTACATTCCTATCGCAACATCCAGAGAGCTAATAGTGGGGTTATTAACATAACAAACGTAAATGTTCTATATAAATAATACTGTTTCAGGCCAGCAACCGCTCATCTGACAGCATTTAGGCACAGGCTCAACATCTGTTTATGAACACTTTGCCTAATGATATCATCAGATATCATTAAGTGCGGCAGAATACAGCACAGAGGCAGGTGCAGCTGCCTTCAGTACCCATCACAGAGGAAGAAAAGAGCTGCATTCCCGATCCGAAAACCCATCATTAGGACAATTTTCTTCGACAAACCAGCCCTGTGATTTCAATCTGTATATCACCTGTAATTGTAGTTTTTAGCAAGAAGCTGATTCTATACATTTAGCAACGGATCACGTTGATGGCCTGAATACTGGAAACACATTTGTGGTACCAGCTGCAGCGGCTTTTTTTAGAGCCCTGTGTTAACAAAATACTGCTAACAAGGCAATGCTTGGAGTGCAGCTTTGTTTCTCTTTCTTGTTCATAGTGTTTAGATGTGCATAATTATGGAAATTAGCGATTGATTGCTTCTCAATAATAATTGATTATTGGTCACTGAACCTTCGCCAAAGCACTGCACCAGGAGGTGAGCTTGGGAGCTCAGCCATTCTCCGACATGGAAAGGAAGGGGCCACAAAATTCTCAGCTTATGCATCACTTGCCATGATAAACAGAGCAAAGGGATAATCGAATGTCCCAAAGTCTCACTTGCCTGCAGGCAAATTGTAGAGATCATAGCAAGCCCGCCGAATTCTCCCTGTAGACTGTGTAAGAAACATACATCATTTTTATATATATATATGTCAGTTGCTCTTTGATTTGAAAACAGTTCTGATATATATTTTTTTCTTTTTCTTTCTCGTCAGTTTTCTTAACTTATACAATTTATGTTTATATCTATGTGTTCACAAATATATGCATATTGCAATTAAGTCTCTCCTTAAAAGGAAAGATGCACAAATTCGAGTTTTACAAACAAGATGGTCAGACTAAAAAAATTACTATACTCTTCTTTGGATCTCTTCTTTATGACAATATCACTATGTTTGATTAAGATATGCAAAATTAAGGAAATGTAAAAAAGAATTCTGGGGATGAAACAGGTTGACTTTCTTAAGACAAGTTATCTAAGTGTCCATGGTTGAAATGGATTTTGCTTAAGCTCAATATAAATCTTTAATTCCAATTTGTACGTTTCCCCATTTCTGTAGAGTATGAACAACAAAATCATTCATATGAAGCTTATGGAAAATAGAACATCACTATCAACAACCTGATAATTACATGTCTTAAAACCTGCTGAGATGCTTCATGAGATCTTCTGGAACAGATCTTTAGGGAGATGGAACAAGTAGATGAGAAAATCACCTTTCTCTTATATTTCTTTATATGGATACAGTCCTGCTACTCTATTTCCCCCCCCCCTTTGGCTGTATTTCTACAGACTCATTTCATTTAATTCAATATTTTTGCTTAATGTAAAGTCCATAGATTTTGTGTTTCATTCATACTGAATGTGTTTCATTCAGTACTTAGGTTACTAGATGAATAAAACCTCAAAATTTTATTAAATTGCTTCAAGGTACTAGATCAGCTTTCTTCTACATTCATGACAAACTCTATCTGTTATGTTGGACCCATAACTGCTGTATGTGTTTAGATACCCATCATTTTGCTCCCTGTTGCATCACACAATGTGCTTGAGTTAAATAGATTGTTGATTAAGGCATACAACTACAAACTTCTCAGTAACTGGATAGATCTCTGCATGTGTCTCTGATCAACATTGTTTAAGTTACAATACTAATGTATTAATTTTAAAAATTAAGTTAATTCCTCATATATTTATCCTGGTAAGTTTTTCCATATTTAACTTCATATTTCCTTGGGAGATCTATTTACAAATACCACTTAATACTAAACATGTAATAAAAATGTAAGTAGCTACAGGGAAAGATATATAGTAAATATAGATGGATAATTTAACTTTCATCCTCTGCTGCAACACTGATAAAAATTGATCCCTTCAAGTTTCTGTTCTAATTGAGATACAATTCTCATTGGCACCTATATGCTGTTTAAAAGGGGAGGAATAGTACATGCGTAGTTACAATTAATGTTAAGTCTCCTTTGGAGAGAGGCCTGCAACCTTTGACCTCTTTCACAGAAAGGATCATGGCTATCTCGTTCAGTCCCTTTCAACTTCAACTCAAAGTCTTTATTGGCTAAATTTAAAAAAAAATCTCTGCCACCTGGAATCCTGGAAAGACAGAGGCAAAGCAGAATACAACTATTTTTCCAGACTAAAAACACAGCAAAGTAGTTTATTTTATTTATTTTATTTTTAAATTTATATACCGCCCTTCTCCCTGAGGACTCAGGTCGGTGTACAGCCAGAATTAAAAAACATGAAATACAAATATTAAAAACAATTAAAATATATATAAATTTGGCCCAAAATTAAAAATACAAACCAATTAAAACATTTAAAATTTCTTCTTATAGATAAACCTTCAATGTAGAAAACTACTTACATATACAAATCAGAAAGTTACCTGTAGAAGTTCAAAAGCATAATCTATACAGTATATGAGCCTCCGTGTATGAGAAACATCATGTATAGATTTACTGATATAAGAAATGTTGGAATATAATACATCTCTTTCTTTCATCACTACTCAGCTCACAGATTGTGTTAGACTCATATTTATACATTTTCAGCAAAAAAGAAATACTGGTGTATATATATATATTACTATATCAATAGAAGAGAATATTTGTAGTTCGGGGTTGAACTGTAGGGTAACCTAGCTGAGCAATGAAGCATTTGCAAGGAAACAACCAAGCTCAGAAAACACCAAAGTCCTCATATATAATTATACATCACATAAAATTTACTAAAGCAACCGGTTATTGCATTAACAGCAAATAAGCAATAGAAGGTGCATATCAACTGGAACTCATCCATTAGCTTCATTGAAAAGAGAGAGAAGCCATAGTGAAACAATTAATCCATTCTAAAATATTAAACTAAATGGGAAATCCCTTTCTCAACTCATACAATAAAGATAGTTTAAAAACATGAGATATAAACTTGATACTTCTTATCCAATCTAGTCCTATAAATTATAAAGTTCTGTTCACCACATTATGTGTTTGAAATCCAATAGATATATGAATTCTAAGCAACATATCCAGATTCTACTTCTAATATGATAATAAAAATAATAGTGCTGCATCCTACAAGGTTATTATTAAGATAACTTTGTGAAGAACACTTTCAACAAGTGCTAGGGTTGCCAGGTCTGCTTCCAAAAAATAGCGGACAAGCGGGGGGGGGGGGGGGGGGGGGTTAAGTAGTAAAAAAAATTTAAAAAAAATTACAATTAAATTATATATTTTCTTACAAACATTTTAACACGTATTAAAATAATAATTTCAAAACTTTACTTAAAATTCAAAACATCAAATATATTATAATAATATGTAAAATATTAAATTACATTTTACTTTGCTGTCGTGTGTATTTTTTATTTAACTGCGCAGCTTTGATCAATTCTTTGTGTTTAAGGAATAATTCTTTAATTTCAGTACAACGTTGAGAAATATTAAAAAATATACAAAGTTCACTTCGAACTGATGGTACAAGCAGACGGTTACATTCGTCAGTCCACAAATTTCTCATGACGCTGAAAATTCGTTCAACGTTTGCATTTGATACCGGAATTGATGCACAATACTGGAACAGTTTCAATAAACTCGGAGCTGGCTCTTTCATTCTAACTTATGAAAAAAAAGACAAAACGCGATTCTCTTATCCTTATTCTCTTAGACTGTACAGCTTTAGATTATGTACCATTTCATCATAAAGCTTTTGAATAAAAAAAATGTCCACTATTTTGTGAAAAAAAAATAGTGAACCTAATGTGAAAAAAGCGGACTGTCCACTCAAATAGTGGACACCTGGCAACTCTAACTTTAAGTGCTAGGAAAATATTAGAAAAGGTAAATCTACAAACTCCATGGATACTCTATCAATCCTCAGTGTCTGGTGGTAACAGCAGGAGAAAGTAACACTCTTCATGTAATCTCAAAGAAACTTCCTTATTATCCAGATATTTCTCTTTAACAGTGATCAATTGGATACATACTACTTAAAAAGAAACTACTGGATTAGTGGTACTTCTTTTGCTTCCTACTAGTGGGTCTTTTCTTATGTTAAATTTTTAATTGCAGCATTTTTTTTACTGAATAGTATGTTCAATGCCTATTTTTGATAATGCCATTTATCAACCACACATTGGTTCAAGACTATTTTAAATTTAAAAAGGTGCCCCGCACCTTTGACTTACAGATGCAAAAGTAGAACATTCCCTTCATTTACGGTCAGCCGGCCTTATTTACTATGAAACTTATTCTTCATATTATATTCTGATCAGTATAATGGGATAAAAATTAAGAATAGTTTATTTGATTATTTGCAACATTAACACTTCTGTTCATGGCCTCCGCTCCTCCTTGCCATATGTCCTCAAAAGGAGTTAGGGACATCCAAACATCATGTAGGGGAAACCCTGAAAGCTGTGTGGGAAAGGAAGAACTCTAAATCTGGAACCAGGGTAATTCTGTAGGAAACTGAGAGATTGGGAGTAAGAATGGTCCTCCTGGCTCTAATAACATCTTTTGAGTCAGGCTTCACCTATCCCAGGGGTCTTAGTGTGGGACCTGCTTATAGAACAGCATGTCTGGCTGGCCCCTTGCAACCAGCTCTATGGAAAATGTCATAAAGCCAACAGAGAATCCAGTTAATCAGTTGCTTTAATGGTTCTACTGTTTTAATATACTTTAGCTTCACAGAGTCTTCTACGATTTGACAGTTGTAAAAGTTGAAATTATAAATTACAAAAACCAAGAGAAAACAACTTCTAGCCCTGTGCTACATCTAAAGCCTCATGTCATTTATAACCAATAAAGTTGTGGGCAATAATTTTCCCATTCATTCTCTGAAAGAAATTATCAAGTGTCTCATTTGCAACCATTTCAATTCTGTAATTCCATGCAGCACTTAACACTGCTGGATTAATTCCAGAAAATTGTTTTGTTCCTTCAAACTTTGAAAACTCTTGGCTGATTCTCCCAAAATTTGCCCTTACCTATAAAATTCTGATCAAAACAGAGTTACATATCAAACATACATCTACAGCAAAAACAACAACAACTCCAAAGCAATACAAATGAAGCCCAATTTTCAATCTTCAATAAAACACATTCAATTAACAATTAGAACTTAATCAGCAGTCAACTTGAAGATTTAAGAAGCACTAAACAGTTATACCTTGGTCTTTTCTTCCAACTATTAAACAGGCAGAATTATCATCTGATAAAGTTCCCTGAAATTCAAGATTTGGTGATCGTGACCCCAGAAATGGACAAGTCCCAATGGTTTCTACATTCAGAGGAGTTAATGTAATATCCAAATAAGACAGCTGGAAGTAAACCTCCTAAAACTACAATTTAGCTGATTTAAGGAGGAAATAAACATCAAATTGCACTGCCTAAGATGTTGTATTTCATTAGATTCAATGGACAGCATATTCCCATTTGTTTCTTTTCCTCCCTCATTTTTTACAACAGTCCATGCGTTGTTGTGTTGTTGCAGCAAAAAGAAATAACAACACTAATCACATCATTTGCTCCATTCTGTGTACAGTAGGCAGAATTGCTGGCCCGTCTGTTGAAATACAGCTCTTCGTTCCTCACCCAACTAATTTAGCTATGATAGCTATTTAGAGTAGCATCATTTGTTCAATTTACCTTTTCAATTGATAGCTGACAATGTGTTGTTCTAAGAGCATCCATTTAAAAACATTATTTGCCATTTGCAACATTTACCACCTGCTCCTAATGCTTTGCTCTTGGGTAGAAAAAGGTATCAGCAGAGCAGTAGGTGGAACCAGAAGCAAAATGCTTACTCTGGGGAACATATTTCTCCCCTTAAAAGTCCTCTATTTTAACAGCAGAGTTTTGCAAAGGAAAGCAAAATGTTTATGAATCATCTGTCAGTTTGCTGATTCCAATAGTCCGGAGTTTTTGTTTTATCCATGCTTTCTCTTTGTTTCTTTGTTTTTAAAACTGTTGTGATCATTTGTGTCTGTGAATCTTCTTATGATTATTGCATGTTGCTTTAAAATGATGCATAGGTAGAAGTTTTTGCCAAGCTAGCAAAAAAAAAAACCAATCATCAAAAACTGGGTGACACATCTGTGTCAGTCAAATAACTTCAGTCGTTCAGAGAGGGCCCAGGAGGGGCTAAACCAGTTGTCCAATCTTGGCAACTTTAAGACTTGTGGACTTCAGCTCCCATAATGGCTGGCTGGAGAATTCTGGGAGTTACAAGTCCACAAGTTTTAAAGTTGCCAAGCTGGACACCCCTGGGCTAAACTATATGACTTCAAAGAGCAGGATGGTGATTACGAGTGTTATATTGTTCTGTACATAAAAACACCCTGCAGGAAACTAGCATACTAGGAAGGAAAGTTCTTACCCAGCTGTCTGGTAAGTTATATTTCCCCCCCTATTTTCAGGGTGCATTTGGTTTATACAATTGTTATGCATGGAGTGATTAAAATAAAAATAAAATGCTAACTCTAGATTAGGATCTTCTTCATGCTTTAGGAAGAGAATCCCATTCATGTGTCAATCTCTGGAAAGAAATTGGAAGTGGGTAATTGCAGGTGTAGAAAACAGTGAAGTGCCATCTATCCTTCTTATTCAAATTTGGGTCATTTCAACCCCATTTTGTTGCATGGAGAAAGCAAGTTCTATTTCAGAATAGAACAGAGAAACGCATCGAGGCTTCAACATTTGAAAATGTTGTCTTTAAAGAAAAAAAGATGATGAGTTTCCCCAAATGGCAAACAAGTCTTATTTGCCTAGCTCTGTCCCACTTGCTATGTTATGTCAGCTGCAGGTATATAAATCTCTTTTTGAAGGAGGTAGCTATGTATTTTGATAGGTAAATGTTTAAAAAAGCAAAAATGCTTCAAGAGGTCCAGGATTCGAACAGGAAGGGTGGGTGACGTTTCACTCTTTTCCTAAAGCTTTTTTTTATTATTATTACCAAACAGATGCAGAAAAACTTATTGAAATATTTAAAATTATTTAAAATGAAAGTTGCACACCTACCAGCAGACCCCACCTCACAAAAGGTAGAACTTTATGTAAAGCATAGAGCTTTACATTATACAAAATATCACCAGTCATATCATATTCTGACTGCCTGGATTATACTACATTTTAAAGAAGGGGTTTTACTACGATTCTTTTTACATGGGTTAATTGAAACTATTAAACAGATTCATAAACTATGTTTTTTTTTAAATTGAGATGATGTCATTCAGCTGTCAAAATATAACAGTCCAAACAACATAGTCGCATAGCAGTTTTATAATGCTGTACTATGGTCCCAGTCATCTTCATCAGAGGCCCGGACTATGACAATAATAACTTGATCCACATAAGCTTATGCCATAAAAAATTTGTTAAATTATTCAGGTGCCACAAAACTTGGTTGTTTTTGTTGCTACCAATTAGCGTAGACATGCCTCCAAAATTATAAATTCAAGACCTTTCCTGTCAATCAACTTGGCAGTGCACAGATAAAAGATTAATTGGAAAGCTTCCAAAAAGAGGTGAATGTGGTACGCTTCATATAGAAAGCTTGGTTTTCTAGTTTAAAGGGGATCAGTAGATCAATAAGAACCAGAACAGATGCACTGAAGTTGGAGCATGATAGGAAAAAAAAGAAAGAAAAGGAAGACTTGATGGAGGATTACCCAGTCTCAGTGTTCATTCCTAGCTTTTATAAGCCATGAACAATTAAATCCTGCATGCTTCCTTCATTAGAATCATATAGATGTGCTACTATGATAACTAATAAAAAAGATCAAGGATTAATAGAACCCAGCTTTTATTTTAGTGGCTGCTGATCCAGTTGGCAAAAGTCCAGAAAATAAATGATTGACAAATGTATTATTGGAATCAGAAACAATTTCATTTTTTTAATAGTGGCGGTATATTTAAGCACATACAAAATGAAATTGAGGAAAGGGATGCAGAAGAAAATAGATAGGAAAATAGATAGGAAAATTCTGACTTAGAGTATCCACAACTGATTTTTTTTCTTAATGATAAAGTTATGTGGCCAAACTTCTTGAATTGAAGAACAGGCATCAGTATTTGGAGAGGGGGAATACTATAGGTAATCCTCGACTTGCAACCATTCGTTTAGTAACTGTTCGAAGTGACAATGGCACACACCAAAAATGACTTATGACTTTTTCACACTTATGACTATCGCAGCATTCCCCATGGTCACATGATCAAAATTCGTACACTTGAAAACTGGCATGTATTTATGATGGTTGCAGCATCCCAGGGTCACGTGATAACCTTTTGCAATCTTCCGACAAGCAAAGTCAACGGGGAAAGCCAGATTCCCTTAACAACCATGTTACTAACTTAACAACTGCATCAATTCATTTAACAACAGTGGCAAGCAAGGTCGTAAAATGGGCAAAACTCACATCGTCTTGCTTAACAACAGTATTTTGGGTCTCAGTTGTGGTTGTAAGTTGAGCACTACCTCTATTACTAGAAACAGCAGCCCTTGAAATGGGTGGTGATTATATGAACTATAAGACTAAGGAGGAATGCCCAATCCTTGCAAATATTCAGGAACAGGAGCTCAAGTAAGCCGTTGTTCCTTCGAAATGTTAACATTTTCGAGTATCTTGTTTCTTGCACTCCACAGATATTAATAAAACTGTATATTGTCAATACAAATTCTCAATAGGAATGTGGGTTTAATACCGTACAGTTGGCGTTTCTCCACATTCCGCTGGAGCAACTTCCCTGCCATCTGAGCAGGTTTTTTGCTAAATGCCACTGAAGTGGCTTCACTTCAAAACAACACTTGAGAAGGTTTTTATTTTGTTTTGGAAGGGCTTTATCTCCCCCACTTACTTTTTCTTTTTTTTCCTTTTTTGGTAAATGTCATATTCTGACTCCAGCATCAGACATCCTTTCGATGGGAAAAGTTCAATATTTGGCTGTTGAACCCATGAATGAGTACTGTACTTCTTAGGCCAGGACAAACTTTTTTCCTCAGGAGCACATGCTCGCCTGTTATTTCAAGTTCTTTGAAAAGTATTCGAAAACAACAAATTCCCATATGCCACTCAACTTGGTACATGTTGTTTGGAAGCCAGTTCATATTTTCTGAATTAAGGATGATTTGAATCCTAGAGGGAAGAGCACTTTTAATCACACTTCTCAGCTCCGTTATGTTTCAGAATATTATGCCGTTCAAATGAAGTAATAATGAGCCTGGAACAATATTAATACTTGAGGAAAAAAATGATAAACAATGAAGATTTTCATCTTGCTTCTTGAAGAGATTTGGTCTTAATTAGGTTTTGTTAGATGGACTCACCAAAGCTACCCTTTTGGATTTGGTCACAACTTCTTGCGTTAATTTCTGTGATGTCGAGGCAAGTATCATATAGACAAATCCAAGAATAATTTATATTTCAGCATGTTTCATATATATATCTTTTCAGTACGTGAAAGTGTAAATTTGCAAATGAGGATGATATTTTTATTACATCAATACAGAGAAGCTACAGTGTTATTTATGGTTCTAAAAACTGTGCTTTGTTAAGCTTCTGTTTGTTATAGTTGCCTTGTTTTAATGTAAAGTAGTAAAATGAAACTACTTTTGAGGTAAAATTATCTCCTACATACACACATACTGCACAGTACATGCATATTACACACACAAACATATATACAAGCACATGTAGTTTCTGTTACAATACAAAAGTGATTTGTTATTGCATTATTCAAGGATGTGAATGGCTGTATTGCTTTTATATATATATATGTATATATATATATATATATATATATATATATATATATATATATATATATATATATATATATATATATTCCACTTTAACCTACAACCTGAACTTCAGAGAAACCCTCCATTCAGGTGCATTGTTTAATTTTTGCCAGTTCAATCAGGTGAGCTAGCTGTTATGATCTAACCCAGTTATTGATGTAAAACAGATTATCCTAATCATTAATTTTCTACAGAAAGGGTATTTCAATACTCTGTACAGAAATAAACAAGATGCTTATATTATTATCTTCAAAATTATCTCCTGGTATGTTTTCTGTAACATTCTACCAAAGAACTAACAAGGTAGTGAACACTGTTATTTCTTCTTTTTGACTAGATAACCCATGGTTGGATAAAAATTACTCTCGGCTCTGAACAAGGTAGCTCAGAGGCTAAAGGAGTGGTGAGTTTGACCTTTTTGTCCAACTCTAACAATTATATCATGACCAGAAAAGATGTCTATATTCTTGGCAGCAAATAATTCAGTATTTCCCAACTTTGGCCATTTCCAGGTATGTGGATTTCAAGTCCCCAAAAGTGCACAGGCAACATACTGTATCTAGTGAATAAAAATTTTGGGAGCTGAAGTCCACAAACCTGAAAATTGCCAAGGTTGGGAAACATTGATAATAACTTGTTCCAGGTGGAAGTTCTCACCCACATATAGTGTATAAAACACTCCCAGCAACAGACCCTATCACTTCCCTTTGTCTCATGTGGTATTTGATTACAGTTCCACTGTCCCTTTTAAACCTGTGGTTTAGTTGACTGATCCAATCCCATGTCCTAGTTGTATCACTTGACCTTCAAATACCTGGTCCATTAGATCTCATTTCTGGTCTTCTTGGAACTTGCTGGATATTTAATTAGATTTATAGCTTACATTTATCCTTATCCATATGATTAGGAATGCAGGAGTGTATAGAGTAGAGAACATCAATCTGTTGTTGCATCTCATTTTCTTTTTCCCACTCTCTGAATGAGGAAGGTCTATGATTCTTTTGTTATCAATAAGGGGGGGAAATCTTGATTCAAGTCTTTACCTCCTGATACAAAGAAATATATTGGAGAAATCTCAGAACAATAAGTTAGGAATTTAATAGTTTATTTACTTACGTGATATAACCTTTCCTCTGTATGTTAATTTACTGAAAAAATCTATTGCTATTGTAATTTCCCCCTTTTTTGCCTAAGTCAAAAATTTGTAAAACAATTTAATGGTAAACCCTTCCCGTTATTATTAGTCCTTTAATATTATTATCGCCTAACTACATGGATTACCTAACTACATGAGTCACTAGGAGCTAAGTTTGGTTCGGATGAGATTTTACTTCACTTAGAGGCATAAATGTTTATTAACCTGCCTTAATCTAACTTCTATCAACTTTCTAATACTAATTGGAAGCAACATTATATATTATTATGATTGCCTTAATGCTATTTTAACTTATGTTAACTCTTCAGAAAAGTGCATGTCCAAAGCATGGATTGAAAACATCACAGATAAATTGAAGAATACATTTTTAACAGAGATGATTCAAATTTATTACTTGTTGTAAAGTAATGTAGCACTGAGGCCTAACATAAAAACAGAGGTAGAGGTAAATAATCTGAATAATACAGAATTTAAATGATAATACAATTAAGCCATGATAAATTAGATCTCAGTAAATATACATCTCAGGATACAACTGTTTCGGAGGGAAGGAGGAAGGGAGGAAGGGAGGGAGGGAGGGAGGAAGGAAGGAAGGAAGAACAGGAGGGAGCGAGGGAGGAAGGAAGGAAGGAAGGAAGGAAGGAAGGAAGGAAGGAAGGAAGGAAGGAAGGAAGGAAGATTGGTTGGTTGAGGCAAAAGAGGGAGGGAAGAAGTCTCTTGCTTATTAAAGTTTATTAGTTGTAATAACTAAGGAGAAGCCAATTGCAGAAACTGAATGCCACTGAATATCAGTTTGAGGCCAAAGAATACAGGATGAGAGTATTAGTTGCATGGTCTCCCTGGAGGCTAATTATGTTCTTAATCAGATGTGCCCTGCACATTTCAAGAGGACAATAAATTCTGACATCTTGGGGAAATAAATTCCTTCCTGATCATATTTTGCCACCACTGAAATCTGAGTTTGTTTTTGAAAAAAAACACTCACATACTTTCTAAGTAATTAGACTTAAATATAAAATTTCTATATTCTTTCTGACTAGGTATGACAGCACATATGTTATGTAAAATCTCCCACTGTTTTGAGACTCTTGGAACACCTACACTAAGTACAACGGGGAATGATAATGATGACATTTCTGTTTTTATTGAGCATTTATCATATTTTTCTAAACTGATGGTAATTCAAAAAATTTCTTTCTGTTCCCTTTTTTTTTTTTTGTTAAAATGGTCACATATCTGCAACGATAATAATTTCCTGTAAATGTTTTGGTGGGGTTATAAAAGGAGAACACCTTAAAACCTATGCCTTGCCTGACAGCAGAATAAAAAGTATTAATATATGTATGTTTTAAATACTATCCATCAGATGCCTATATAAATTTCCCCATATGTCATGCTTTGGAGGAGCAAGAAGATGGGAAAATATTCTATATTCTCTTCAGTCTTTCAACAACAATTAACAGTTTTGTACCATTGCAAATGGATCTAAAGGGACTGGTGAAACACGATCGGAAGCAATACTTTATATTCTCTTGCTTTTTAGTGTGTATGTGTACCATTTGCACAGCAAAGCTTTGTAAAACACCATAAGATGAAAGTATCTGAATACACAGGTTGTCATCTTTAAACAAACTGTCACACGTTTTTCTTCACACATTTGAAACTCAAGTTATCAACCTTAACAAGTGTTGTTATCAAAAGAATTTTGGTTCCTTTGTTCTTTCTCCTTTGCAAGTAAATTACACATTTAGGATTTATTAAGACAAGAAACAATTTTGAATAGCAGGTCAAAACTCTCTATGGAAAAATTCTCATTACTTTCTAGCCTGGAGCAGTATTTACCACTCTACCTTATCCATCTTTTCCTTTCCTTTTTTTTTTTTTTTTTTAAAGATATATCTATATTTCCAGAATCTTGTTTTGGTGCCTAATGCTACAACAGTGTAGCAGTTTGTTCAAAGTAACCCTCTTATTTTTGCTCCTAGCCAGAGCTGTACAAACCCTGATCAATTATTGAAGTCTATGCCCTGAAGTTACAGAGCCATTACTGCAGGAGGCAGATAAAAATGGAATACTTTTAGCTACTGTATATTTACTTAGCAAACAAACCAACAAGTTAAACTACCTTGTTTTTTATTCTGTTTGATATACTAATATTTTGTGCTCGCTCCCAAAAGTCTGTCTTTTTCAAAACAAAGCTACTGAAAACATGATGGTGGCCCCTTTTTTGTGAGGCTATCTAGATGGGGTGTTTACATGAAACAGCCCGAAGATACGGAGAGACAAAAACAAACAAACAAAAGCTCCTATAATACAGTCACATTTTTACATGCTTTTTTCAGAACATATCGAACCACTGAATATACATATGGGAATGACACTAGAAATTAAGCTAAAGCAACAAGCCATATTCTGCTCATTATAGATACAGAAAGGGGGATCAAATTAGTGGTGCAGGAAATTTCTCATAAAACTCAGCTGCTAATCACTTGTGGACTTTTCTCTCTGTGTGTAACTAATATTTTTTTTTTCCACAGCGGAATACCCAAGATGTTATATTTTGAAGACCACAAGTATGCATTGATTTTGATACTTCTGCATCAGCTGGCAAAATAGGTTGTATAGGTGTGTGTGTGTGTTCTCACTTTTTCTTCAGCTGAAATGTCTGTTCTGGGTTTTCAGGACTGAATGAATGTGAAAACATCTGGAAAAAGTCCAGATATTGCCAGCTGAACAATATAGCAGAAAGGAAAATGTTATTTAATGTTAACTAAGCTAATGACGTTAGACATTTGGGCTATACCTTATTATAATACAAAAAAGTAGAAGGTTTGTAAAACAAAGTGTTATAAAAATAAAAGTGAAATGATCAATAAAGGAGAATATTTGTAGCTCAGGATTGAAATAAGTGGTCCTTGGTGTTCTCTGAGCTTGGTTGTTTTCTTGCAGATATTTCATTACTCAAACTAGGTAACATCATCAGAAAGCACCAAGGACCCTCAGGAATAAAATGGTTGTATAGAAATAGGGTATAAAATAGGTTGGACACTTTATGGTCTTTGGATATTCACCCAAATATAACCCTCATGAACCTGCTATTTTGTTAATAATTTAAATTGCAATTAAATTAATTTAAGTTCCTTAAATTATCCAATTAATATTAATTTCAGGGCCTGACCTATCAATATCATCAGATATTTAGACAGGGGCCAATCTATATTGAACAATGTTCAGATGGAATACTTGAAGTAGCATTATGATTTGATAATAGTGTAATTCAGTATATATTTTTGAAAACATTTGAAATATACTATTAATAGATTTATGAAACACCACCAGCATTTGAATCTAGAAACTTTGCATTTGAACATTAGAATAACAATATTTTAAAATTTTGTAGAGATTTCTGTCATTCTCAGCATGTTGATCTATGGCATTACTTTGGACAGGTGGGAAATAAAGATGAGGGAAAGGCAATGAAGGTTGTTTTATGAAGTATAAATCTGTATTCTACATTAATATTAGAATCACCATTTAAATTAAATATCTAGTAATTATGGAGTCAGATTCTGATTCTGTGGTTAAAGTTTGATAGTTCAGTGTTATCTATGCAAATACATTAAATTTATTTATATAGATATTAAGTTACATATAAATTTTATAATTTATAAATTATTTTGTTGTATATTCTAGTAAAATTGTGCATTCAAATGATTCTTATTATCAATATTTATGAGATTTCAGGTACACATTAACTTCCTTTTCCATTTCCTCCAGGAAGATAAAGGAGTTTTCATGGCATATTATATCTGAATACCTCTTTCCTTGGTCTTATGTTTAAAGAGACATCTTCAAACTGCTAGCTGGATAACTCTAAACATGAACTAAAATAGGTGGATTTCTGTAATCAAGACAAAATAAGAAAAAAGAATCATCTTTTAAAAAATTTGGTTTTAAGCAATGGCCTTATTTGCTATTAAATATACCCAAATCTAGTTTGGGAAGTGATTTTTGACAAATCAGAGATATAAAAATCAACCGGTGCTCATTGGAAGATACTGATAAAAGGTTGAATTGTGTAGCATTGGAACTACCTATGTAGGCTCACAACACAAATATGATGTAGATGTAGAAATTTGATGTAGACAATTTTCCTTTTTGTGGTTTTTATAGAAGGTATGAAATCATGAAAAATTCTATTGTTCTTGATTGTACCATAAATATAACCTTATCCAAGTGATGGCTTACAGTTTTTGAATATTTATTGTTACATTTTTTTAAAAAAAAAACATTGTTTTTGAGAAACAGTCCTATTCATGAGTGCAAAACCAGTCACTTCAGTTTGCTATGGACTGATGACAGTCACATCAAAATGTCAAGAAATCACTATTTACCTAATCAAATGAAGAAAATCTGTTGAATACTATTTAAGATAAGTGGTATTTCTAATTGTTTTTAGATGGATGGATAAAAACTTAATGCCCTGATACTTTGGTAAACCCTAAATGATTTGACAATTCATGTCTACACTATGTATTGGCAGAAAGCAATGGAGAATCAAGTAACATCTCCCTAATGGATAATCATGCAAGCAGAGAAGCATACATGCACACATAGAGAGAGAGGAGATATTTATTCTCTCTTCTAGATGCCTATTATTATAGACTAAATCATGAAGTCATAAAGTTAAATCATTTCTGTAATTGATTGAAGACAGTAACTGAAAACATACTCAACATCTTAAACATAACCTCTTATGTTTATGATGGTAACCCAAAGACAAAGTATTTTATTTTTAAAAATCTTGTTATATGGACTCAGCCCTAACCACATAGCAAACACGCAAACACAGATACACATCCACATCCACACATGCTTCACAAATCTGGACACCCATTAGGTGGCCCTAAAGAGGTCCAGAAATCTCTAATTCTTTGCTGCCATCTAGCAAGTGTCTGTTTTAAGTTCATATATGGTGAGCTTCTTTAAAGATAAATTATTGATACCAAAAGTATGTCTTAATTATTCCTTTCACCTAAAGTAAATCTTACCATGTGAAACAGTTTTATGATTTACTTAAAATAAACAAAAAGAAAAGAAAACTGGAACAGATGTTGATTGCTTTATTTTCACATGTTGAAAGAAAAACAACTGCTGCCAGCAATGATTCAGGGTTACCAGGATCAATAATTCAAAAATGACCATCATATCCCAAACATTTACATTCCCCTTCTATCTTTTTTGTTCTTACTGTGCACTTCATTTTCTGGTCATAATAATCATAATCAGGTAGAATAATTTGATTAGAAGGAACAACCAAGATACAAAAGAATAGTACTTAGACTTATATACTGCTTCACAGTGTTTTACAGCCCTCTATGAGTGGTTTACAGAGTCAGCCATATTGCCCCCAACAATCTGGATCCTCATTGTACCGACCTCGGAAGGCTGGAAGGCTGAGTCAACCTTGAGACTGGTGAGATTTGAACTGCCAAATTGCAGACAGCTGACGATCAGAAGTAGCCTGCAGTTTTGCATTCTAACCACTGCACCACTGTGAAATGGGATGTGATGGGATGGAGACAGGGGTAAAATCAACTTACCTTCCTTACCGATTCGAAAGTGTATGCATCACATGGGCGCACAGACCCTCTGCACATGCATAAACCCTTCTGTGCATGTGCAGAGGGTAAAAAACAAGTTACTTCCTGGTTAAAACCAGGAAGTAATGAACACCGAGCGGGTGGGCAGAGCCTCGTGCTGTCATCACTACCGGTTCTCTGAACCACCCACCACCATCATTACCGGTTTGGTCGAACCAGTAGCATTTCACCCCTGGATGGGGATGGGGATGGGGATGTGGTGGGGCGGAATGGAATTAGAATTAGAATTAGAATTAGAATTAGAATTAGAATTAGAATTAGAATTAGAATTAGAATTAGAATTAGAACAGAACAGAACAGAACAGAACAGAACAGAACAGAATAGAATACAATATCATTTTTTTCTCTTGTGATATAAAATAAAATGCTGTAGATGTAGGCTTTAGTGAAATATTGAGAAGACAGCTAAAAAGCAGGAGAACTGTTCATCAATTAATAATAGTCATAGTGCCAGAAGAGTTTGCTATATTAAACTATATTAAGGGTATGCATATTTAAATGACACAAGCAGTTTGATCAAGATCATCTAAATTTCAGGAGTTCTAATCAACACCTAAATAAGCATTTGGATTTACACTCAGACTTAGTTAAGCTGCTCTACTTAATTAAGTTGCAGACTGAACTGAAAAATAACAACCAACAGGAGCAAACAGCAAGATTCTTTTCAAAACCAGCATCTTTGGTTGGCACATCGAGGCAATTGCTAATAGCTCTCTGGCTCAAAAGGCCCATGCTCACCCAGCAATCCCTGTCAAGCTGATCCTACAAGTGGCAGCAGTAGTTCTAAATCAAAGCAGAAATAAAATTAGTGCTTAGCATCACTCTGCTTTATACTGCCTTGCCAACATCTCGTATATCCTCAAGGAATTGCCCATTGACATTAGACATATATTTCAGGTGATATAAGGGGGCTAAGCATTGACTTGGCTCCTACTCCCATGCAGAATTACTTTCACTTCGCTGACCCAGCAGATCCTTCATCTTCAATCTTTCAGAATGGGGTCCAAATGGTGCTCTACTTTGTTCCGTGCTGGTGATCAGCATCCTAGATTGTGAAAACACATAGCAAAACAAAAACCTAACCAGTTCCTCAAGAAGCACTTCTGCTTTCTCTTGGCAAAGCTTGTCAGTATGATGATTTCAGCAATGATGTGACACCCAGAAAAAATACAGCTTCCTTCACTTAATCCTCCAGGGAAAGATTGAAGGCAAACAAGGTCCAGGCAGAAGAAGAACACCATGGCTTCAAAATCTAAGGGACTGGTTTGGACAAAACTCAGCAGCACTTTTTCATGTGGCTGTTGATAAAAATAGGATCGCCAACATGATTGTCAACATCCGATGACAAATATGGCACAAGAAGAAGAAGGTCATTTCTATGGTGTAGTGCAGAAGAGATGAGCTCAGTAACGATAAAGTTCAAGGGAGGTCAGCAGGAGCAATGAAGGAGCAATAGTGTAAGGCAGGGGTGTCAAACTTGCGTCGTCATGATGGCATCATGTGATATATTGGGACTTTCCCCCCCTTTGTTAAACTGGGCGTGGGCGTAGCGAACATATGATGCATCCGGTCCACAGGCCAGGAGTTTGACAGCCCTGGTGTAATGAGTAGAATAGTTGTGGAGGCCATTCACTAGTACTTGAGTATTCTAGGCATTTAAGAGTCAGAAAAAGGCTGCGTGACTATTGTTAAAAAAAAAACACAATTGCTTTACAGAAAATAACATTCTTGTAATAGTCAAAATACAGTACTGGTGGCCCTCAACTTACATCTCCAATTGAGCCCCAAATTAAAGGTACATCTGTCATTAAGACAGTTATCACATGACTAGACCCAATTTTACGACCTTTATTGTGACATCACTATATGATTATTTTGGTTGTAAAGCAAATGCTTCAGTCATGAAGGAAAGCCATTTTTCACTATTGATATTTGTTCTTGGAAACCAGAAGTAAATGCTGGTTTCTGGCAATAACATCATCAATCATGACTATGTAAAATGTTGACAGTGGGCTACTGTAAATAAATAGCTGTAAATGCGGGCCAGTTACTGAGCACCCAGATTCAATCACCTGGCTGTGGGGAGACTGGCCATCACAACTTTCAGTCATAAATACTTTTCAGAGGGCCTGTGATGACCCAGGCCACGACACAGAGATAACATAGGCAACTGACAGTTCAAACCGCCCCTTTATTGCTCCAAATTTCCCCGAACGCTTCCACGTTTCTGGAAAGTCCCAAAGCAAAGTGATCACACACACACACACACACACACATACACACACACAACCTCAAGCAGCCTTTGGCTGCAAATAGTCCAGCTCAATGCTCTGAACACCACGCTTGCACAGCAAGAAATCCAGCAGGGCAAGTTGAAGAGTCCAGGAAGCAAGGGAGCACAGCAAGTAATTCAGAAATCCAGAAAGAATGCAAGGAATCCAGGAAAGTTCAAATGTCGGCGCTCAACACTCCAGGAATTCAGCATTTGTTCGCAACAAATGCCCTTCCACAGTGACTCCTTAAGTCTCAGTCCCCAAGTGTGCCTTGTGAAGAGGGGCAGGGTGCTCTCCTCCTCAGTAGTTGGCTCAGGACAGCCAAGCTGTCTCAGGAATTCTGGGAGTTGAAGTCCACAGGTTGTAAAAGAGCCACAATTGCCCACCCCTGTCCTAGGAAAAGTGTCCTCCAAGCATCAGAGCATTACGAGATACCATCCTACTGCAGGAAGAGAAACTTCATTTGGGTTGCCAGGAATGGGGGTATAGGCCAAGTGCCAGAACCCAGTATAACCCAGCTCAGAAAAAAAAAAAAAGTCCCAGAAGAGCTGGAAACGACTATAGATTAGGTTGTACATCTGAGATTAAAATTAAAATACATCTGGGATCATGGACTGCTTTCAGTGCTTTGAAAGAACTGTAGAGTATTTTATTTTGCCTCCTTTGTGCTGCTTGAAGTGTAGGATTATAGACCAGGATGCTACATGTATGGAAAATGTAACCATTTTCCCCAACTCCAAAACCTTTAGATTTTTCTCTCTTCCTGACCTAACAGAGCAATAATTTCTTAGTTTCTAAACTTATTTCCTTTCTTCTAACCTAAATGGATAACTGGCCGCTCCATTGTAATTTCAGTTCAGTTGACAGGAAAGCAGGAAAGGATCCATCAGCACCTAGAAATGTGAACAGGTCAACCCAGAAGGAGGAGACTGTTCTTGCTTCCTTTGTGGGAATGGGAACACCCCTTGAGACAGATTTTTATTTTGCTCGTGCAAACATTACCTGTCTTCATCAGGGCAAGTAACACTTCATTTTAAATACGGTATTCATTTATTTGTGACTAAAGGGAACATGGGAATATGGGGAAGAGATTTTGATGTTGGTTTTCCTCTCTGCCCCGCTATTTTTAATTGCATTATACAGTATATAAAAGCTTCAGTTGGTTTAGAAATGTATAAATTCTCCATCAGGCCCAGTGAATGTGCACAAATTCCTGTTATTATTATCTATATCAATCTCTTAGTGTATTAGTCCTAACATATACAGTGCATAATGACTAGTATTTACAGACAGAGAGACAGTTTGGTTAAGAGACCTGGCTAGAAACCAGGAAAGTTGAGTTCCAGTCCCACTTAGACACAAAGCCAGCTGACTGTCAGTTGGGCCAGTTCTTCTTTCCCAGCCCCAGGAAAGAGGCAATGGCTATGCATGTCTGAAATCTTGCCAAGGTAACTTCAGGGTCTAGTCAGGAGTTGACAGGAGTCAACAATGACTCAATTGCACACACACACACACACAATAGAATTTACAGATGAATGTTCTGAAATATAGGAACAATATTACCTAGTATTTGTTTTTAAAGCAATGCCACTTGTAATGAAACTTGATAGTATAAATGTGGGAAAAGAACCAGTATGTTAACTAACATGTGCTCAGTTGTACATTTGGTGAAATGCATAAAAACTCCTAAGGACTGACTATGAGATGCCCAAATTCATTTTACTAGTAACATAAGGTAGGTTGGAGCCATGAAACTCTACTTCATTAATTTTCAGCACCAACTGTCTCTTACTGTTTCCATTCACATAATCAGCAGGCCATTAAAATTTCTCCTCTTCTCATTCTGGATTGGAAGATATTTATGGATGTATAATACTATTGACGAAGATACTGCCTTGTTTTTTGAAATTATGACTTTATGCACATTTCAAAATATTTGTGATTAATAGCTTTTTTTATACATTTCTGAGGTGATATAATTGGCATAATGTTGTTTCTGACAACTCATGACCAGACAGCTAGAGCAGGTTTAGCCAATAAGCTGAATCTGCCATCTGGAGGCTGGAGCCATTGTTGAAGGGTCCTATAACACAGTTCTGATCTGTCCTACTCAGGTTTGCATAAATGACTTTGGACACCCCATGCCTCTTCATCTGCAAATAATTAATATTTTTTTTTCTAATTTCATGTTTATAAAGCAATAGTTCTAACTTTGAAAAATTGTGCTCTCCATGAAATATCGTACACAATTGGAAACTTTGGTGGTTGTTTTTTTTTTTTTTTAAAGAAGCAATGACTGAGCTCTAGAATTCAGAGGAGAGCAACTTATAATTGCTTCAAACTTGAAATCCAGAATGCCAGGTCCTCAAAGGACCACACCCCTGTTTGAATTTAAATCATCTCTTGTGAAGGTAGAAGATATTTTTGTCTCCAGTCTGGATGATCCTTCCACACACCTTCCAAAACGTATCTTATGTCTTTCCAGAAAGTTCCTATCTCCTTTTGAGGTTAGGGCTCCACAGTGAGAAAGGAAGGAAGAACACTTCACAACACTAAATACAACACTTCACAACACTTTGGATCCATGCTTTTTCTTTGTAATAGAAATCTAGTCAAGCAGCATGTGCCATACCTTTGAGAGTAGAATTAAAAGGTATATCCTTCTTCATTTAAACTTTGTATTCAAAATAGATATTTTGTTTTATTGTGCACACAAAACAGAGTGGTAGCGACCCCTGAATTTTAATTTGCATGGCTCTGAATAGTATTTATTTTATCTTTCTAGCAAAGTTCAGAGGCAGCTGTATTGCACTTTTATCAACATGCAACAATAGGGTCACTCACCACCACTGAAGTTATACATTTTGAAAACAACTTCACCCTGCTGTTGGTATCCAGCTGAGACAATGGCCAATAAATCACGGCATGTTACCCAACAGTGAAGTTAACAGACATTCATTATGAAAGTTAACACACGGGAGTCCTCATAATAATGATAACATTGCATTTTATGGTATGCAGTAGATGTAATGATAAATGATAGGTTGCCATTATGGGAATAAGCTGTACCATATCTCAGGCACATTTAACCCTCCCTTCTCTTCTGCGTGATCAGGTTAAATTGGTTAAAGTGAAACTTTTGCTCCAAAGAAGATGTGATCTTATAAAAAGAAGTATTTGCTTCCACTCTTTATTATCTACAGTTCATTATTAGAACAATATGTGATTAATCTTAACTATGGTTTGTTGGCATAAACTAGCTTTAAACTTTGATACAAAAAGATGCATGGTTCATTGAATCCCTGAAGGTTATGAGTTTGATGCATCAAAAAGGAAGCAGTTCATGTATAACAAAAGTGAAAGCTTCTAATATTTCAGGCATACCAGCTAAGAAGAGACTCAATAGCTCTTTTGTGTAGACTGAAAATCTATGTTGTACAAGTCAGCTATATTACAAAAAAAGCAAAAACAAAATGAAGATAAAGCAGTCAAATGGATGCCTCAGTGTTCTAAAACTCTCTAACAAATCTGAGAATAAAGTAAGATTAGTTTTACAACATCTAACAATGCTTTTTGTTTTTTATAAAAAAGGGAATTTACAAGCAAACCCTCTGGTATTTCTTATGAAAATATATTTCAGATAATTCAAAAATTATACATGTTTCACTTAATATATATAATATCCTAAACAGAATATAGCTTAAAGTCTGCTTCTGCATGAACCAAATACCTCTTCCAGCCACAAAATGTTGCTCCCCCATGAATCCAATGCTTTGCTCTACAACGTGTCATTTTCCATTTAAGTCAGAAGTACCAGCAATCTTTTTTTTTAATTGAAAAAGTTTTTCAAATACAAATTTTTCCCCTTTTTTCCCCTCCTCCTCCCTAACCCCCCCCTCACCCTCCCCACCCCCCATGGCTTCTCCAAAAATAAAATCCAGATTGATATCAAATTATATAATACTTTACCATCCTTTTAGACCACCCCCCCACATGCTAACCATTTCTTTCTAACATTGTTATTATATCTCCCCTATACTATATATTTCAAAGCAACCTTCAGCTATAAAACTATATAATAAATCCTAATTTGACATTTACTCAATTTATAATCTACCCATTTCCTCCCCCATACATATATCTCCTAATTCAAATCTTTTACGTATATTTATATCTAAACATAACATCCCTTTTCCTAAACTAAACAATCAGTAACCTAACCCATCTCCACCCATTTTCCTACAGGTCTACCATACATGATATTTTTAATATCTTTGTTCTTCTGCCCGCACCACACAACTAAAAAATATTTCCATATATGAATAAAATCCTCAAATGACTTTAAATTTATAATCCATATAGTGTCTTCTGTAACGTCTTTCAACTAGATTATTAATTCCATCGTCCATGTTAGGCTAACATCAGGTTCAGCTTCCAACAGTATATTCAGTATCTTCCATTACCATCTGCCCCCATCAATAGTAAGTATTTTCATATATAAAAAACCACCCGAGTGACTTTATATTTATATTCCATATAGTATCTTCTGTAGTGTCTTTTATCTAGATTATTAATTCCAACCACCACGTTGGGGTAACAACCAGATCTTCTGCATGCCCCAATCCCATAGTTCTCTTGCCTTATAGCTCAGCATATACATAATCCATTTTTCAAAGAGTCCAAAATAGAAAGTTCCAATCTACTCAATCAGAGGCCATCTTCCACATCCCAAAAGCACCAGCACTGCAGAGATCTGCTACTCTCCTCAAAATAGTATAAGTCAATAATTTGCCTCAATTATATTTTCATATATCAGCCATCTATAAATTCCGCTTATTATATTTAAACGTCTCTTCAATAACTGGCATTAAACTGTTGTTTAGTTTAAAATTTTTTAGTTTTGTAGAACCTGCTTCTTCTTTTCTTAACTTTTTGTGGTTTAGATCTCCATCCTAGTTGCCTTTCTAAGACTTGTATGTCAGCTGATTGAGTTCCATGCTGGTCTGTAACTTGATAAGACATCTCATTAGAATCCAAAGCCGCCTCTCTTATATTTATAGATAATCCAGCTATAACCTCTGAAGGAGAATCCAAAAGCGGATTGTCCAAAAAGGCCTCTGTAACTTGTTGTTTTTCCATAACCTCCATCTCCATCTGCTTAGCCTGAGTTTCAATATCTTGTTCATTTTGCTTTTCTTTATTCCCCTCCTGTGTTCCTGACACTGATGGCATACGTGGAGATGTTGGATCCATTTTAAAAACCTTGTAGTAAAATTCTTCCGCTTTTTCAACAGTATTTAATTGATATCTTTCTCCTTGGTATCTCAATATTATACCAACTGGAGCATCCCACCTAAATGGGATGTTTTGTTTTTTTAGCTCAGTCACCAGAAATCCAAATTCCTTTCTATCTTTTAACATCTTAGATGGCAGCTCTTTATATATCCAAATCTTCCTTCCATTCATTTCTAGAGTAGAGTTAAGACTTTTGCACGATATCATTTCTTATTCCTTTATCAGTAAAATAAATCACCACATCTCTAGGCAACTGCCTTTGCTTTGCAACCCAAGAGTTTATTCTGTAGGCCTTATCAATCTTACAGGATACCTCTTCAGGACTAACCTTTAAAATCGCAGCCAGAACTTCAGCAGACATCTTTCTCAAGTCCTCTCTGTTATTTTCCTGTATTCCCCTCATTCTGACCGCAAATTCCATGGACCTATATTGCATCATTATAACTTCTCTTTCAATCCTTTGTTTTATATTATCTGCATTGTAAGTCTTGTGGTCAGCTTTCTTTATTTTAGGCTTTACTTCTGAGCTATTTTCTTGAATATTTATCAAATCATTTTCAATTCTTTGTATTTTATTGTCCAAATTATAAATCTTATCATCAGCTTCCTTCATTTTAGACTCTAATAAATTGGTATCTTTATCCATCTTTATAACTATTTCTGAAAAAGTTTTAAAAGCTGTTACAATCTGTTGTTTCAAATTATCATACTTTCGTTGTACCAACTCTTTAATTTCCTGCCTGAATTTTTCAAGATGCTGGTTCACAATCTCATCATGTCTTGCCATCTCCCCAAAACAAATTCCTTTAGGTCTTTAGAGCCATTCTTCTGAATCTGCAAGCTCAAAACTTGCTCATATGATTTATAAATGGGGGAAAAACCCCCCCCACAGCTTGGTTGTCTGGCTTTATCTGTTTTGACGCCATCCTGCCACACAGACAAACTCTTCTTTTTTTAAAAAAAGGGACTTTCCTCCAAACAATATCAATATCAAGTCTCTAAGAAGGAAGAAACTTAAAATAGAATTTTTTCTCTTCAATTCTAGCCAGCGCTATTGCTTCAGATACTTTGTAGCATATTAAGCTATTCAAACGGAAGGACTTTTGCTTTCAGCTTTCTTCTTCTCAAGCCTCAACCAGTCGCCATTTTAAAAACTTTCTTTCTTCACTTTTAAAATCACTCATAGGATTGTTAGAAATACTTGCGATTTAGGGTCCCAAGTCTGGGTTTCATCCTATTTGTGCAGACAATCTGTTAGATTTTGTTGATTGGATTGGTCCTATCGCCTGGCTCTGCAAGAAGCAGAGTTCCCCTGATGCCACATTCTGCTTCCTCCCCAAGAGTAAAAAAAAAACTCTGGGGAGTTCGCAGAGGGCTCTACCTGTCCTCGCCGGCTCTATCTCATGTCTCCTAAGGAGACAGAGTTTTTCGAGCCGTCTCTCAGCTGTAGAGACAGCTCTTTACAGGCGGCGAGGCTGGCGGTCCCAAAAGACCGTCCGGCGGCGGCGGAAACCAAACCGGAAGAGAAGTACCAGCAATCTTAGCATACATTAATGGAGATCACTACAGGCTCACTGATGACCACAGGCACTATACTACCAGCCTCCAAAACTCTTCACTTCAGATAATTGTATAATCATCAATGAGATCAATTGATGAGATCAATCACAGAGGCACTGATAAAAGGCATAATAAGGTAATTCTAAGGATTTTATTGTATAGAAGTGGATGCATCCATTCTACATACAAACTCCATCAGTTTGATCCTGATACAAACCATCAGAGGAATCATTTAGTGTAGTGCCAGAATGTTGTTATTTGATTTATCAGATATTTGTCTTAAGTTTCACCCTATATCTGTTTGTACAACAGAATAATAGTTGGAACGGATCTTGGAGATTTTCTAGTCCAACCTCCTGCTCAAGCAGGAAACCCCATATCATTCAGACAAATGGTTGTCCAATCTCTCCTTGAAGACCTCCAGTATTGGGGCACCCACAACTTCTGAAGGCAAGTAGTTCCAGTGATTAGTTTTCCTAACTGTTCAGGAAAGGTCTCCTTAGTTCTAGGTTGGTTCTCTGCTTAATTAGTTTCCATCCATTGCTTCTTGTCCTGCCTTCAGGTGCTTTGGAGGATAGGCTGACCCCCTCTTCTTTGTGACAGCCCCTTAGATTTTGGAACACTGCTATCATGTCACCCTAGTCCCCCTTTTCATTAAACTAGATATACCCAATTCCTGCAATCATATTTTATATTTTCTAGCCTCCAGGCCCCTAATCATCTTTGTTCTATTCTGCACTCTTTCTAGAGTCTCAACATCTTTTTTACATCATGGCGACCAAAACTGAATGCAATATTCCAAATGTGACCTTACCAAGGAATCATAAAGTGGTATTAACACTTCACGTGATCTTTTTTTTTTTTTTTAATTTGATTTATATGCCGCCCTTCTCCGAAGACTCAGGGCGGCTTACAATGTGCTCAGCAATCTTGAGTCTATCCCTCTGTTAATAGGGACTGTGTTGGCTTTTTTGGCAGCTGCAGCACACTGCTGGCTCATATTTAAGTGATTGTCCATTAGGACCCCAAGTTACCACTCGCAGTTACTGCCAGGTACCACCTATTTTATATCTGCACATTTATTTTTTCTTACCCAAGTTTTCTTGGATAATGTTCACTTTGATATTATAGACAGATGAAGGAAAACAATAAGGTTTGAGAGCATCAGGCTACAAACCAAGAAACTGTGAGTTCTAGTTCCACCTTAGGCACAAAGCCAGCTGGGGGACCTGGGGCCAGTCACTGTATCCTAGCTCTAGGAAGCAGGCAAGAGCAAACCACTTTTGAAAAACCTTGCTAAGAAAACTGGAAGCACTTGTCCAGGTAGTTCCCAAGAATCAGACACAGCTGAACAGAAGAAAGAAAAACTAACATAATAAAGAGCAGCGTGAATCCTCTTTCCAAGGGTATGTTATTTCAGGTTTGCTTCATTATTAAAAAGAAAACAAAATATAATCAATTTTCCAGGTTTGAAAATAGCAGTTATTATTCAGTAGCATAATTCTCTTTAATCATGTAATGTGTAGCTGAAAGATATTTTCCATGAATTGGATTTCTTACCGCAAAGGTACCTGGCATCTTTTTGCTTTTATATCAATTGAATTGATACCTTCAAGGCTTCAGTCAGATTTTTTCCCCATTATTGATCTGGTTTCATATGATTTCTCTAAAAAGAAATCTTATTGACAATAAAATTGCATGCACATAATCTTTCATCAGCAGGTAATATTTGCAGATAGCTGTTAATTATTCTAATATCTACACATTTTCACCATTTATTTATTTATGTATTTTTATGAAGAGGTAAAATAAAAGATACAGATATATCAGGTTAAATTAATACTATAAAAATAAAATATACAGGCTTCCATCTCAAAAGAGATTATCATTCCCAACATAGTGATCACTTACTGTAGAAAGCAAAAAACCTGCATGATTAGGTTAAATTGGCTAAAGTGAAACACTATAATTATATTAATACAGTAAAAATGTGTTGTTATAACTCTAACTAAAAAGAAGTATCAGAGAACTGGATAACAAGCAAACAAAGACTTGTAACTCCTATTTTAAATCTGCTAAATACACTCATCTTAAAATGAGAACTAATATAACAGGACTCAGTCAGAATATGGACACTGCAAATAAATTTCACAGCTGTCAGCTAGTCATCTACAAGATTACTAATCAACAAAATATAACTTAAAGTAAATTGAAATCTTCACAGAGATAAAAATTAAACTCTCGATGTAGGTTGTGTTACCCAGAAAATGCATAGTTTTGCGTTGTTTAAGGCAGTATTGATCACTTACAAGAAAACAAATCTAGTTCCAAAGGTGGTTTTTCAAGAGGCAACTGGACTTTTCTTTGAAGATGTTTTGCTTCTCATCCAAGAAACTTCTTCAGCTGTGACTGAATGGTGGGAAATGGAAGGATCTCCACAGACAAAAGAAGTCTAGATTTACATGACAACCAGTGTAAGATAGTTTCTTCCTAGCTCATTGCATTTTGGGGCAGGATGATCAACTGGAACTAATAATTCTCAATCTGAGTACAGAAGAACAGAGTTGGAAGGGCCATGGAGGTCTTCAACTCCCTACCCAAACAGGAGATCTATACCATTCCAGACAAATGGTTGTCCAATCTCTTCTTAAAAACCTCCAGTGATGGAGCTCCCACAGATTCTGAAGGCAAGCAATTCCTATTGGTTAATTGTTTTCACAGTCAGGAAATTTCTCCTTAATTGTAGGTTGGATCTCTTTTTGACAAGTCTCCATCTGCTATGTCTTGTCTTGTCTTGATCTCGGGTGCATTGAAGAATAGATTCATTGCAACTAGGTTTCATTATCAGTCACATTCAGTTCTTCTAGACTGAAGCTTCTTGAGAAAAAGGCAGCGGGAATTGTAGCCCTACTGATGCTCTTGGATCTCCTAATGCTTTTTAATACCATTATTTATAAGCTGATAGCCTTTTCTTTCCAAACCGAGTCTGATAGAATACTTTGATCTCTTGGCACTGTTGCTTTGAGATTTTACAGGATTCTATTTTTTTCATTTTTTATGTGAATATTAGTTATGAAAATTCTGGGAAATGTTACTTATTGAAAGATTTACTCTGAGTACGTAGATAGTTGTTAGATTACGACCATTCATTTTACAACTGTTCAAAGTTACGATACTGAAAAAAAGTAACTTATGATCAATTCTCACACTTAGAACATTGTAATTTCCCTGCAGTTAGGGGATGGCAATTTGGGCATTTGGCAGCTACCATGTGTCTATGAGAGTTGCAACCTTCCTAGCCAGCTTCTGCTAAGCAAAGTCAGATTCATTTAATTGGGCATGGTCAAGTGATGGCTCCCTTAATGACTGCATCCTTTGGTGAAAGAAGTTCCAATCCCAAGTGTGGTCATGAACAGAGGACTAACTGTATGTTCAATTGTGGAAACAAGCCAGGTGAGAGGAAACAAGCAGACACAGCCTGGTGAAGTAAAGGTACTTTTGGTCTGTAGTTTCTTGACAAATAGTTTTTAACCTGGTCTAAATCAGATCATGCTACTCGAAAGGATCAGATTTTAATGTGCCTGAGTGGCGCAGCAGTCTAATGCTACTGTTAAAAGGTAGTATTTAGCTTCCAGCTGCCTGCAATTACTGCGAGTTCAATTCTCACCAGGCTCAAGGTTGACTTAGCCTTCCATCCTTTCTAAGGTAGGTAAAATGAGGACCCGGTTTGTGGGGCAATAAGCTGACTTTGTATAAAATATACAAAAAAGTATGAAGGCTATTGCTTAACACCTTGTAAGCTGCCCTGAGTCTCTGGAGAAGGGCGGCATATAAATAAAAAATAAAAATAAAAATAAAAATAATGTAAGACTACATACTGATAAATAACAACAATATACCATGTTTCCCCAAAAATAAGACCCTGTCTTATATTTTTTTGAACCATAAAATAAGCGCTTGGCCTTATTTTCAGGGAGGTCTTATTATTTTGGGGCGTGTGGAGCAAGTCGGGGCTCCTCTTGCCATCTTACCTGATTTCTAGCTCTGTCTCTTTAACCATAGGAAATGGTGGGGACCGCCATTAAATATTTTCAGGGAGGTCTTATTTTTGGGGAGGTCTTATTTTTGGGAGAGGTTTTATTTTCGGGGGAGGGCTAATTTTCAGGGAAACATGGTATTTATATCCACCTTTTGGGAGGGCGCTCAAGATGATACACATGAGATCTTTTACAATTTTAATCCCACAACAATCACCTTTTAAATTGAAAATCTACATCATAACATTACATTGTCAAGTGATTTCTGTAGGTCCAAGGGTGTTTTATTAGATGTGGCTAACAAACCTGCTGTTACCTTTTCCTTAGAGGAGATCATTCTTCCAGAAGTACCCAACTTCAATAGCATCTAGCCTTGTCTACTTTGATGGTACATGAGGCTGCTTTCACATATGGTGTAGTAATGAAAAATTGGCTACACTATTATTAACTGAAGCTGGATATCTTAAACGCCTTACAGCTGTACTCTGACCTATGAATTGGCTGCCAGTCCTTTGCTGGGCCCAGTTTAAATTGTTAGCTTTCGAGGAAGATGATAGACATTCATTCAGTTAAAAAAAAAAAAACACCTTTTCCTTCTGCCTGAAGTCCTCATATCAATTCTGGACTTTCTCAGCTTCTTCTCAGCTTCTACTCTTTTGGCTTCTTCTCAATTAGACCAAACTTGCCTAGAGTGGACAAAGCCCCAAAAATTGATTTTGAACTTTGAAATGTGCTGTCCTCCTTAAAATAACCAAAAAATGAAGTAAATATTATTTACAGAAATGGCTGTGTATATGTGTGTAGGGAGTAGAAAAATAAGTATTTTCCTGAGGCGAGAGACAGTAAGCATGAAGCCAACACTCTCACAATGATAGATGATAGAATTATTTTCCTGTCAGTTGCCGTGACAGTCCTTTAACACCACAATTTGCAGTTCAGCTCCCTTGAAAGTGACGCGGCGCCATGTAAGTAAGATCAAGGTGACAACTAGCTCTTTTATGCTGGAGAGTGGTCATTATTTAGGGAATATGTTGCTCCTTTTGTGCTATTTCTTTATTTATTTCCTGCAAGGAACACCAGCGCTCTCTCGCTCTCTTACACACATGTACACAATATCTCAATCGATCTCGGTGGAATAATTAAAAAAAAAAAAAACACCAGAGGAGGGTTAATCCTTTGCCCCAAATTTCAAAGTGCATTACTGCATTATTAGGATGCTTGATACCACAAAGAAAATACTGACTCAGCTGGTGAATCCAACTGGATTTCTTGTTCATTATTTAAAGACCCGCCAACAAGGACATTCTGTTCAATAGCCCTCTAACCAGAGAGCTGCCCACACTGTGTAAATTCTCTCCTCATGGTTCTTTAAGTAAGGTTAAGCACATTTAAGATTACATGGTGAGCTATTTTTACATAAAGTTAGTAATACCGGTTTGTTAGCTGTGGCAATTTCACACAGAAAGCCTTTTGTTGGAAACTGAATTTCTCATGTAATAATTAGCAGTGGAATATTACCCCAAAACAGGTGTCTGTAGCCTGTCAAAGTCAGAACAGGTGATTTAGAATTAGCGTATTAAAAGAACTGTGAATTAGCGAAGCAAAAACGTGTTAATTTCTTGTTCCATCTGTTAATATGAATCCACTGCCAAATATTTTACTTTGTAGTACTGTGTGCTGAGATTGGCAAGAACATACACTATAAAAAAAGTTTAAAGGCCTGAATGTTTAAAAATCATGACATACGTTACTGCAAAAATAACTTCTACATTTTGAAAAGGGATCTATTTTTTTTTCTTTTGTGTCTTTGGAAACTTCGGCGTATAGTTCACCATACATTAAATACAGCTAAAGGATCATGGACCAGACTGAGACTTTATTTTATAATTTCAGCACTGAAAAGAAGAGCATTCTTAATAAAAATTAAAGTAAAAGAATAATTCCCAAAGCTAAGTGAGATATAGAATCTCAAAGAATATACATTATAAAAAGATACTTATTAGAGCCAAAGGAAACTTCCACATACAGAGGCAGTGTACCAGAGGTTAGCATTAAATTATGGAAAGTAATCATAACCATAATAATAGTTTATCGGTTCTAGAAGTACTTAGAATTGTTGCAGCTTGATTTTATTACAAAGGGATTGTTTTAAAATGTTCTTAAATGATGTTTTCTATCTTCTTACAAGGTAAAAAGGTAAAAATAAATACATCCCTTTTCAAAATGTAGAAGTTATTTTTGCAGTAACGTTGTAGTTTTACAAAGTAAAAATAAATACAATGCCGATCCTGAGAAACAGGATAGGATAAAGTTTTTATAAAAGTGCATTGGATCACACTAAGTAAGCAACAGTTTGAATTTCTCATATCCAGTAGGGCTTAATTAGAATGAAAGAGTATAATAATAAAACATGACATGAACGTCTATTTTATCTGTATGTGTTATATGTTCATATGTTGTGCATGTTATATATTCATGTAACGTGCATATCTGCAGTTTGCCTTCTAGTACAACCTATTTACCCATCTCCTCCCATTTATGACTGCATAACTGTAACTTTGTAGCTTGTATCTTTACAATTTATATTGATTGTTTCCTAATATGATTTGATTGCTTATTTGTACCCTATGACTATCATTAAGTGTTGTATCTTATGATTCTTGATGAATGTATCTTGTCTTTATGTACACTGAGAGCATATGCACCAAAGACAAATTCCTCGTGTGTCCAATCACACTTGGCATATTATTGGGATTCTTTGACGATATGAAAATAAATGTCTTTTCCTAACTCTAGCCAGTTTGTGAAGAAACTAACAGGGTGGGCTTCATAAAATTTATACCAGGGGAAGGAGAAATTTTCCCACAAGGAAATTCAGCAGATCATCAAAGACAAGACATTCATATCCACGTCCTTTCACTCTCTCCTAAGAAAGTAAGTACAAGAACACCAAGGAATCCATAAGAATTTCTACAAAATGCCTTCCAATTTCTCTTCTCTTCTGAATTTTTTTTATAAAACAAATAGAGTAAAACTGGTAGAAAAAGAAATTGATAACATTTCTCTACCCAGCACCAGCTTACATCCAGGCAGACCTCAACTTATGACCAAAACTGAGACCAGAATTTCTGTTGCTTAGCAAGATGATTGATAAGTGAGTCATGCTCAATTTTGCACTCTTTTTTTTTTGGCCATGGTTGTTAAGCAACTCACTACGGTTAAGGGAATCATGTGGTTGTTAAGTGAATCTGGCTACCCATTGATTTTGCTTGTGGGAAGCCAGCTAAAAAAGTCACAAAATGGCGACTATTCGGAATGCTAAAATTATGTTTTACCGACAAAGAAATAAAGAGAGACTAGTATAGATCTATTTCAAGCTATTTAGCTCTCATCAACTAGCCATACCCTTCTGGGATTCAAACTTGGGCTACTTGCAAATTAAGTAGATATGGAAGTAGTATGCTCCATCCTATAATTGGGTGTGACCAGGTAAAACCAGATAAAAAACACTTATTTGGAATGCTGCAACCGTCATTAATACATGCTTGTTGCCACAAGTACCAGGGGTGAAATCCAGCAGGTTCTGGAGAACCAATAGTGGAGATTTTGAGCAGTTCAGAGAACCGGTAGTGGAAATTTTGCGTAGTTTGGAGAACTGGCAAATACCATCTCTGGCTAGCCCCAGAGTGGGATGGGAATGGGGATTTTGCAATATCCTTCCCCTGGAGTGGGGTGGGAATGGAGATTTGCAGTATCCTTCCCCCTGCCACACCCACCAAGCCACGCCCACCAAGCCACACGAACCCCACCAAGCCACGCCCATAGAACTGATAGTAAAAAAAAATGGATTTCACCACAAGTACCCAAAGTTTGGTTATGGGTCCGTGGGCTGCTACAACAGTTTCAAGTGCGAGAACTAGTTCCAAGTCACTTTTTAAAACGCTATTGTAAATTGAACAGTCGCTAAACAAAAGGTTGTAAATAGAGGACTACCTGAACCATTGAAAGTCTATATATTAGTAGGAAAGACAAAGGTTGCTACTAACCAGAAATGGTGATTCCTTTTTAGGGAAAAGCTTTAAGCACTGTAAAAGCAAAGAACTATCATTGCAGTGATGGTGAATAAATACGAAGATAGCACCCTTGGGGGAGCGCTGAGCTTCCGTTCAGTCTAGAAAGTTGTTTTTAAACGATACAGGAATATTTTAAATATTGACAAATGTTAACTTCTCAGGTACAGAACATTTATAATTACCCACAACCTTTCAATAGGAAAACATATTCTGAAAACTTTAAGCTGATAGCATTATGAATAAGCACCTATTGTGCTGCAACCACAAAGCAGCAAAATGAATACCTTTGATAGCCACATCTAGCAAAGAGAAAGGAAGGTAAAATGGACTATAAAAACTGGATCCATCTGTTCCTCTCTTGTTCTACCTATCGGATCCATCTGTTCTATCTTAATTTCCATCACCTATTTCTTCCCTTCTGTCAAGTGCATTTACTTTTTAAAGGAAATCTATTCCATTACTGTTGTATTTTGAAATGAAGAACTTTACAGCAGTTATATTATTAGAAATGGAATTTAAACTTGCAAAATGTTTTGCTAAAGTGTAGTTTGGATTGTTCCAATTCCTAATGCAGGCATCAGAAAAAGTAAATTTGAATGTTCTTTTTTTAAAAAAATCTATTTCATCAGAACTTCTGTTCTTAAACTAGAGTTCTCCGAAATGGTTTATATTAAATCATTCTCAAGGGTTGATGGGACTATCCAAGAAGTCATTAATATTATGAGTAGTTCTTGAGTTATGACCACAACAGAGACCAGATTTTTGGTTGCGATTTCAACTGGAGTTTGAATAAATAAAAATCTTCACTGCTATGATTCTTAGAGTAGATGCCATCAAAAGAAAATTTGTTATCTGTTTACACTGGCCCCTATTTCTAACATCACAATCTTGAGAAAGGAAGTATTGTTTCAAACATTGGGCTTTATATGAACCAAATAAAAGCAATAACAATAGCACTTAGACTTATATGCAACTTTGTAGTGCTTTACAGCTCTCTCTGAGTGGTTTACAAATGTCAGTATATTGCCCTCAACAATCTGGGTCTTCATTTTACCGACCCCAGAAGGATGGAAGGCCAAGTCAACCTTCAGTCGGTCACTCCTTATATATTTGCTATGGTCAAAGTTTTGGATTTGTCCATAATATTTAATGCATACTTCTGAATTAATTTGAAGGGCAGTATAAATTTTGTTTTGTTTTGTTTTTATAGGCAGAAATATAAGACTGAGTTCAAATCTGTGGTGGGTTGCCCCCGGTTTGGACCGGTTCTATAGAACCAGTAGTAAAACCGGCGGGAGGCTCCGCCCACTGACCCTGACATCACCAGAAGCGATCTGTGCATGCGATCCCATTGCGAACTGGTAGTAAAGGTAAGTAGAACCCACCCCTGGTTTAAATAGATGCAATATTTTGCCAGATTGCTATTAAAAGGCTACAACTATCCTTCCTAATCACAGATCATTTGTCATTTAGAGGTTGTTTGGTCTGATAACTCTTAATTTAAAACTGACCAATTTGAATAAGTCCAGAATCTGTATCCTTCTTGATCCTAGAGTTCATTCAATCTCAGTCTGTGAATACTGCATGCAAATACTAGAAACTGTAACATTTCCAAGTCTAGCAAGACATGTCTATCCATGAAAATACTGTCTTTATTGACTTCATATACTTAAACGTAAATTGTTCTTAGCTTTTACATATTGACAAGAATAATAGCTAAAGTAATTCTTCATAATAATGAACAATTTGAGGAAATAAAGTAGATTGTATGTCTTGTTTATCTCACATTCCCTGGCTTAATGATGGGTTATGCAAATTAAATTCATATTCATGCCTGCTAAGATTTGTTAAAGGAAAGCAAGAGTTAAGCTGGTATTTCCACTGCTTGACCCTATTATATCAACATCCTGACTCTTTTTCCTTCACTGACAAATGACATAAATTACAGCCCTAAGAACTACCTATTGGAAACTTTGATTGTTCTCCACGTTTGGACAGAAGCATAGTTAGGCTGTTGACATCTTTTGCACATTTAAAATAAATTGGTCGCATTTTTTCTCAGGGTGTGGGCCCCACTGTCTATATTTATAAAAGACAGCCTGCCAACATTTTTAACTTTCTGGTGATAAAGTTTCTTTTTTAATGCTTGATAATTCAGTGTAAATGTCAGATTAGACTTTAAAATAGAACATATATATTTGTTCATAATATTTAAGAAATACAATGCCATTATGCCATTATCAGCAGTAAAATACATCTAATCTTGATATAGCATCACCTTTAACAAATGCTTGTGTGGCAGGGGAAAATCCAGCGAAAGCATTTTATGTACTTTTAAAATATACAATACATTAAAGGTTTGGTGACTTATCTGAAAAGACGTGTTTTTGGCCCATAAATAAACAAGGAAAGAGAAGAACTTGTCAGAAAGCAAATGAAGTATGTAAATGAAATCTAAGGTAAGGGAGCACCACTTCTTTGTATAAATAACTCAGTTAACAATTTTTATGCATATATACAGCTACTTTGCTTCAGAAAAAACAAATTCATTGCTTTTTTTTTTCTCTCCAAAGAATGGATTAGAACAATTTATTTTATAAGATTTGGATAGACAGCATAACACATGAAATGGTTATCTATGGGAAATAAATATAATAATTATTCAAGCCACATCTATTTTATGTTCATAATGAGATCCACCTCATTCAAATTCCTTTCAATTGTAACACTGCTGAGGAATCAAGAACAAGATTTCATAGGTAATGATTGCCAATCTTATAATAATTTTATGACATAGTACAATTATTTAAAATTGACTACACTATTTCTATAGTGTAACAGTTTTTTGGGCTGAGCAATGTCATGTTGTATTGATGAAACTACCTAGGGAAAATAGCAATATTCCAATATTTGAGGGGCTTCTACATAGAGGAGGGGGTCAATCTATTCTCCAAAGCAACTGCAGGCAGGACAAGAAACAAAGGATGGAAACTAACCAAGGAGAGAAGCAACCTAGAACTAAAGTGAAATTTCCTAATGGTGAGAACAATTAATCGGTGGGACAACTTGCCTTCAGAAGTTGTGGGTGCTCCATCACTGAAGGTTTTCAAATAGAGAATGGACAACCATTTGTCTGAAATGATTATAGAGATGGTTGTTTTTTTAAAACTACTAATCAGAAATGTGGTAGGGTTGTTTTTTTTAAAATAGCAAGCCAAATAGAGGGCAATATGGTAAAACAAAGGAAAGAAAAAAAAATGCAAACAATAATTCTATAGTTTTCCTGCAATGGCTGCAATTTATAGTCAGACTACGATGGCTCTCCACTTGGGTTTGTTACCTTACTTTAAGATAGAGCTAGCTATATTTTCTATCACACGTTGAATTTAAACAAAAGTAAATGATGACACATCATCTCAAATGATATGCCTGGTCATTCTTTAGACCCAATTACTATATCAATGGTAGATTATTTTATTGTAGTGATTACTGTCACATGCTAAACTGCATCCTAAGAAAATCATTTACAGGTAGTTCTTGCTCAATGACCACAGCTGGTGCCAGAATCTCAGTCATTGAACAAAGTGGTCACTTAAGTGAGATATCATGCGAGTTCTTCACTCAACAATCTCAACTTTGGCATTCCTGGTTGTGGTTGTTAAATGATCTCATAGGTTGTTAAGTGGATAAAGTCCCAGATAAAAAGCATGAGGTAACGAGTCGGGGGAAGGGATATCATGAGGGATCCAAGGCAGCCTTCACATGACTTTCTCTCCCCCTAGGAACTAAAAATCCTTTCTGCTGAAATACAAGCAGGACTTTCAGTCCCTGAGTTGGGAGAAACTTGCAGGCAACTTGCACTGGTCCTCCCCCACTATGAGGCATCCTATGGTCCTTATTTTACCTTGCTGCCTCTCTGTTTTGGGGCTGTAAATCCTGCTTGGGTTTTGGGACAAATCTTATTTAGCCAGTCCCAACAGAAAAGAAGATTCCCTCTGGTTTCTGAGGCTGGCTGAAAACACACCATACTGTAAAATGCTCTATGCCAAAATCCTGTTTGGATTTTCCTTCTACGGTCTTTCTATCTTCTGACTGCACAATTATGGAGCTGCAGTATTATTTCTTTAACTCATATAAAAAGAGTGTATCAGTTTTTTTTTAATTGGCTATTCCAGTTTCCAAACTCTATGTCTTGAGAATAAAAGGGTGAAGAAGTCTTTTCATCCACATTTTATTTATTAAATTTATATCCCACCCATTGTTTCTGTCTATATCATCTACCAGGGGTGGGCAATTGTGGCTCTTTTACAATCTGTGGACTTCAACTCCCAGAATTCCTGAGACAGCTTGGCCACCCCTGATCTATACCATTTATCTCTATATCTATTCGGCATGGTAGGACTTAACCAAGATTCATTGGGCTTATTTGAGGCTCAATCCTGACTCAAAATGACCAGGTTTATAGGATCACACAATTAAATTATCTAATTAAGCATGTTGTGAGAACCTCGTATATAAGTTGACTAAAAATAATACGAATTCTTAGTTCAATTAATAGTAGACATTTATCTTATAGATAAATCTTGATCTATATTACAAGTAAATATACAACTGTACATAACCATATATTGGCCCCCAGAATATATATAACCAAGTATCCCTTTCTGGGCATTCATTTTTTGTTTTTCCAACTGAAGAAAAAAATTCACAAGAGCAAAGCATGAGAAGACACAAAAGCATGTCAAAATTTCAAACCAACAGTAATCTCAAGATTATGATAAAACCAACCATGTGTCCTATATGGATGATACAGTTATATTTCTTTTATCATTATTCAAGAGCATAAGAAACTATAGCCTCAAAAAACAAAACTACAGCAATCTAAATTTATCTGTTCACGTAGGGTAGCCAAATAAATTTAGGATTTAAAATAAGGAAAGAAAAGTGTCTGAATAAAATACCTTGTAGTTTTTGAAATAGCTGCTGGGGAGAATTCAGTTAAGTATCTCTAAAAAATCTGGCATTTAATTACAACATATTTGGACAAGCCATGTACTGTAAAAAAACCTCTCTTTTTTGCCCTCTCTCCTTCCCTCCCTGTGTATATTGCATCATGAATTATGACATCAATTGGCTCAGCCCAAGTGGCATAATCTTCAAGATTTACTTTTTTAATGATAAATTTAAATTTAAATAACCTGGGATTTTTGAGGTACATCATTTTTAGTAATTTATGAAAAGGTAAGTCCTGCATGAAGTAAATTGTCCGGATTGAATATCCTCTTAACTATAGTTAACACTTAACTCTACATCAAAAGCAACATCATCATAATTTCTTTGAATAGTGTGGGTTACTTTGATGTTACCGTGTTTCCCCGAAAATAAGACCCTGTCTTATATTTTTTTGAACCCTGAAATAAGCACTTGGCCTTATTGCCATGCGCTCAAAAGACTGATTGGGCTTATTATCAGGGGATGTCTTATTTTGGGGAAAACAGGGTAGTAGTAAGTAAAAATAAAAATTGCTATGGAAGAATGAAAGTGACTTGAACTGATCCAAAATTTTGGCTGATCCAAAATTATTTTGTCTGCAAATTTCTCACTGATCATTTGGTTCCCAGAACACATACTGTTGGAGACAATAGAGTAATTTTAGGAACAGAAAATAAAAATAGGAGCAACAAATGTTACTGCATATCCAGGGATTCTCTTCTCTAGATAGCTTATAACACCTATGTGTGCATAAGCAAGAGCTGAATTCCAACCTTAAGTGATGGGAGGCACCTTCAGTAAATCAGTATAAAAACTGTTTAGATACATAAATTTTAAAAAAAATCCGATTGAACTAAAAGCATCATGCATGCATCAAGTGAAAATAAAGTTTATATCTATACTATAACTATTTTTTTAACAGAGAGATAAAATTTGTAACTGACGCTAGCATTAAAACTTAATAGTGCCAATCTTTTGCTCATAAATTAGTGTCACTAAATTCAATAAGATCCCCAAACAAGCATATATAGTATCACAGCTTAAGAAAGTAAAGTATCTGGGGAAATAAAAAGATAGTCCCTTGATGACACAAAAGGTACAAGACAGGTGAAAGGTGAAGAAGCTAAGGCTATCAGAACTGGACTGAAAAATATCTGGTTGTGACAGGTTAGACAGCAAAACAATTTAGAAAACTCTACGATCGCTGTTATCCAGTGTTTTTTTTTTTTTTATTTTTGCAGACCCCAAAATAATCAAGGTGACCTCATTGAAAAGACACTTGCCCAACAAGCCACTTACATTATGCCACTTACATTATGTTTCATCAGATACTGTCAGGTGCAAGGAGCCAGAATGATCAGAGCAGTGTGTTTATTGCTACTCAGTTTTTAAAGAATCTCACCAAACGAACTCCACTCTCTACAGAGCAACCAGGTAAGCACTCCAAGGTTTGGGGGGGGGATCCATTTTCTGTTGCTTCTTCCCCTTCAGTGATTTCAGGCTAGCCAGACACCTAACTCCTCCTCCCACTTCACCTGCAGATTCCATCACAGATACCCAGTCAAAGGCTTGAGAAGACAAAGAGGCTCGTAAATATGGAGGAAATGTTCCTTCAGATACTATGGTCTCAAGCTATTTAGAGCTTTATGTTTTAAAAGCAGAACATTAGACTGGGCCTACAAATGGTGGAAATGACTGTAGGTTCACATTCTTGAACTGTGCATCTTCTATATAGCCACCAGGGCCCAAGGTTTTCTTTTCCCCATCAATGGCAGCAGCAACAAAGAGTCGTGACTTCAGCACTTGGACGGCCTTGGGCCTGATGCTACTAATACCGATTACAACTGCATCCAATATAATCAGTACCATTTTTTAAATGAAGCCTTTTTGTAAAGTCAGAGTTAGTGGATGAATATGAACATACAAATCTTCATTGTATTATTTTTACTTTCAAAATATATTATTCTTCTCTACAACAAAATGGTGTTTTAGTATTGTTAGACGAGTATGTCTTCTATATTTTCAAAAAAAAATCAATGCAGCATACCAAACATTTCCTCCTCCTGTTTTTCTATCAACAACCCTCTGAAGTGGGTTAGGCTGAGAGTTTGAATGGCCCAAAGTCACCCAGCTGGTTTTTATGCTTGTTTCTAGATTCTTGGGTTTGAGGGTTGCTTTCATATAGCCGACTAAGTTTTAGTACAGACCGATCAAATTTAGTGCTAGAACTGGGAATGAAAATCAGAGAAACAGAGTTGTGTTCTTTCTTTCTTTTTGGGGGTACTTTCATACTACATGCTTAAGATGTTTCTGTCCTATGCTGATCTTGGCTAGATTTTAAACTTGTTTAAGCAAATTCTATCCAAACTGGGATATTTCAGAAAGACTTGCTAGCTTTTTCAGTCCAGATTGCCAGCTTCCACAGCTTCCCCATTGAACACGTGCCCTCCTGATTTTGTTAACTGGTCTTACTGGACATATTCTTTTACTTAATTTTTAGTAATTATAAAATTAGGCAAAGAACAAGGGTTTTCCCCCCCTAAGGAATAATAATTTCATTTACAGAATTAGTAGGTTAATTGCCAAGATTTTGTTCTGAAGAATAAAGGAGTTATAGGATTTTTCTATTTAAAAGAAAAGTTTCTTGGACAAATTAGTTAGCTCTTAACAAACCAGTTCACGATGGGGGAATGATGGAAAGAAGGGTGCTATGACATGGCGCAAGAATTCAGGCTAAGGCTCCCTCCATCAATCTTTCTCTCTCTCTCTCAAAATGCTGTTATTGGATGAGCTAGTGATAAATGGATGAAGGATAAGCTGTCACTGTATGCAATATTCTCCCCCTTTTTTTTTTCCACCACAATGGCATATTATGTAAGTGTTGTATGTTCATTGTGTTTTGCTGTGGTGCCACCATTTTTTTATTGCTGCAAAGTTCCGGAGAACCAGATTACAACTAGAACCAAGTGTGTGCATAAATAGAACAATCTAATAGCAACGCAGACCAATAAAATAGTGGAATATAGGAATGAGATCCTTTTTCTAATATTTAAGCCAAAGTATTTGTTTCACTACATAAAGCATACATACCTTCGAGGCCTTAGTTAGTTACACACCCCTTATCAATGTCACAAAGCAGTGCCTGGAAGCACTACAGGCCTGACAAATAATCAGCTTTATGATTGGCAAAACCATGACTGATAGTGTGAGTCAAATCAATTGGCAGCAACACTAGGATATCCCTCTTTCTGCAGGATTACTTACAATGTCTTGGGTGACCTTTTTAGATTTAAACTGTGATGGTCGTGGAAGAGAGAGCGACATTAAGCTTCTAATAAGTCTCTGACTGAGCTCTGCAGCCAACTATATACTGTGTAAGGAATCCCACACAGGAACAATAACACCCCAGAACATGGATCCAAATGTTTCAGGCAGAGAGCCCACAGGAAAGCATGTTCCAGGTAACCTGTACAGATAATTCATTGATCAATTATTTGAATCTACAAGCCCAAACCTCTGCCCAAATTATCAATTTAAAATCAGCTGAAATTTGACAGAGAGAAGAGTATACATCAACTTCATATCAATTTAAAGGAATGATCTGAAGTAGATATTTCTGGCAAATGATTTTTTTCCTTGGATAAAATATTAGTTTGATAACCCCCATCCTACAAGCTAGGATTTTGAAACAACAGGATTTAATATGTGCTCAAAACAAATTGAGAATGATTGTGAGTTGACGTAGGAATGAAGGGAAAATACGTGTCTCAGGATAATGTAGGATCCAATCTGGGTTGGTCACCAGGACCAGAGTTTTGTCTTCTGAACTTTCAAATTCATGCTGGAGCCCATCCTCAGGGAACTTCTCTGTGTGCTTTGGGCTGTTCTGTGTGTAGTATTTATATGGTGCTGGTTGTGTGTAGCTATTTAGATGTAGATTGGGGTGTTGATGGCTGGCTATTAAGTCATTGGCTGTTGTTTCCTTGTGTTGACAAATAATCAGCTTTATGATTGTGCCAATCGAATGAAATTCCCATTGACATCAATCTAGTACTGTACATCACCAATATTACCCTAGCTTTTGCTCAGGCAATGTATCATTTTTCCACCCTGCTAGGATAAGAAATATATAACAATTTCTACCATTTTAGGTCACTGTTCTTTTACATTTTAATCAGAAAAACAATGAGCTGCAAAAATATCAGATTAATTCAGGACAATGGACAGGGTAGACATAGTTTTTACCACATAGAAACTTATACAATTCCATTGTGTACAAATTGGTCTTGAGCTGTGCTTTGTTGTTGTCTTAATATAATGATTAAATCCAGGCCTTTCAAGGCTTGAAATCTTAGGAGCAAATGCATTTTTTTGCATCAGCGTCCTTAGGGCCTCTGCAGTCTTTTTCTAGCAAGTACCCAAACCACCACTGTGCATGTTGCTTTCTAGAAGGATTTAAAATTCATTGGACAAAGTGTACATTTAATACTTACATGAGGGAGTACAGAACGCCTTTCAATACATCAAACTCTTAAACCTTTTACATCTTTCATTGTTAAGCTACATGGATCTTGATTTGTACAATTTAAAAAATATTCTGAAGCTCAGTCAGTCTAACATTAAAAAGCACTGTTGCACAGTAAGAAATCACAAAATACAATTCAGCAAACCTGGTATAGTTGGTCTCCAGGGATGCTTTTTTCCAATTCTGTTTGTCATACTCCAGATCCATCATGTCATGCTAGCCTAACTTACTATACTGTCTTTTTTTTTTCCTGGCACACTCCAACTATTTTCTGTTGCTGTCACAACAGAAAACATATAAAAATGCTCTTTTGCAAACATTCTGTTTGGTCTCTGCTGAACTCTCTAGAGCCATGGATTTCTCTCGCTGTCTTTATCAGGGGTAAATGTTGACAGATCGCTGAACCTTACTGTCAGCAATGACAAGCTTAACACTGTTCTGTACAAGGTAGAAAGAGAATGGGATAGAAAAGCAAAAAGAAAAAGAAAAAAGGCTTCTTCAACTTACATTTGGAAGGTCCCCAACATAGCTACAAGGGCTGATGTTCAAAGATTAGTTTACATACATTTCGGAGAGTTGTTATTGTTATTGTTCCTATTATAGCAGCAGTTCTGATGTTCCTCGCTACTAGGTGAAATATGGACACCTCAAAAAACAAAGGCAGTTGCTATCGTCTTCCTCCAAGATGGCAATTTTAATAATTTAATGCATTTATCAGAATTGTGTCAATGTCTTAGAGGAATTTTTGCCCTTCAGGTGAAGTTGAAGGTGGACAGAATGGATACTGTTCTGAGCAGTATCACTCAGATATACATAGAAAAATGTCCTATCATATCTGCAGAGGGAGAAAGAAATGGAAGTGAAATTCCCTAAGGAGCTGAAAATATATAACACAGACAAATGTCTCCAAGGTTTCAAACATAAAGGCTGAGGTCCTTTTTCTTTTTTTTTTTTAATTTGGCCCTTAACCTATGCAGAAAGCCCTGGAAGAGATAGGTTTTAATCACTCCAATACAAAATTCTATTTCTTAAGAAAAAACAAAAACAAAACAAGAAAAGCTGATATTTAAAGCAGATACATTATTTGCAATGTTTAACACACCTTTTCCCTCTCCTGTAAGAATATTATTATTATTAAGAAAAATTACATTCAACTATATTAATAAATAAATCTATAGTACCAATTCCTAGAAATAATGTTTTTTTTTTCTACAAGATTCATTGACTCTAAAAAGAATTCAAAGCATTTGGACTGGATTATATTCATATAGAACTAAAGAGCACTTCTTGCTATTAATCACACATTTTCCTTAAAAAAAAAAAAGCCACAGTAGTACTTCCATAGTCACGGACATTAGAACCAATTTACTTGTCCCAAAATTAAAATTAGAGCCAGTTTGGTGTAGTGGTTAAGGAATTAGACCAGAAACCAGGAAACAGTAAATTGTAATCCTACCTTAGTCATGAAGCCAGTTGGATGACCTTGAGCCAGTCATTTTTTCTCAGTTCTAGGAAGGAGCCAATGGCAAACTTCTTTCAAAAAACACTTGCTTAAAAATTTGCAAGGACTGGTCCAAGCAGTCATCAGAAGTCAAGATTGATTTGCATCCCAAAATAAAATGAAGGAATAATTACCAATGGGATATATGCAGTAGTGGGATTCAGCCAGTTCACACGAGTTTGGGTGAACCAGCTGTTAAATTATCCATTCCCACCCCCACTATCAGTGGATCCTGGGTGCTGCGTTGCACTGCAATGGAGAAACAGGCAGCAGAGCAGCTGGCATGAGGTAAGGATAAGGCCGCTTTCTCTCTTTCTTCTCCTTACTCCTCCTCATTCCCTCATGCAGCCGCTCTGTTGCCCATTTCTCCATTGTAGCACAACGCCCAGGATCCACTTTGATAGCTGGGGGGGGGGAGTTTAACAACCGGTTCACCGAGGGTCAGGTTGGCCTTTGCAGGAGGCTCATCCCGCATGTGCAGCGGAGCTGGAGGAAGGGGGTGGGCCATACCTCCCACGACAGCCAACCTGACCCTGGGTGAACCGGTTGTTAAATTATTTGAATCCCACCACTAGAGATATGCAGTAATTTGGTGCATAGTATATATATATATATCAAGGAGATAAAGATGATTTTCAGGAGATAATATTTCCTAATTAATGATGGGATGAAGTCTTATAAAGTAGAAAAGAATGTCAGAATGAAGATGACAAATAAGACCGATTATAAAGGAAATGGCAGGATAAGAACTGCAGCCATTTACATCTCTTAAGTTACATAATAAATAAATAAATAAATAAATAAATAAATAAATAAATAAATAAATAAATAAATAACTGTGGAAATAATCAATATGCAAGAATGACATTGTAATAGGTTCCCAAAAGGAGTTCAAACTCAGATTGAAACTGTCTGAATGACCTTCATAGATTAATCTTTACAGAGAGAATCCACACTATCCTTATTTTAAACATTTAATAAACCCTAAACCATATTTTATTTATTTATTTTTATTTACATATATTTATATGTTGCCCTTCTCCCGAAGGACTCAGGGTGGCGAACAGAAGATTGAAAAACAAACAACAACAGAATAAAATCCTAATTAAAACCAATTAGAAATCTAAAACAATTAAATAGTAAAAACCCCGGAATCAGAATCAGCCCATTTGATGGAATAGCCAAGTCTTTAGGCCATGGCGGAAAGAGTGGAGATTGGGAGCCGTCCAGAGCTCAGTAGGTAGCCCATTCCAGAGGGTACATGCACCCACAGAGAATGCCCTATCCCTGGGCGCCGCCAGCCGACATTGTCTGGTCAATGGCACTCTGAGGAGGGCAGCTCTATGTGAGCAGACAGGATGGTGGGAGGCAGGCTGGAGGTGGTCCTGCAAGTACCCCAGACCTAAGCCATGTAAGTATAATTAAGTACCAGCACCTTGAAGTGGATCCGTAGGACCACCGGTAACCAGTAAAGCTCGCGCAGGAGGGATGTAACATGGGAGTAACGGGGAGCTCCCGTAACAACCTGCGTGGCTGCATTCTGGACCAGCTGGAGCCTCCGGGTGCACTCAAGGGCAGCCCCATGTAGAGGGAGTTGCAGTAATCCAACTGACAAGTAACCAGGGCATGAGTGACCGTTCGAAGGGCATCTCGGTCTAGGAAAGGGTGCAACTGGCTTACCAGGCCTGTGCAAAAGCCTCCCTGGTCACGGCTGTCAAGTGGTCTTCTAGAGATAGCCGGGAATCCAGGAGGACACCCAAGTTGTGGACCCTTTCAGAGGGAGCTAGTACCTCCCCCCCATCGAGAGTGACGGGACCTCAAGAACACGAGGTGCTGGCATCCACGGCCACTCAGTCTTGGAGGGGTTGAGTCTGAGCCTGTTCCTATCCATCCAGGTCCGTACCGCCTCCAGGCATTGGGACATCACGGAAAGGGCATCCCCGGGGAGGGCCGGAGTGGAGATGTATATACTTTTTCTCAGGAAACTTCCTGTGCATGTTTTTTAGTTAAAAACACAGTTTCAGGACTTCTCAGTTGAAAAGGAGAACTTTGTCCAGATCAGCATGTTGAGAATCCCTTTCCTATTTATTTATTTATTTATTTATTTATTTATTTATTTATTTATTTTTATTTATTAGTCCAATTTATATGCCGCCCTTCTCCATAGACTCAGGGCGGCTTACAATGCATTATAGCAATAGCCTGCATACTTTTTTGTATATACCTGCTTATTAGGGCTTTCGGCCCCCCCTAAGCAGTGGTTGTTCTATACAAAGTTGGCTTATTGCCCCCACAATCCGGGTCCTCAATTTACCTACCTCGAAAGGATGGAAGGCTGAGTCAACCTTGAGCCTGGTGAGATTTGAACTTGCACTAATTGCAGGCAACTGGCAGCTAAGTGCTAGTACTTAACAGCACTTTAGTCCGCTGCACCACCGAGGACCTCAGCCTTTATGTTTGAAACCTTGGAGACATTTATCAGAGTATCAGTGGTAAACACAGCAGTGTTCAGAACAATTCATCTATGTTACATTAATCACTTTCCTTCCAAAATTTCCTTCTAAAACATATTCTGAAATAAAGTATGAATTAATGATGTGTTTCTCTGAACTGTTTCAACCGTAAGCACCAAAATGATCCAAAACCGTGATGGCGAACTTATGGCATGCGTGCCACAGGTGGCATGTGGAGCCGTTGTCTTAGCTCATGCACATGCACATGCCGGCCACCTGATTTTAAGCTGGCTCTTCCCACACCACCCCTCCCCTCCCAGGAGTTTCCACACAACCCATTTTGGATGCCAGGTAAGTACAGGGCCTGTGTGGAGACTCTGGGAGGGTGTTTTTGGCCTCAGGGGGGCTTCCGGGGGGGGAGGAGAGGCTGTTTTCACCCTCCCCAGGCTCCAGGAAAGCCTCTGGAACCTGGAGAGGGCAAAAAATGGCCTACCAGGCCTACCAGAAGTCTGGAAACGGGCCATTTCCAGCCTCTGGAGGCTTCAAGGAGGCTGGGAACAGCCAAAAATTGGGTGAGGGGGGGGGTTTGTGCGTGCATGCACAGTGGGGTCGCATGCACATGCATGGGGGGGCGGGTCATGGGGGCATTAAATTATGGGTGTGGGCATGCGCACACGCTCCCCCCTCTTTTGGCACGCACGGCAAAAAGGTTAGCCATCACTGATCTAGAATATAAGAACTGATATGTACCATAATTAGCATAGTGTAATGTAACATATTGTTATGTTATGTTATTATATGTAGTAAAACAAATTATTACATTACATTATATTACATTATTTATTTTTAGCCTGCTATTATTATTTTATAAATAATTCAAGGCAGTGAACATATATAATTCTTCTTCCCATTTTCCCTACAACAACAATCCTGTGAGGTGGGCTGGGTTGCGAGAGTGTGACTGGCTCAAAGTAACCCAGCTGGTTTTCATACCTAAGGCAGGATTAGAACTCACAGTCTCTTGGTATAGATAACTATAACTGCTATTTCCTTTGATCATTACAGGAACAGCTATAAAAGAATCATGACTAGTTTTAAGAATTTTAGGATTATTCTCCTGCCCTGCAGGGGATGGAGGCAGCCATTTCTTCTTTTATTTTATCTTTCCTATTATCTCTCCTCTTCTGTATCAGTTACTGATAATTTATGGTATATTAAAGGTGAATAACAAGAGCTACACAAACATTTTTCATAATCTAAGATGTTATTTATTGAATCCTTCAACTAAGGTTGCTTCTGCTGTATAAGAAACTTTATAACAGTAAATCTGTTGTCATGTCTAGAAGAAGCCATTAGATCACAAAAGAACTATAGTTTTCACCTATTTCTTTTTAACACCAAGACAAATTATATAATTTTATATGTGAACCAAAGTACAGACTCTGTTCCTCTGCCATACAGTTAATGATGCTGCTGGTTTCAACAAAAACAAGGGAGAAACATATTAGATGACATAAAATTATAGTATAGGCAATATATAATTATTTTCCCCAACGTTTTGTATGATAGAGTGAAACCCAAAGTAAGGAAATTGAGATCTTCATATTATCCTTGTAACAGATACCACAAAACTTCTTTTCCTTGACCTTTAAAATCCTGATAAATATTCTTTTAACTTTAGATATTACATCCTTCACCGAGACTACTCTTTTAGGAACTTTTAGCGATTTGCTTGAGACAGCCATTTATCATTTATTTTTAGAGGTTGGACTAGAAGACCTCAAGGTCCCTTCCATCTTCATTATTCTGCTTTGGTTTCAGCAATTGGCAGCACCTGGCTGAACTTTTCTGGGATTTAAAACTAAAGTGAATCAGCCCTGATTACTACTTGGATGGGAATGCTCCAGAGAATTCAGACGTTTAATGTTGGAGCTTCTCCTACTGCAACCAGCCTCAGTAGTGAAGGTCAATTCATTTCTGTAACTTGAAAACTCCTTCCCGCCCTCCCCCTCTTTATGTGTGTGTGTTTGAGTCAATCCTGACTTCTGGCAACTGCCTGACAACTCCCTGCAGTTTCTTTAACAATATTTTTCAGTAGTGGTTTGCCATTGCCTCCTTTCTAGGGCTGAGGGAGAGAGACTGGCCCAAGATAACCCAGCTGGCTTTGTGTCTAAGACAGTACTAGAACTCACAGTCTCCTGGTTTCTAGATTCATACCTCACCCATTACATGAAACTGACTTTCCCTTTCTCTGTATAAAGGAATAGTAACTTGTCCATATAATCTTTCTATCAATTTTTTTTCACACGTGTATTCAAGTGTGCATCTGTGTATGTCTACTGTACCAAAATAATCAAGGATTTTGGACAAATATCAGGCTTGCATAGGGAAGATTGTAAAAGATATAGTTGAAAAAGTAGCAGAAGGAAAGATGTAAAGTTAAAGTGCATAGAATGTAATTCTATTACTATTGTTCCAAAACTAATTATAGAAATAAATTATGCAGTGCACCACATGAATGAATTACTGTAATGACTTCTACAATGGATAGTCCTTGAAAACCATCCAGAAGCTACAGTCAAGTCCAGAATACAGCAATATGAGTAGTTATGGGTTCCCCTCTGTACACCTGCCTAACACTTCTGCTCAGTGGTGAAATTCAAGTAATTTAACAACCGGTTCTTCCTAGTGACTGGTTGGGTGGGAGTGGCTGAGGGGTCATTGTGACTGAGTGGGCATGGCCAACTTGACATCACTCACAGCAAGGTGGGGTGGTGCAGGCGGGCCAATGTTGCAGAGATAGGATGATTTCCTACATACCATTCCAAGCTCCTTCCCCCACCCCCTTGGGCTGAAAAAGTAATAAAAGCCCATCTAAAGATTGTGACTGCCTGCCAAGCCTGCCTGGCTCATGCTGGCAAAAGGAGGCTAGGGTTAAAAACAAGAGAAGGGCTGATGGAAATGCCCCATTTTCTGCCTCCATTGGGCTGTCTGCGCCGCACTGAATCGGGATGGGAAGGTGGGGGAAAAAAATAAAAATTCCACTCGGTTTGTACTCATCAGCACAATGGCGAATTCCTCTTCCAGCTCGCCTGGTTCGGACATCAGGGGCTTGAGGGGTAGATTGTGCACCCTGAAGTCCATCTGCTGCTCCTCCAAGCCCGGCGCTGGCTTCAGCCAACCATCCAGACCCCAGAGGCCACCAGTGGGCTTTTAAGGCATGCAATATGTTGCCACTAAGCTCCTGGGTTCCCCGCACAAGTGCTGGAAGTCCAATATTCCTTCCCCACCCAGTCAGCCCGCCCTCCCCTCTCACTCCTCCAGGCACCGATTCCCCCAGTGCCCCACATGCTCAACCTTCCAAATTTTTAAAAAATTAGAGCTGCAGGGAGGCAAGGCACACTGATCTGTGTTTCCCTCTAGGACCGGCCTTCAAAAAGCCCACCCTCCACCTCCTCCCCATCACAATCAGACTCCCGTTCTTCCAGCACTTGTGCGGGGAATCCGGGAGCAACTTTTCACTCCAAGCAGTCTGGTCTAGAAAATGCATGGCTGGGGCAGAGCTGTTTTCCTTAACAAGCAAACTGTTGCTGCTCCTCCAAGCCCGGCTCTGGCTGCCGCTGACCGTCCAGACCCCAGAGGCCACCAGTGGGCTGACTGGGTGGGGAAGGAGTACCGAAGCAGTCAGGGAATGACTCGACTTCCAGCACTCGTGGATGATTGTGGATGGTCAGCTGCAGCCAGAGCTGGGCAGCCAGTTCTCTGAACTGCGTAAAAATGTAACAACCGGTTCACCTGAACCGGTCCGAACTGGCTGAATCCCACCTCTGCTTCTGCTGTGCAAGTCACACTGGTTGCCAGTGGGCTTCTGAGTGTAAGCCAAGATGATTGTTGTTACCTTTTAAGTTATGGTATAGCTCCTGGTTGAAGAGTGGATAAGATTATGGAGAAGATTAAAGAAGAAATGAGAGAAGGACATTGGCTAAATGGTGGGTTCTACTTACCTTTACTACTGGTTTGCAGCATGGGGGGGGGGGCGGCTCGTGCACACGCTCGCTTTGCTCACACAGAAGCTTCTGCACATGCGCAAAAGCATTTTGATGACATCAGGGTCAGTGGGTGGAGCCTCCCGCCAGTTTTACTACTGGTTCTATAGAACTGGTGTGAACTGGGGCAATCCACCACTGGAATAGACTGAACTAATTGGGAGAAAATCAGCAAATCTGAACCTCATGTTTTCTCAAGTAATGTAATTAAACCTGTGTAGCTGAATTTCCTGGTATCCCGATCAAAAATGCTATGCTGAAGTAATCATCTGGAAAGTGGCTGATGGACTACTGTGCTTTAGCAGCAATGATATATACAAGAAGTTTATCTCCCTTTATACATCATGATTGAGTTCTGGCTTTAAAAAGAGTGGTAAAAAGGAAACCAAATTCCACATTACAGGAAATCTTGAACAAAGCTACCTTTCCTGCCTCCCAAATTACTTATGAAAATCAATGTGTCTTTTTCGAGACGTAGACCAAAATAACATTATCCTATAAAAGTGAAGATATTTTTCAACATCCAGGCTTCTATTCCTAAAGGAATTATTTGTGCTCAGACTTACAAAAAGAAACTACTCTGACATAAAATATATTTAGATGCACCAATCTTCTTGCTTAGGCTTTGCAAAAGAACCTTTGCTTATGGTTTTAAATATGGCTGCTAGCTAATTATCTTCCCAGTTGCACTGACTAGCCTGCAGCATTTGAGATCATTTGGCATATTGTTTGCTAGATGTTTTTTTTTTCCCTTTTTTCCCCCCATCGAATCCCAGTTAAGATAGAAAATCAAGAATCTGCTTAACTCAACAGGCATTGTTGTACGCCACCCAGAGTCACTTTTCATGAGTTAGGTGGTTATGCAAATTTGATAAATAAATAGCTAATAAATCTGATTTCTTTAACCTTGAATTTGTACCGCTAAGTTTTATTATTACTTATCAAATTTCTATACAAACAAGAGAATAAAATAGTTTAAAAACAAGACTAAAAGCACAGTTGAAAATATTTTTTAAAAAAGAAAATGATTAAAATTTACAAGTTAAAAGTAAAAAAATCACAAGACTAAAAAGTTGACAAGGTGGAGGGAGTTGAACGTAGCCTTTCAGTTTGCATTGATACATGTTGAGAATTACTAGATTGAGCACCTTTTCTAAAGAAAATTAACCCTTTGTGCATGCTCTTTTTTTTTTTTAATTTGATTTATATGCTGCCCTTCTCCAGAGACTCAGGGCGGCTTACAATGCATTAAGCAATAGCCTTCATACTTTTGTATATTTATACAAAGTCAGCTTATTGCCCCCACAAACTTGGTCCTCAATTTACCTACCTTAGAAAGGATGGAAGGCTGAGTCAACCTTGAGCCTGGTGAGATTCGAACTTACAGTAATTGCAGACAACTGGTGTTAATCACAATACTATCAGTCTGCTGAGCCACCAGGCCCTGTTTCATCACAACCCCTGTTGCCTTCTTGATAAAGTTATCAATTTTGGCCATATCTGTTCAGAAAGGGTCAAAGTATCATTTGCCTTTTAATCAGCAGTTTAGAAGGCAGGCATAAGCCATGCCATTGTCTGTGAAAAATATATTCATGTAATGACTGTGTGAACGTGTCCATTCTTACATATTCATCATAGATAATTATATTTCATACAAGACTCACATTTGCAGTGAATGAAATCTCTATTGTTGTTTTTTAACAAATGACAATTGCTTTGACATTTATGCTATGTTACAGAATTTATTTTTAGACAAGGGCACTCAGTAATACATAAGCAGAAAAAAAATAGAAAAAACTTAATCGGCTTGTTTTAATTCTACACATAATTATTCAGCAATAAAGTGAAGATTTTCTGCCCTCGGTAAATATTAATACAATCAAATTGCCATCCTCTAACCTATCAAGCTATCTTCAGCCCATCATTATTTTTATAGATATATTTTCGCTGTTTCCCTGGTACTGCATAATGCAGGAGCTTACAGGAAGTTAACAATGACAACAAAGCAGATCACAATATGTTGTTTATAGTTTGTAACCACCATGACAAGTCATACGTATATTGTGCAGAGCTAGATTAGAACGAAAAGACTACTGAAAATGTCTATCCCAGATCGGGAAAGTTGTGCCAGAGTCCAACTCGATGCCAGAAACATTAATGAAAAAAGTAAGAAAAGTTATTAAAGGTAAAAAAAAAATCAAATCAAATCCAAGTTTTGGCTAGATAAGAATGATATTAATATACATTTAGGCAAATAAATGCAGGTATTTCATTACAGATGTGAGCGAGAGGGGGAAAAGGAGGGGGAAGAAGAAGATTTGGAATAGCATATGGTAAAAAATATTAATATGAATGACAACAAAAAAACCCCTTTAAATATTTTTAAAAAGGCAAACTGATCATAGAAGTCATTGGTCTATTAGGCAATGGGCATTGAATATGTGCTAAAGGAAAACAGGAGTGGCTACACAGAAACAATTTTGTTGCTTTTATCATAACTGCTAAGGGCAGAAAACAGATGCCCATGTTTAAGCTGGCTTTTTCTGGAGGGAATGAGATGAACAGAGACAAATAGAGGTAATAAGAAATAATGTTATAAGTCTGCCTGACTAAAAATAAATACATTCCTGGGTACAGATGGTATTCACTTGAGAATTCTTAAAGAACTGAAATGCAAAATGTGGATCTTCTAGCAAAAATATGCAACTACTTTCTAAGATTGACATCTGTAGTTGAGGTATTGAAAGGTCTATATAACTCCCATTTTTATAAGAATAGAAGAACGATAGAGATGTTAATTTACTTGAGGCAAACAGAGTACAAGCATTATTAAAGAACAAATAATCCAATGTATAAAAGAACCAATATTAGTAAAAATAAATATAGATAAATTCTGTAAAAATAAGGGCTTTGTATTACACCTATGGGCTTCTTTGAGAGATATTACAAGTTTTAAACATAAATTGTACATATGGTCTTTCAAAAAACTCTTGACCAAACTTTTACTTTCAATTATTTCATAATGTTATGTTGTTTCTGTCAAAATGATTACAGAAGTACAATAGTTCACCTAGGAGAGGCTTTTAAGCTTGAGGTAAATAAATAAGTATGTTTTAGAAAATGTGGATAAAAGGAAATATTTTTCCTTCTCTCACACTGCCCAGATTCAATGTCTTCTATTGATTTAGGACTGGTAAAATTCATCTCTATCAGATGTAGTAAGCATTATCAATTTAGATAGCAATGAAAGAATTGGACAAATTTATGTAGGATTGGGTTTGCAGTACAGGTAGTCCTTGACTTATAAACTTTCATTTAGCAACTGTTCGAAGTTAAAATGGTAGTGAAAAAAGTGACTTATGGCATTGCATATTATATGAGATTTACATGATCTTTCCAGGATCCCTGTTTGTTCCAGTTCCAGGGAGAGGGAGGGGTGGGGAGGGGCGAGAATGAAAAGAGAGGGGAGCGGAGGAGAGGGGAAGGGGGAAGGGGAAAAGGGGAAGAAGGAAAAGGCATGAATGAAAGAAAGAGCTTTGTCATAATGGATAGTGACATGTTGACATTAAATATTGTTACAGATGGGATTAGAGAGAAAGATGTGCTTCAGGATAGCAATCTTCTAATGCACATCTGGAACACTCTGCCCAAACCTTGATTTGCAAGGGAAAATGAGGGCATCAGATGTCATCCCTTAAACAAATGAAAGTGTTATGTGGGGGAAATTTAAATTTATCAGATGAACCTAAAGAAGTTAAGGCATCGCTTGTTGATTTGTATTTAGTCCGTTCTCCATCATTTGACATTCTCCCCAAAGGCAACTACCCTCCCTCAACACATGGTCCCTAGCTCACAGAACCCTTCTAAGTGAGAGCTGCACATTCTCTATGTTTATATTTGGATAAAGGACATCAGACATACTGCTTAATACCGACACTTCTTTTTTTCTAAGAACATCTCCAAATCTAGCATTTCTATTCTGGTCAGGGGCACAGGCAAACAAAGCTGTAGGGAATTTTCAAGCTTTGCATTGTGAATCTTCTCAAGATTCTCACACAGCACATGAATTCAAGTCAAGGGTCACATTTCCACATTCGACACACATCCCACAGATTTTCTTCCGTAAGACAACCTCAAGATAAAATTCCTGCTTTCCTTTTTTGTGGTTTCATTCCAGCTTTACTTTTTAAAATTATTGATTATTATTGTTTTATTTGTTTATTTCATCAGTAAGCCTTCCTTTCTGATTAGAAGACTCTGAAGCCATTCACAGTCTCCTTCTCCTTGTTACAGAATAACTGAAGGGTACCTAACTTTGAGTTTAGCAAGTCTTTAATGGAAAAGAGAGTTAAAGTTTAGCCCTTTAATGTGTCTTTGCTAGCCAGATACTGATCACAAAGAAGGAGGAATATTACAAAGAGCACAATAATATTTTTCTGTTTATGCAGCACTTCAGATTGTTTAGAGAATTGTATGTGCATTATTTTTTATTTATCCAGAAGATTTATGTGCTGCCTACTTTTTTAATGGCTCTGGGCAGCTTAGAGTAAAAACATCCATAAAACCAACATTAAGAGCATTAAAAAATATAAAAGTCAAAACTAAAATTAATTAAAGACCCAGCTGAATTAATATGTTTTAAGTCCTTCTCCCTTCCCATTAAAAAAAAAAATTACGGAAGGGTTTTGTTTCTCTTCTGACGACAATGCTCTAAGAGGGCAAGATCCACAAAAGCAGCCGAGTTAAGAGTGCAGAACAGATTGCACAGGAGTAGGTGGTTTTCTAAGTAGCTTAGCTTTAAGTCAAATCAGACTTTATACCGCATTATGAGAATTCTAAATTGGGCTTGGAAGGCAACCGGCAACTAGTGCAGCTGTTTCAATGTAAAGTGAGATCTCAAGAAGGCAATACGCTCACCGCCCAAGCTGCAGTTTCTGGACCACATTCAAATTAATTTCTTACAGTCTTGCTACAAAACCTGCAAGGCCAGTAAATATCGCTTGCTGAGCCCTCATAGATCTGTGCAAATTCCAATATGGCAAAAGTGGCACTGGGTAGGGACACGAGGACAGCCTTGTGTTGTGACAGCTGCCTTTCGTTTACTATATGACCAGAAAGCTAGAATGCTATTATGCTTCTAATATCAGTTGTAGTGAAGTTGAAAATAGAGTGGAGTGGAGTGGAGTGGAGTGGAGTGGAGTGGAGTGGAGTGGAGTGGAGTGGAATGGAATAGAATAGAATAGAATAGAATAGAATAGAATAGAATAGAATAGAATAGAATAGAATAGAATATTTATTGCCCAAGTGTGACTGGACACACAAGGAATTTGTCTCAGTGTACATACAAGCAACAAGTGATAAATCATGATCATAGCCCTCATAAAAATACATTCATCATAAATCATAAGATATAATATTTAGTGATAGTCATAAGATACTAAATAAGCAACCAAAATCACACTAGGAAACTAAATAAAACAATATAAATTGTAAAGATACAAGCAACAAGTTTATAGTCAGAAGTAGAAAGGAGATGGGAAAGAGGAAAGAGGAGAAGAAGAATAGTTACTAGATAAATAAAACTTTCTAGATAGTTTGACAGTGTTGTGGGGATTAGTTGTTTAGTTATTTAGTTATTAATTGTTTAAACTAAAACTCCATGTTGTAAATAACAGAAATAAACAATATGTGATGATAAATGAAACCGCTTGAAATGCACAAAGTAAAATTATTTCCATATTTTAATAGTTTCTAAAAGCACATTGATCCATATAACTAAAGAAAACATATCCAACGGTAGTCATTAAGGAAATGGTTTGAATATCTTTTTTTAAAAAATGTTCCTTCAATGTCATCTGCCACTGGACCTTGAAAACAAGCAAACAGATTCATATATTGCCTTTGCTATTTTTGAATAGCAGGATCCAATGGTTCACTTACTTTTCAACCTGCTACAGAATAATCTGGCATATATCTAATTTTAATAAGCTTCCAAGGGATTTGACGTAATGCAGCCTTCGTCTACATCAATTAATAATCAAAGAATACAAAGAATACCACTCTGGACTCTTCTAAAAGGAAGGGCAGTAAATTAATAATATGATGGAAGATGATGAAGATTATGCAAAGGACAAAGAAGAAGTAAGAGGGGCAGTTATTACCTCTAAATGAAGTTCTTCAATGATCATCTGTGACTTAATGCATATGGATTTTATGATTGTGCAGAACCGTTCAGAACTCTGTATATGTAGAGTTTTTGGTGATAGGAGTTCTTTGGGTACAAACCATTGGGAAGATTCCTATCCATCCTTCAGCTCCTTAGAGTACATATTACAGTGGTGTTTAAAAATTTGTGAACCCTTTTGAATTTTCAATATTTCTGCATAAATTGGACCTTACACATGATCTCTTTTTCACTCAAGTCCCAAAACTGGATGAAGTTTCCCAGTGTTGGAAAGTAAGCCTTAATGGTGATTAGATACAATGATTTTGATTGTTAATTTGTCATCAAGATTATCCATTCAACAATAGGCTGGGACATTCCTACCTTGGGCTGAATAAATAAACCTTAAAAAAACCCCAAAAAACCTCTGATTAAACTGAAAAAAGACATCATGAGCAGTATACAACAAGCAGGAAAATAACAAAAGCAGAGCAAATTTTGGTTGGCAGGATTTCCATAGGCAGTATGGATACAGATGATGGCATCTCATTTGAACTTTGCTTTGGCATTACCCAAACCATTCTTTGACTTTGAAGGCTAATAGGAAGGGATTCAAGAAGGCAGCTCTGCAATGACATATTTTAGCTCAAATATTAGAAAAACCTCTGATCAGAGCAAAAAAAAAAATCAGCAACTATTAACTATAACCTATCTACTTCCTTCATCTAGCCTACACCATTTCTGACAAGTGGCAGTTCAGTTTCTTCTTGAAAGCTTCCAATGATGAAGCTTCCACAACTTCCGAAGGCAAGCTGTTCCACTGGTTGATTGTTCTCTCTGACAGAAACTTTCTCCTTTTTTCTAGGTTGAATCTCTCCTTGATCAGTTTTCATCCATTATTCCTTGTCTAGCCTTTGGGTTGACCCTCTTCTCTCTCTGGTAGCCCCTCAAATATTGGAACACTGCTATCATGCCTCCCCTGGTCCTTCTCTTCACTAGACTAGCCATGCCAACTACTTGCAATGGTTGAGCATAGTGTTGTGGCCCCGCCCTCTGAGCCTATCTCATCGGAGGAAGAAGGCTCCGAACATGAGGGAGAGGAGTCAGCCAGGCCTCCCTCTCCAGGCTCCTCCCCTCTGGCACTGCCTCAGGTGCCGGCCGAGGAAGGGGAGATTAGCCAGGAGCCAGGTGTCTCTGATGAGAGCGAGGAAGGAGAGCTGTCGTTCCTGGATGCACGCCAACGAAGGCGTGATAAACGGTTGCAGCAGTTAAGGAGGCGTGCTAGGGATTATAACTGAATCACTGGACCACATCCCAGAGACTATATAAGAGAGGATGGTGGCTGGTAAAACTCTGTGACGAACAAAAACTAACTCTGGCTAGTCACTTGAACAACGCCTGAAGCTGCCGAAGGAATATTGTTTTGCTGGACTATTTACAATGCGTATGTAATTTCATGTTATCTGTTGAAGTAAAGCTCTTGGCAGACGGTGCTTATATTGTTGCCAAGTTTGAGATAACGACCTGTGTGAGTGCCAAGTGCTTTCTTAACCTTTGGCTGGCTGTGTTTGTGTGTGTGTGGAGACGGGGACAGAACACATATGTTTTAGACTCCAGTCCCCTAATCATCCTGGTCCGACCCATTGAACCACATGGACAGTGTTCCTCCAGGCCTTCCTGTCCTCTACCATCCCCCAGAGGCCATTTAAGCTCATGCGGACTGCTTCAGTGACTCCATCCAGCCACTTCATTCTCTGTCATCCCCTTTTTCTTTTGCCCTCAATTGCATACAATCATACACTATTCCAAAACTTCTTACTGTGATGTTTGTATGTTAAGACATATAGCCAATGACCCAATCAGCAAATAAAAAGCCACACACAACCAGGCACCACATAAATACTACGCATACAATAATTCCACACCACACATTCTGGTAGAGGGAAGTTCCCTGAGGATGGCCTCTGGCACAAGTCTGAAAGCTCAGAAGACTAAGCCTCTGGTCCCAGTGACTGACCCAGATGGTTCAAAAAAATATAAGACAGGGTCTTATTTTCGGGGAAACATGGTAGTAGCAATATTATTATATAAATAGGAAGGTTTCTGATTTTGTGAAATAAATCTCACGTAACTTAAAAAGGTGTTGCAATCAGTCTCTGATAAATCATTAAACAACAGAAGTTGAAATGCTATCACACTGTCATGCTAGAGTCCTTCATGAACACATAATTTTATTATATCATTTTTCAAAAAAGAAGAGTCTGAAAGCTCTTCAAAATAGCGGACTTAAGTATTTTTAATATATTGCAATTAGTGAATCTTCTGGAGTATTATCCCAAGCAATGAATACTCTGTTTCCTGGCATCGTGAAATTATAACTTCCTATCACCAATCTGATAGAATTAATTCAAACAACTTGATAACAAGGTTATTATTATGCTAACAATGGTTAAAAGTGGCTCAAGTGTAACAGCCTGGCACTTTTGAACATTTTCGATCAAAGGTCTATTGAACTGAAACAACAAATAGAATCAATTCCTTGCGCTGTTTCCCTGCATTTCCAAACTTGCCATGTTACACCCTTGAATGTGACTTAATGAAATACAGATGAGGAGTGCCGTGAAGCAGCTAGTCCTTTGCAACAATGAAAATTAATGTAGGACTTGCTTGGCTGAGCACACCAACCTTTATTGAAGACAGCTTTGCACTTTTAACACTTGGGAGTCTTGGAGGACTGAAATAACTTATTTAGTCACAGCTAGCTAAGAAGGAGTTACAAACTGAAGGAAATGTTTAGTTTGCTAGACAAACTGAACAAGTCTTGCAGAACCTTCCCAAGCCACATTTCTATACAGAATTCCTGTATTGGCTTTGTTTTTACAAAGCAAAAGTGGCATTCATTTATTTTAAGAGTTTAAAGTCAACAAAGGCATCACTTTAAACAACAACAACAACAACAACAAAAAGTTGAGATGATATTTCACCAGGACAAGGTAGTCAACTCAAGCAGATTTAATTCTTCAGGTACCTCAGGAATATTTATTATTTTTAGGGGAAAATATTGAATAGAAAATTAGCAGGGAACATTTGGTTTTGATTTAGATAATACTGCTTTTCATCTGTTTATCTACTCATTAGCATGGCTTCATCCAATCCCTCTTTGAACAGGATTCAAAATGGGCAACAGATCTCTTTGAAACAGCATTTTGTTTGAGCAGAATACTTTTCCACACAGGGTTAGTCCTCGACTTACAACCATTCATTTAATGACCATTCAAAGTTACAACACTGAAAAAAAATGACTTATGAGTCTTTTTCACATGACCATTGCAGTATCCTTGAGGTCACACAATCAAAATTCAGATGCTTGGTAACTGCCATTCATTTATGGTGGTTGCAATGTTCTGTGGTCATGGGATGACCTTTTGCAACCTTTTGACAGAATAACAGAGATGGAAGGAACCTTAGAGGTCTTCTAGTCCAACCCCTGCTCCAGCAGGAAGCCCTATAGCATTTTACACAAATGGTGGTCCAATCCCTTCTTAAATACTTCCAGTGTTGGAGCACCCACAACTTCTAGAGGCAACCCATTCCATGGATTAATTGTTCTAATTATCAGGAAATTTCTGTTTAGTTCTAAACTGGTTCTCTACTTGATTTATAACCATTTATTGCTTCTTGTCCTGCCCTAGGTGCTTTGGAGAATAGGTTGACCCCACTCTTCTCTGTAGCTGCCCCATTAGATACTGTATTGGCACACTACTATCATGTGCCAACAAGTCCTTCTTTTCATTAAACTAGACATATCCAATTCTTGCAACCATTCTTCATATGTTTTAACCTCCAATCTCCTAATCACCATTGTTGCTCTTCTCTTCTCTTGGCATCTTTTTTATATTGTGGTGAGCAAAACTGGATGCAATATTCCAAGTGTGGCCTTATAAAGTGGTACTAACATTTCACATGATCTTGATTCTATCCCTCTGTTAATGCAGCCTAGGAGTGTGTTGGCTTTTTTGGTAGCTGCAACACACTGCAAGTAAAGTCAACAGGGAAGCCAGATTCACCTAACAAATGTGTTACTAACTTAACAAGTGCTAACTTAACTAACTATTGATAAATTATAATACATTGTGTATTATATACATTGTGTATTACTTAATAATTCTGGCAAGAAAGGTTGCAAAACGAGGCAAAACTCATTTAACAATTGTCTTGCTTAGTAATGGAAATTTTGGCTCAATTGTAGTTGTAAATTGAGGACTACCTGTAGCAGGGAAGAAATCTGTTCTCTTAAAAGAGAAATGTGCTAAAACTTGCCTCCAATTTCCCTCTTTTATCTCCAGGCTTCTGTTTTTCTACTTCTTCTCAGGATGTTTGAGAAAGTCCTTACGTAGTAGGTTAAATGTATTTTATTTGTTGCAAAATGGCAGATAATGTGGACATTATTTCCTATGATACTTCTCTTCATCTTTACTGGCTGCTTCTTTTTTTTAATTTTTCCATTTATAAAAAAACGAATCATGGAAGTATTTCTTTTACTGTGTCTTTGGGGATTTAACTAAAGTGCGAAAAACTAAGGGGACTTGTAGGTCATAAACAAGATGATTGAACACTGAACTTATTGAATATTATCATTACATTATTATTACTACTTCATCGTTACCCTTGGCCAGGTAAGCATTCCATAAGAATATTGTACAGAAAAATTATTCTCCTTCCTATATTCTACACAAAATGAAATATAGAATTACATCTCTGTGGCTCTTTCTGCCAGATGACACAAGAAAATGAAAGAGCCTTATAACAAATATAAACAATAGCTTGTATGCCAGCTCCACGTTTCTATAGCCCGATGCTATTACTTCTATAAAAACTGAAAGTACATGTAGAAAAAAAAACTGTTCATAAGAAAGCCTTAAAACTGAACTCAGATTCACTTAATCTGTGTTGTTTATCATCCAATTGAAGAATCACTTGTTTTTTTAAACCAAAGTTTGTTTTTTCCCACTGTACACTGAACACAAGATCTCTCTCTCTCTGTGTTCCCCAAAGTGGAACTTGACTGGAATTGGATATATACATATGACTCCGTTCCTTGCATTATAAAATGTAAACAACATTCCATGGATTTCATGCCAAAGCACTGAAATAATCTTTGTTGAAAGACTATTTTTTCCCTCTACTTGGTGATTGTAATCAATTAGAGCAGAGGAAGATAGATATTCTCTACTGGAAGAGAGAATAAGTCTATATTCCAATGAGCCCTCACCTTTTTCCATCCAACTCTCTGATAATGTAAAATGATAGGTGCTTTGTCTTACTGAAAGCCCAGCCAAATACAGACGTTTGCTAGGAGGAAAAGAGGAGAAACAAGAAAGAGGAGGAAGAGGAGAATGAGAAATTTCTTACTGGAAACTTGAATTTGTTTGAATGCCTATGTGCTCTGTATATACACAACATCTTAACATTTTTATGAAAATCTGAAGAAAAAAGTTTTTAGAAAACCTTTCTAAAAACAATTCAGCCAACTGTGCATATATAACAAGCCAGGAAAAAAAAAAACCACCACCACCACAAAGGAATGCAGCTATCATGCAATCAGAATTCCAAATAAAATAGAGACAGTCTAACTTAACTACTGAGTTACTTTCATGGGGGGGGGGGGAATCTATCTATGTAGTTGCTAAGAATCAACAACTTGATGGCACATAATCAATCAATCACCCTAGCTGCTTATGTGCTGTCTGTCTGAGAGGAATCTTGAACTGAATCTTCAATTACATATGAAAATTTAATTGCAGGGTGTATTGTCTAAAGGCTAATATCCTTAGTTCAGTGGTGGGTTGCTCCCAGTTCTGTCTGGTTCTTGCGAATCGGTAGTAAAAGCAGCAGGAGGCTCCGCCCACCTGCCCAGATGTCATAATTGACGATCTGCGCATGCGCAGAAGCGTGCGCTCCCGTTGCGAACCGGTAGTAAAGGTAAGTTGTACCCACCCCTGCCTCAGTTGTGTCTGCCTTGTTTTAGAATGTTGTTCTAGAATGTTCACAAATTTTGCTGTCCCACAATGCACCCTTATTGTTAATCCAAAATGGAACAAAGAGGGGGTCTATACAGCTTCATTCCACGATGTTGTAAAAATACCAGTAGTTGGTGGTTTCATTTGCATGAAATTCAAATATCATCAAGCACAGGAGAAATTGTCTTTGATCCTTGGGAAGAATGTGTGCTGGTACCAGATGTGAATGTTCTATCCAATCACTGTTTCCCCTTATTATTTTGTCCAAAGAAGTGTTGACCTATCAGCATAATGACCAGATGTCAGCAAAGAGCATTCGGTGATCAGTATGCAGGAAGAAGCCCAGAAAAGATCCTCTCTAAATTTCACAACATTTATCTCATAGCTATACAGAGTGTGCTTTAGTCTGGCAAGACCCCTCCTTGTCTATAGGCTAACAGCAATAAAGAAACTACTTTGAGCAATTCATCATGTTGTTCTTGGTTTCCCCATGCCTGACAGAAACTGGACAAGTGAAGCTAGATAAATGAAGTGAAGATGGGTAAGTGTGGAGGAAAATACGGAATCTGAGGCAGGAGTTTTGCTATATATGAGTAACAGGATAGGGGTCAGCCCTACAAGGAAGACATGATAAAAAAAAAAAAACAGTAAGTCTGAAACTGATTTTATTAAATTAGCTATAGTAGCAGATTCTTGCAAGTCTGAATGTACTTTACCCTCCCACTGTTTTTCATCTGACAAAGTTGGGCACCTGTTTTTGTAAATCTCTATCTTCATATAGGCTAAAGCCACATTTATCTGTTTCTTGCCTTGCTGTTGAAATGGGGCTTCTCAACTTCCTCAGAGCCAGAGCAATGGAAAATGCACTTGACATCAGTAGTTCTCAAAGTATTGTCTACATCAGTGGTTTTCAAAGTATGAACCACTAGCGGGAGCGTGCGGGAGTGCACGTGCGCAGAGCGTGCACGTACCTCTTCTGCAATGCCCAGAGCCTTCTGTGCATGCGCAGAGGGTAAAAAACGGGATGTAATGACATCCTAGCAGGTGAGCAGAGCCTCCCGCCACCAGCGCTACCGGTTCGTGCGAGTCGGATAGTTCCGGACAGATTTCACCGCTGCACTAGCGGCTTCCAAGACCCTTTCAGGGGACTTGTGCAATCAAATGCAGGTAGGCTTTCAGTTATGACCACAATTGGGACCAGAATTTCTGTCACTAAGCAAGGAGGCTGTTAAGTGAGTCACCTCCAATTTTATGACTTTTTTTGCCTGGGTTGCTAAGCAATGAGTACAGTTATTAAGTGAATCACATGATATTAAGTGAATCCAGCTTCACCCGTTGATTTTGTTTGTTGGAAGCCAGCTGGGAAGGTCACAAATGATGATCACATGATGCCAGGACACTACAACTGTTGTAAATACATGCCAGTTGCCAAGTGACTGAATTTAGGTCACATGACCATGGGGATGATGTGATGGTTCTTAGTATGAGGATGAGTTCCAAACTGCTTCTTACAGTGCTGTGGTAACTTTGAATGGTTGCTAAATGACTTGTTATAAGTTGAGGACTGCCCGTAAATGATAAGCAGCTTCTTGATGGGGTTACATTAAAGTGTGTATGTATATGTGCATATTTTCTACTTTTAGGCAGCAAACTGTGTCAAAGAACCTGATCTCTTCTGTTCTCTAGTACTACAGAAACCCCATAGGAATGTGCTTACTGGGGATGTCTCCTTGGGAGTCATAGGAAGCAAAATTATCCACTGATAGGATATAGCTTGGATCTCTTGACTACACCAGCTGGCTTCTGGGGATGGGAAACTTGAAAATGGATGCTCCATTCCTAATTTTGAAAGAAAACCATTGCAGGGGTCTTTCAATTCAAACATACCACTCATAATCCTTAAGGCGAGAATTATACCAATTGTGATATCTCCCTAGATTCCTCCTCAGATGTCAGCTCACAGGAGGTTTGAGCCCATTCTGGCACGTCAGGAACTGAGTTGATTAATGGCTCTTCTGAATGACTGTCTGAAAGAGATTTGGACGGGGCTTCAGTTGGGGAAAGTTTGCAGTAGCAGATGGCCAGCGAAGAGGAGGAGGAACTGCCTTCTTCATCTGATCTGAGAGCACATAGGGCAGAGAAAAGGCAGGAGCAGTGGAGGTCAGCCAGACTATTCGAGAGGATAAGGCCCCACCTGTCGTGATGGGTTGCACTGGAAAACTAGCTATTTATCACAGCACACAAATGGCGTCATTGCTGGTTTTCTAGTTGTTTGTTTGATCGTGGTGATTTCTGCTTCACTCTGGATTGATACCATGTTTGGAATTGAGCTTTGGAGACTCAACTTTTCTTCCCACATGAGCTCTCTTGTGTGTGGCTGTAAGTTTTGCCTGGTGGATTTAGGTTTATCTGGTGGAGTTATTTTGTTTGAGCAACTTTCAATGGCTTTGTGGAATATTAGGCCATTGCTCTATAGAATAATCTTGCCCTGCTAGTAGCTGCATTTAATTGGGCCAGTCCTGGGTTTGACTGAAGGGAATTGCTGAGAAATATTAATAAACTCACTAAACCACAGTTACAAGTGTGTGAGAATGGGGCAGCACACCAATTAGTGTAATATTGTACCACAATAGTAAGAGTAATAGTACCTTAATAAGTAAGAATAAACATATGCTTAGAATCGTGATGGCAAACCTATGGCATGTGTGCCACAAGTGGCATGCAGAACTCTCTCTGTGGGCATGCAAGCCGTCACCCCAGCTCATCTCCACCGCGCATGTGTGCGCACCTCCCGCTGGCCAGCTGATTTTCGGGTCTCTGCCACACATGCGTGGGGATGGGGCACATGTGGGAGATACATGTGCATGCACAGAGGGGTGGGGGGGTTACGTGTGCATGCACAGGGTACGGGGGAATGCAGGTGGGTGCAGTGCACCCTCTGAGGCCCGCTTTTGGTTCCAGGAGGCTGCAAGGAGTCCTGGTAGGCCCAAAATGGGACACGGGGAGGGTCGCGCATGCATGCGCAGGAGGTGGGCAAGCACAGAGGGTCATGTGCACATGCGCAGGGGTGGGACACGTGCCATTGCATTATGGGTACCAACACAGAAAGTGTGAACGCTTTTGGCACGTAACAACAAAAGGTTCACCATCACTGTGCTAGAAGTTGGCCTTTTGTTTATTAAGAAACTGATCAAAATTCTCTCCTAGGTGATCTACTCTGGAGAGGAAAAGGAGAGAAAGGAATGTCAGGAAGGGATATCAAGAAAAGAAGTAGCAGGAAGCACTTCATACTGTCCAATGTGTCTTGCCTTTAACAAAAAATGGACCACATCCCAAGTAGGCATGAGATGGAATAACTGATGTGGGAATAACCTCAAAGATGTTTTTCTTTACCACGTGAAATGTATGAATCTCTGACACGCATGAATTTCTTGCTCAGCACTCCCTCAAAGAGCATATTCCTTGCTTGACTTTCTCAACCAGGACAATTAAAAAACTAGCCAATATAGTCAGTTTGTCTGCTTTTGTCTGGGTTTGTTATTTTGCGAGTTGTGTGACAATTGGGCTAATGGGCTAGTTAAAAGCAGCAAGAATAGAGTGGTATTGGTAGACTGTCTGGAGAAGAGAAGTCATTTCAACCCTCCTCTCCAACCAACTTCCCTTTTTCGCAATGAAGATGTTTGTCTTAGCTTACACAGCAACAAGACAAATTGCCAAACTTTATAACTTATTTTTCAACCTCACATTGTCAGTATCTTCTCTGATTTTTTCCCAAATCATTAATGAAAGAAATAAAAAAGGGGGGGTGGGGGGGTCAATGGGATACTCCTGTTTGTAGTTCTCACAAAGATTCAGTCTTTCTTTCTGGCACACATGACTTATTTTATCAATTTTGGGAATATCCATTAGATTAATTGCTTGACAGAATTTTTCAGTCTTTTCATATTTTTCCTTTAGAAAGCATAGATATTCCAAGAGCCTGTATCCCAACATTATGTGATTTCCCATGAGCAGTAGTTAATTGTAGTTTGGCTTGTTGCGTGTTGTTTTTTGTTTTAAGAGGCTATTTCTTCAAATGATCCTAAATGGAAATTCCCCAGGAACCTTTTGATAGTAAATAAACATATATTTTATTTATACAAATTTCTCATTCTCATTTATTAATTCATTTATTGTTAATGTAGGGAATGCAAACTTTTGAAAACTGTTCAGCATTTTTTAATGTGAATGGAGGAGAAGAGATATAGTTATAAATTTGCCAAAAGAGAGGGAGAGCAGCAGAAGAATTTGTATTTATTTCATGGGAAAATCCTTTCAACTTTTTTTTTTTTAGGTTTTAAACAACCATTGTGTCTCAGCTGCAGTGCTTCACTGGTCACAAAAATAAATAACCTTCTTTACAAGTCTATTGTGAGGATGACTGAGATGAAATATAAACAAATAGAAGAGGTTTGATTCAACCTTGGTTATAGCTAGATAGATCCACTGAAATTAAATTTAAACTAAGAGACACTTTTGTCTAGTTGTTAAGGCACCAGCAACTATAGTAACCTGGAGATCTAGTCCTGCCTTAGGCACAAAGCCAGCTGGGTGATCTTGAACCAGTCACTCTCTTTCAGCCAAACTCATTTCACAGGGTTGTTGTTGAGGAAAAAATAGGAGGAGGAAGATGTGTTGGATATGTTCACTGCCTTCACTGAGTTATTTTTAAAAATAATAAAAGTGGGGTACAAATAAACAAATTACCTCACATACAGGCTCATATAACTACCATTGCTCTCATATAACTCCTCTTGCTGCTGTAGCAGAAAGGGTTACACGGATATAAAAAGAGGGCAGATTTTGATTCTATGTTTACACCTGCCATCTTGACTTTTTGGACCCCTTGGATGTCCCTCATAGGAGACTAATACTGCTATCAGTCTGGAGCTTGAAAAAAGGGTTGGCAACCATTTTGTACACTAACAATGTTTGATATATACTGTAGCAATAGCCTATTGTAGCAGTAGCAAGAGTAGTACTAGTATTTTATATATAAAGTTTTATCTGGGGATTGGATTATTGGTAGTAAGGTAAAGATATCTTTAACCTGAGCTTAATTTGGCAATTTTATAGGAGAATCAAGCATTTCCCACTTCTGGAAATTTAGTCTGCTGCCTTGGGATTCGCTCAGGAGCTCCCTTCCAAGAATTAATAAATTCAACTCTGCTTAACTTCGGAATACAGAAAAGATCAGCCACCTTCTTCACCCCAAGACCTCAGTTATATGCCTTAATTAAATGTGTAAGAGATACAACCTTGGAAAATAATGATAATTATGAAGCTTACAACACATCAGCTTCTAATGTTGTGAGGTCTTTGGTTCTGTTTATCTTGTTGATTTTTGCTTCAATGCATGGCACCATATAATTTCAGAATAAATCTTGCGTTGGTGCAGAAGCAACAGATACCCTACCTGGAACAACTTCCTTTGTGTAATACAAGAGAGAGGCTGGCAACGATTAAAAAAAGAGAATTATGCATATGAACATATTTTCTCACTACACAATTTAAGCACATTTAACTGCAGTGTCAATAGGTACAAATTTAGTTACTTGAATCAGTCAATGATGCCCAGCAATAATAATCCTTCTTGGTCCAGCAACCATAAGGTTGCATTTATTCATAAACTTTAGTGCCCAACAGAGAAAAAATAAAAAAAGATGGAGAAAAAAGAAGAAAAGATACAATATGGTTCCTCAGAAAATATCAGATTCATTTGTGAAAGTTAATCATAGCCTTTGCTACGTTAGGAGCAGCAGATGTACAAGAGTTATGTTTGTTTAATTTGAAATTGGAGTCCAGAGCTCAGCAACTAAAAAGCTATTTTTGGATTATGAAATGAAAACTTAAGGATATTTCTCCTTTATAAAATGCTAGTGGGAAAAATAACCATTTTTTTTTCATCCTCAGTGCTCACCGCCATATAACTGCTGCAGAAAAGTAATGGAGTCAGGAATCCCCTTGTTTTTTTGTTTTTTTTTTAAAGTAGCATATAAAAATATATTATAGCAATTTATCTATTCATTTGGTGGATGGTTGCCTATTCTTCATGGACTTTAGGATTTGAAGCACTACCAAGAAACTGACAAATTAAAGCTGAAGATACCACACAGATTTTATTGAATATACAGAAATAATACATATAGTTTGCAAAAGTTTCCTAGGAAGAAAATATGAGAATATCCCCATCATCATCGTTGTTGTTGTTGTTGTTGTTGTTTGGAAAGTAAGAAATTTCATGTGATGGAATGTAGTAAGGAAGTGGATCTCCAAGAGGGTGGGGGGGTCATTCCAGAGGAGTAAGAGACAACTCAGTCTAAATGTTAGATGCATGAGAAAGAGAATGAAGACAGCTCCTTTCTAATAGTTCACAGAGTATACTGTAGATGCAGATAGTAGACTCATTAGTCTGGCAAGACTCTGTCTATAGGTGTGAAAACAATAAAAAACTCAGCTTGGAAAAATCACCATGTGTCATTCTTAGTTTTGGACCTGGCAGTTCATATGTCAGGACACCATCAAGAGAAAGTGGGGAGGTGGGGAGAAAGTGACAAAGATGACCATAGATTAAAGTTATGTGTTATTATATGTGCAGCAATGCCACATACACAAAAAGGTGGGGGTTTGATGGCACAGTTGCTGCTGGCATCTTGGCTATTGCCTCGTCCCTGCAATTGCCCACATTCATAGGCTAAACTCAAGGATTTTGTGTGATCTGCATCTAAATGCAAAGCATCCTGAACTGCATACTTCATACTTCAAATTAATAGGTGGCTTTAATGGCAATACTTTGTTTTTCCAAGTTTTCCAAATCTATTCTGAGGTCGGAAAATATATCAATATCTATATTCTCATGTAAATTGTGGGATATAATATATTAATCAGTGTCAGCTGTGTATTTTGGAAAATATGATGTATTTTGTCCCATCATTATCCGGTGTCACGGCATCTACTATCGATGAAGTAATGATAGCTGTTTCTCCAATTGTCCTCTTCACTTTCTTGGCACTATCTTTCCTATCCTCTTTTTTCTTCTTCTGTTCAATCATGTCTAATTCTTGGAGACTGCCTGGAGAAGTCCTTGAAGTTTTCTTAGCAAGGTTTTTCAGAAGTGGTTTGCCGTTGTCCCCTTCCTAGAGCTGAGAGAAAATGACTGGCCCAAGGTCATCCAGCTGGCTTTGTGCCTAAAGTGGGACTAGAACTCTCAATCTCCCAATTTCTAGCCTGACACCTTAAACACTACAATAAATGGCTCTCTTTTTCCTATCCTAATAGAAGAGAAACAGCTGATAGAAATAGCTCTGTATTTCCAGAAGAGAAGTAGAAATAATGTCATTGTGCTTTGTACATCATACATCAAGATGATGATTGGCTTAGATGACTACAAGGTTATTTCTAATTCTGTGAGTCCATGATATTGCTGTATCATTTGTGTTACATAACGATATCACATTTTAAGTTGGACACTATCCCTGGATTCCCTGTAACTAAAATTAAAAAAAAAATTGTTAAACTTATCTTATTTTTCACATCCATCTTTTTTTTTATCTTCTTTTTTATCTCTGTTAACCGAACATCTCTAATTTATAATATGTTCTATTGCACTTTAAAGGTTTTATCTAGTGCTCAGTGAAGTCTTCCCATACTAAAAGAAGAAAGGCTGGTTGTTGTTGTTGTTGTTGTTATTGTTGTTACCATTTTTCTCTATATCAAATATCCCTTAATGCATTGAGGGACCTTTCAGAATAGAATCAAAAATGATGCTCATACAAGAGAGGGAAGCAATAAATCTGGATCAAACTAAAATCTCCAAGCACTGATCAGACAAAGATTGAGTTGGAGTTAGAAATGTTCACTTGAAACAAAAGATTAACAAAACCAATCAAAACCAGATAGTGCTTTAGAATTACTGTTAGGTAGTAGACCAGAGACTGAGACTATGTATAACACTGATTGTTTAACAAACATAAGAGGGAAAACAGTTTGGTCTAGTGATTAAGTTCAAGGAATTAAGAAGGCAGGGGACTGTGAGTTCAAATCCCACCTTAGCCATGAAAGCCAGCTGAGTGACTTTGGGCCAATCTCTCTCTCTCTCTCATTCCAATTCATTTCACAAGACGGTTGTTGTGGAGAAAAAAAACATGAGGAGAAAGGTGTGCTAGATACATTCACTGCTTTGAACTATTTGTAAAAATAATAAAGGCAGGATAACAAATAAATAAATAAATCCCCATTGTCCAGCATCATGTACTTAATTCCAACCTCTGTGACCAAAACTTGATATTAGCAGAAAAAGTGGGGAGGGCCTTACACATGTATAGAAATAGGTCCTACGACAGAATAATTTTTGGTAGAGTTGAGGTGCACTTGTCTTTAAAATCATAGGTCCTTCTTTTCAGGAATTAGGTCTAGTTTAATTAAAAGAGAGGGACTGAGGGTGACCTGGTAGCAGTGTTCCAATATCTCAAGAGCTGCCACAAAGAAGGGAGGGGGGGTGTCAACCTCTTCAAAGCACCTGAAGGCAGGACAAAGAGCAATGGAGGGAAACTAATCAAAGAGAGAAGCAACCTAGAACTATGGAGGAATTTTCTGACAGTTAGAACAATTAATCAATGGAACAATTTGTCTCCAGAAGTTGTGGGTGCTCCATCACTGGAGGCTTTTAAAGAGAGTTTTGACAGCCACTTGTCTGGAATGATATAGGCCAGGGTGTCAAACCCGATCGCATCGTGGGCTGTATCGTGACATATCGGGATTGTTTTTGTCCTTGCAGGGCTGAGGTGGGCATGGCCTTTGTGGGCTGTATCTGGCCCACGGGCCACATGTTTGTCATGCCTGATATAGGCTCTCCTACTTGAGCAGGCGGTTGGACTAGAAAACCTCCAAGGTCCCTTCTAACTCTGGAATTTTGTTAGTGCAGTGGCTAAACAGGTGTCACCATCTGCGATGGTAGTAGACTGCATGATTAACAGGCCCTCTATCCTATGATACATCAACTTAAACCCAGGGATGGATTTGCAGTTGTATGCATTTTGCTTTTACCATTTAAAAATTCCCTGATTCAAAGTATTGTTCTTGTGAAAGGAGAATTAGGACATGGTGAAGAGAAAATTCCTACCAGTCAGAGAATAGCCTGCTCAGATGGCCCCCTCTAAAGACTAGATTGGTTATGGTTTCACATACCCCACACCAAAGCCAGTAATAAATGGATTCAACTCCCAGACACCAATGACCATGAGAATGCATAGGTCCAGATCTGATTCCAAACTAGTATAATGTTCCCATGTGAAAGTATCTTAGAAGGTTAAGAAGAGAAATAGACCATGAGGGGCTAATCAAACTTTGTGCCAAATGACATTTCTCGTTCAGATTTCCTCCCACTCATTCAGGGTCTTCATTCCCAGAGAGGAAAATTTAGCAGCAATTCTTACCTCTTTCCTCTGTATCACTGAATAATTGATTCTGACAGGAAAAATGGGCAACTCCCCTTCCTTCTCTCCTTAATTTCTCTACTAAATCACAGTGTCTTCTGAACTTCCTTTTGTGCAGTATCAGCTTGAGTTACAAATCGGGAGCTTAACATAAAATGGTTCTCAAGCCCTTAAGTAACAACATATATGAAACATGTACTGTGCTGTTATTAAAGTCACTGAAAAGATGTGTATGAAGAGCTATTGGAAGTTACTGGAAGTTCTAGAATTCTGCCGCTCTCACTCAACTTTTCATGAGATTAATTCCCAAGAATAATATTAGGCCAAAGACCCTCTTAAGTTAAAGGTCCCCGTGGATTTGTCTCCCTCACAGATGCCTTTCCATTGTAGCTTTAACAACTTTTCCTAGTGATAGCATTAGCATGACAGCAACCAAAAGCACAAATAGAACAGCCCCAGTTATCTAGGAATCGGTGGCTTTCAAACACACAGACTTTCTGAAGCATCTGTAGCATGTAGCTTGTTCGAAGCACGTTAAAGTCACAGCATTCTCTGAAGCTTTAAGCCACATGCCTTTCACAAGACTGCTTTTCCACAGCAGGATTTTTTCCTGTGCAAAAAGACCCCAGTCACCGCGAAAAACATTTAAAAAAAAAAACTGGTTCCCATCATTTGGCAAGCATTACTGTACAAGCCTGAAGTGCTGTTTTTCTAAAAGAGGACAGCCAACACTCTCTTCTAGCAGCCAGCACCAAAATATCTGTCTCCCTTTCTAAAAAGAAGCAGAAAAATGGAGCAAAGTTTTTTTTTTTTAAGCCAAGGTTTTTTTCCTTCCCTCTCTCCTAAGAAATGTAGTGGTTGAGCAACAAAATGCCAGTACTAAACATGTAAACAAGTCAGATTTGATTATCTGTGAGTGAGTTCCTGTAGGATTCATTTTGTTTCCTTCTTTGATTTGCATGACTGGTAAATTAAGGAAACGTGCCATGTTTGGATATGTGAAGGTACAAATATGTATATGATTCTGTCAGCTCAGTGGAAGCAGCATGCAGTTATGAAATGACACCATTTTTCCTGAAGGCCCTCTGTGCTGTAAGGTTGTTAATAATCTGTACCAGGGCCCTATCTCAACAACATGTTGTTATTTACGGATTCTTCTTGCTTCTCCTTAAAATTGTAATGGCAACTCAACAGGAATGTGACTTCCTCAGCTATGATTATTTCAAGGCCTCTGGTCTACATTTACTTGTTTATTTGTTTATTTGCTGGTTTATTTATTTCAGGAATACAGACAATTTTTAAAGGAACTCTAAAATATATATTTGCATGTCTGACGCTTTGGAATGCCTTCATTCTGAATGATAAGAGGCAGCTAATGTACATCTCCCTACATCTGTCTTCCTCAAATTCTCTCAGGAGCAATTCCTTCTAATTGCAGTGAACATCTGAACGAGGAAACTGACGACAAAGACCTTAGCTTTTCACATTTCCAATACCAACACAGAAATGTTGACTTTTAAAAACTGAAAATCTACATTAATTTACAATAAAATCCTGGATAAGTAAAGTTGAAGGTAAATCGTGCTAAGTTCAAAGAAGTTTACTTTTAGATAAAAGGATTTAGAATCACTATATTAAAATCTTATCTTAAAACATTCAAGACAGTCTTATTCCATTGAGTTGCATCACTCTTATCATATTTAGTATTGTCTATTTTATTAAAAAATGTTTCTTCAAGTGGCAATATAGGCAAACCACCATTATGTATCTAATTGATCTATGGAGAGCATTAAAAATGTCCCTAAATTTACATTATCACCTGCATTTTTTTTCAATTCATTAAGCTTCCCATTTGAATATTTATGTTCCCCAGTGAATATATCCAGTAAATGCTAGTAAATCCATTTCGGGCAATTCTTATTTTGGAAATATGGAGAATCCTAGCTGCATGTGTTTTAAGTTCTTCCTGAATTTGAGTATCAAAGTATCTCACAGGTAAAATAGCAGCTACCAAAAAGAGGGAAGAACATAGCAACACTGTTAATTTCTTGCCAGATTTGAGTTAGGGGCTCATTTATAACCTATAGTTATGACCCCATCTAACTTGGCTAGCTTTTGAGAAATGTAGTTATTAAATCATTCTTCCCAAACTTGTTACCTTCCTTATGCAATGACCAGTAATTTACTTATGACATAACAAAATGGCACATTGACAGAAACTATATTTCAATATCTCTAGAAAATAGCAAATTGGCACAAGGTTGTTATCATAAAAATATGGACAGGGTAGTAAAGGTAAAGGTAAAGGTTCCCCCGCACATGCGTGCTAGTCGTTTCTGGCTCTAGGGGGTGGTGCTCATCTCCGTTTCTAAGCCGAAGAGCCAGTGCTGTCCAAAGACATCTCCGTGGTCATATGGCCAGCATGACTAAACGCTGAAGGTGCACAGAGCACTGTTACCTTCCTGCCAGAGTGGTCCCTATTTTTCTACTTGCATTTTTTACATGCTTTCAAACTGCTAGGTTGGCAGAAGCTGGGACAAGTAAAGGGAGTTCACTCCATGACGTGGCTCTAGGGATTCGAACGGCTGAACTGCCGAAGTTCTGATCGACAAGCTCAGCGTCTTAGCCACTGAGCCACCGTGTCAGGGTAGGACTTTCCAAATCTTGACTTAATACCCTGTTTTCCCCAAAATAAGACATCCCCTGATAATAAGCCCAATCGGGCTTTTGAGTGCATTGCAATAAGGCCAAGCGCTTATTTCAGGGTTCAAAAAAATATAAGACCGGATCTTACTTTCGGGGAAACACGGTAGTACAATTTTAAATTGAGGCAAATTGAAAAATATCTTTTCTACATAGAAAACAGGGAAAATATTGTCTCAATTAACATATCTTATTTAACAACGAAAATAGCCAGTAGATGTCCCATGATCACAATAGTTAATATAAACATAATAATAAGGCTCTTTGAGTTACATTCTTCCAGAATTCTCTCTGTTGTCCTTATTACATGAATTCCTACATAAATGGACTCTCTTGTTTATCTATACACAAAGAGCAGAGGTGCTCGTGTCCCCAATGGTTACTCAGAACTGTCATCTTCCTTAGAGAAAAACATCTGAATACATTAGGAAGTCTTGTACCATCAAGATTCCAGGGGCTGCAAATAATCACTGGCAATACAGCTTTAATGATAGGTTTGATGCAGTGTTGTATCCAAATGTAAGGTGTTCTCAAATGCCAGTAAGCTATTCTTTACTAATTATATTTGGAGCCACTTTTTTTTAAAAGGGACACTCCTTAGTATGTCCCATAGCTATAAGTTATTTCATAATATAAAAATTACTTCAACACGCACAAAACCCCAGGAACAGTAACTCTATTAAATCATGCATTACCTCATTAAACAAGCAGCTTTGAAAAAGTGTTAATGTTACTATTTCGACAAGGCGAGCTGGCACCTTTTATTCCTCTGTATATTTTAAAAGGTCTTTTCCAAACTCCAGCTGCAAATGACTAACATTTGTCAATACCTGTAAGAAATTGTTTTCATAATTAAATATAGTCCCAACCCATCAATAAGGGATTTAACCAGTTTTGGCTAACAAAGGTAATAAAGGAGTGTACAAAATTATATTTTCTAAAATATAGCATTCTATGCATTTATGCCTATGTGTGGGAGAAAGAATGAGAGTTATTTCTGAGCCTTTAGTAAAAGATGCCTCAGTGCGTCTTGCATAATGTATCACCCATCCACATGAGTGTACCAACAGGCAATCGCCATATAGGTAAAACATGCCAATTCTGGGTTACAAAATTCTAGACATCATTAAATGACAATAAAGGCTTTTTACACCTGTTAGATGATCACCTAAATTTTGCAGTCCAAATATGAGAGCCCTAATAGAGGAGTGTGCACAGGATTACTGGCCAAGGGTTAAGCAGCTGGAAGGCTATTATACACCCGGTGTTTGAGCTGTGGATGTGCTGTAAGCTGCGAATGCATGCTATATGCAGAAACATGTATTTATTGTTACCCTGAAATATCAATAGAAAATCTTATCCTGGAAAACGACATCTAATTTGGCATCTTGGCTAATCACAGTTACTTAGATGCTAAACAAGAAATCAAAAACTGCTATGTTTCCAATGATCCTCTTTTCTTCCAAAGTTCGTTTGTTGAAGATCACAACCTCAAAGCTGCAAACCAAACAAAATTGTCAGATGAAAATCAGAGCCAACATAGCAATTGACCACAAGAGGGCAGCAACGTTTTTTTATGAATTATGCAGTAAGACAGTGCCATTCAATATCATATTAAAATTACAAATTAATGACGACTTTTCAAAACATAATCAACCTGCTTTTAAAAAATACACAGGCAATATATTCTTACACTGATGCTGTTAGATGTCTGGCATCTTTCTTTCATACTCTAGAGGGGACTCCAGTATCGCTTTTACCTTGTATTAGCTTCCAGTTCCATAGATCTTAATGTTCTCCTGTACTTTTGCCGTAGATACAATTTTGATTGCATGCGAATAGTAAGCAGAAATTATTGCTATGCTTCATTTTACCAGCCTAGAAGTGCCTCTAGCTGAAAATAAATATTTTTCTTTCTGATGGACAAATAACATCTGCACTGCAGCTATGAAAGCTGCAAGGAGCTAACAACAGAGAAAGAAGAATAAGTCTGCAGATATATGCATACACATAAACACCTGCTCTGAACTCCGTGGATCTAGTATTTGAGAGAAATGTGATGAAATGAAATGCAATTTGAGATTGCATTGTAAAACCCGTAATTTCCTAAATGTGACTTTCTGAGATTATCAACACATTTCTAAAATATAAGTGAATATGTTAAAATAGAATAACAGAGTTGGAAGGGACTTTGGAGGTCTTCTAGTCCAACTCCCTGCCTAGGGACCATCTTTGGTGGGAAGGTAACAGCGTTCCGTGCGCCTTAGGTGCTTAGTCATGCTGGCCACATGACCACGGAGATATCTTCAGACAGCGCTGGTTCTTCGGCTTTGAAACGGAGATGAGCACCGCCCCCTAGAGTCGGGAACAACTAGCACATATGTGCGAGGGGAATCTTTACCTTTACCTTACCCTTGTTATGGGTACAAAGCAAATAAACATGGCAATGTTGACTGGCAATGCAAGAGATCTTTGGCTGTTTTCTTTTTGGCCTCTTCTCCTTAAGAAAAGCATTGAAGTGAGTTGAGATACTGTCCTATCTTGGCAGTATAGAATCAGCTGCCACAGAATTCTAAGGGAAGTAAACAATAAATTAATATATATATCTGTTCTAGTGCATCTCCTTCTGCGTGTAAACAATTTGTATTTCACTCGAACCTAAGTGCGTAAGAAGCACCATATTTAATCAGAATAAGAAATCCACCCAGTCCCCCATTTTTTTCTCCAAGCATATACCAGTAGGAAGGCCATAAAAATATGAAAATATTAAGGGCCTGGTGGCTCAGCAGACTGATAGCATTGTGATTAACACCAGCTGTCTGCAATTACTGTAAGTTCGAATCTCACCAGGCTCAAGGTTGACTCAGCCTTCCATCCTTTCTAAGGTAGGTAAATTGAGGACCCAGTTTGTGGGGGCAATAAGCTGACTTTGTATAAATATACAAAAGTATGAAGGCTATTGCTTAACGCATTGTAAGCCACCCTGAGTCTCCGGAGAAGGGCGGCATATAAATCAAATTTTAAAAAAATAAAAATAAAGAAGGATACGAATAAAATAGCAGGAATTAATTCAGAGAGCCTTATTGCCTCAGTGATTGAAGTTAGTATATAGCCATTACAACTAACAACAACTATTTATTTACTTATTAAATTCCCCCCCCCCAATTTTATTCTACAAAGCAGTTTTGGGTGGCATACATTTAAAATCATAAATATAAAAATATTTAAAATATTAACAACATTAGATACAGAAGTTAAAAACCAAAAGCAAGATTGGTATGGTGGTGGCATCATTCCTATTAATTCATCAGTCGCCTCCAGAGCGACTGATGAATTAGAGCATTCATAGAACATTCCTGTGAGATCCCCAAGTCAACCTGCAGAGCCAGGTCATAATACCCTTTGTAGGGGACAGACCTGACCTCAGATAGCAAGATATTCCAAAGAACAGGGGCCACAGCAAAAAAAGGACCTCCTCCAAAATTCTGCCAACTGAAACAGCATGCTGTGTCCTGTATCCTCCATTAACTTGTGTTGTACATTTTAAACTGTGCAAGAGCTACACTAGACTGGAAAGTAGAACACACCAAGCCAAAGGAACCTAAAACCAACCACAGGAGAAGACATAGTGAACTACTTGCCAAGGAAAACAGAGGGACATGTACTTGAAACCATAAGACTGAGCTTAACTTAAAGGAACCCTTATTTTTTCAACTAAATTGAGCTAACTTCTCAATATTCTAAAGCTGTAATTTGTTCACCAAGTTATTTAACAATACAGTAATGAACTACATGGCATTCTTATTTCTTAATGAACTATAGAATTTGGAATATGTTAAGATTTGGCATTCTGTGACAATTAGCATACACAAATATAAAATATCTAGTTACAACAAATGTCTTTTATTGGCATAGAAATCTACAGTGTAAAATTACGGGTTTCTTAAAAAAAATAGATTTTCAGATATTTTCTTTCAAAGATAGCTTTTCCAGTGGTCAAGATATTTTAAGCAAATACTCCCATTATTTTCATATTTTTATATTTTTATGAAAATCTGGTGGACTTAAAGAGTATCATCTTTTTCTGCAATATTAATGGAAAGATAAGTTTATATATTTAACAACATCAGTATGAAATTCAGGTACCTCTCAAGCAAAACAAAAAGAACGGAACTGAAGAAACTTGCACCGGAGGCTACTGCTAAATGTCATTACAAGTAAAGTTTGTTACAACCATATTTTTCTTCATTAACAGAAATCCTAATACAGTGATGGTTAACCTTTTTGCTATTGCATGCCAAAAGTGGGGGTGATGCATGGGGGTCACGCGTGTGCATGCCCACACCCATAATTCAATGCGCCCCTGCCCCCGCGCATGCACGTATGACCTCCTGCACGCCTCTTGCTTTTGGCATATGATGGCACGGTGGGCCCGGTAGGCCTGTTTTTTGGCCTCCCCAGGCTCCAGAGGCTTTCTAGGAGCCTGGGGAGGGTGAAAACGGCCTTCCCCACCCCCCCGGAGGCTCTCCAGAGGCCGGAAACAGCCCGTTTCCCGACTTCCGGTAGTCTGGAAGGCCAGAAAATCAGCTGGGTGGTGTGCACATATGCTCTGCAGCTGAGCTAGTGCCCACCGTTATGGCTCCATGTGCCAACTGTGGCATGCATGCCATAGGTTCGCCATCATGGTCCTAATACATATATATATGCATTGCATTAGACCAGGGGTGTCAAATTCAAGACCTGCGCGGCCCTGGAAATGGGGAGGGGGTCGGCCCCCACAGTCTTGGCCCCACCTCTCCTCACCCAGTCTTGCCTCACCTCACCCCACACCAGCTCTGACAGCAGCAGCAGCAGCTCAAGGAGGTAAGTGTGGCCAGGTACCAGAGCTGGGTTCAGCAGGTTCTGACCAGTTCTGGAGAACTGATAGCGGAAATATTGAGTACTTTGGTAAAAATTCTGACTGGCCCCACCCCCATCTATTCTCTGCCTCCCGGGTCCCAGCTGATCGGGAGGAAATGGGGATTTTGCAGTAACCTTCCCCTGGATTGGGGAGGGAATGGAGATTTTACAGTATCCTTCCCCTGCCACACCCACCAAGCTATGCCATGCCCACCAAACCACACCCACAGAACTGGTAGTAAAAAAATTTGAAACCCACCACTGCCGGGTACTCCCTCAGGGAAGCAGGGCTGGGTTGGACTGCAGAGTCCCGGTGCCCCAGGAGCTCGAGAACTGGCCATGCCCTCCAAGCCACACCCACTTCATATTCTTACATGCAACTTTGAGGGCGACCATAATGCTGATGCGGCCCTCAATGAAATTGAGTTTGACACCCATGCATTAGACTCATAAATAGTTGGCCACCCCTTGGACCCAGCTCATGCTATGTATAAATGGTATCTACATACCTTTGATCTTCAGATAAAGGAATATAGAAAAAGTCATAGATAAGTGGTTTTCTGGATTTAAAAGAATAATCATATTCCTGCTTGTTATGCCAATGCCAAGCACACTGTTGACTCTGAATAAATTCTTAGTATAAAATAATTTGCACATATAACATCATTAGTAGAGTTGGATATTCTTCATGATGCTAAAATGAAATACATCGAGCAGTCCCCCCCCCCCCCACCATTATTATTGCAATGTTAAATTCAACAAATGGTGATTAAGTTTCATGTTAAGAGAAAGATAAAAATCAGGGAAATAAATCAGGTCTTTCTGAAACAGTTGTGCTACGAATATGAAACATTGAGCCTTGGAATGGTTTTTAAAAACTAATCGAGTTATTAATGCTTTGGTAACCATATTAGCCTGGATTGCAAAGCGTACCATCTTGCGAGACCATCTTCTGCGACAATTTCTACAGTATGAAGACTGCCTTTCCAAATGCATTGGAGTCGAGGAAGGAGAGGAACAAAAGGGCAACGGAGATATGATTCCAGTGCCAGACTGACAACACACCACCCCTTCACGTGGTTTTATTTAGTTATTATACAACCATCTCTCTGTAAATGACACTTAGGATTATTTAAGATTATGTTGTAATCCTTTTAATCCTCTGTGCCTTAAATTGCAGGCTCAACACCAAAGAGCAAACTAGCACTTAGCAGAAATGTTTAAAGCATATGATTTGAACATAAATCTCCTTTTATTCACTATTCCTCTGATGGAGACCTAAATACAAGATGTTGGATTGCATGCTGTGGGAGCCAAACTGCTCTCTAGTTGCAAAACTCCACCACACACTCACACTGTGTCCTGTGAAACTATTCCCAGTTTCTCTTTAGTCCACAAAAATAAGCAGTCACAAGGCAAAATTCAAAAATGCTACAAAATACAGAACACTTTAATAGTAAAAGACAAAAGAAAGAATGTTTCTGTGGCTAACTATTATATTAAGAATTACAACTTCAAATTACAAATAAACATTCATAAGAAACTAAAGATTGGTTGCCGATTCACAAAATGATACTAAAAATACATCAAATGAAGACAAAACCAACCTACAATTTATGACTTGGAATGGTTATAAAAAGGCATTTGTTTTTGTTTTTTTCCACATAGTTTGATAAAGGCATGTTTGGCTGGCGCAATCATCCAGAATTTTATAAAAGAAGGTTTGAGGAAATGGAAAACCATTTTTAACATTCAATGACAAAGAAATTGGGAATATAAACATCAGGAGCAGGATTTTTCAAGGCGATTGATTGCCTCCAACTCGATGATACCCCTCCTATTGCAAATAAGTTCATGTGATGCCAACTGATATTTAGCACCAAAAAAATTGGAAGCTGTGTGTACACTATGTAAAACAGATAAATGAAGAAGGAAAAATGAACTAAATGATTACAGATAGTCCTCAACTTTCAACCTTTCAAAGTTGCAATGGCACTGAAAAAAAGTTACTTAAAACCAGTCCTCACACTAAATGTTGCTGCAACATCCCCACAGTCATGTGATCAAAATTCAGGCAACTTGGCAACTGGGATGGTTGCAACGTGCCAGGGTCATGCAATCACAACTTGCACCCTACCCAGCCAGTTTCTGACAAGCAAAGTCAATGGGAATGCTGGGTTTTCTTAACGACCACGTGATCCACTTAACAACTGCAGTGATTCAATAAACAATTGCTGCAAAAATGGCCATAAAATTGGACACGACTCACTTATCAACCACCTTGTGATCCTAAGTCAAGGACTACTTGTACAACAATGCAAGGAAAGAAAATGCTCATCCTAGTTTCTAAAAGGAAAAAAAAACCCACCCCTAACAGTAGAAGCAAAAACTAACCATAAGAATGAATTATTGGAAATTATTTAGATAACTGGAGAAAAACCCATTCATGTAAAATATATAAAAGAAAATAATGGTGCCAAAACCAGGAATTGGCAATTGTTACAGGCTGACCCCATCCAGAAGGATATTTTTTGCAGTTCAATAGGAGGCATTATATATATAAAAAAAACATTCAATGTAACAGCAGCAAATAAAGCCTTTATAAAAGTTTAATAAAATAAAATAAAACTATGGTTTATATAATTACTTGATGCACCAAAATGGTAGTATTTATAGACCCGTTAACTGCCAATCTCACTCAGATTAATTCTCCTACACGTGGCAATCTCCAGAGACAGTACAATCAAGGACAAAGAATTGAAAAAAGTTACAACACATAAAAACTGAACAATCCAAATGGAAAGATTATAGAAAAGATCTTGCAAAATCATCCTTGTAGTCATAGGAATACCAACTGTGGATTTGCAAAAATGTGAATATAATACAATATGAGCCATCTTGTTAGGCACATTACATCTTAGGATATTACTAGAATTTCTAAACACCAGTAATATGTGATATATTTTTGTTTGTTCTTTCTACTGTGTTGTTTCTTGATGAATAAAAGCATAACAACAATATAACAACAACAATAGGACCAAGTGTCTGAAAAAGTTGCAAAAATAAGATCAAACTTTTGTAGGATTTCAAAATTCAAATTGATAGGTACTTAGGGTAAAAAATACACCAGTCATTACCATTATAGAAAAGAAGATGATGTGGTGTATTGTTTTGGCAATATCTGGAGACAACTGAATTGATGGAAAACAATTGGAGAAAATAACAAGATATGATTCATAGATTGGAATTGGAAGATAATAGAGGGGGAAATAACTGTCATATCAATTGTAAGTGGACCTCTTGGTATGATACGGCTTTTATTCATGGCCATGGAGGGGAGATGCATGTTGCTACAAAAACATGACAACATTCACAGATGGTCATAGCATTTTTGTGGAAGTGACCATTTGTCTTCCACAGGGCACAAGAATTTACTTCTAAGGTTCTGTGGAAAACTTTCAGAAGTCTACAAGCTTGACCTGTGCCATTCAAATTATTTTATTTATTCATTGAATTTATTTGCCCCCTATCTCCTAACGAAATAACTCAAGCTAGCCACATGAACCTTATAGAATCTATTCTCCTTAAGAAGGATTCCATGACACCACATTCTATTGATTTTCTCCTATCATGAAATCAGCACAGACATCTGAGGTTGTAACCCTATTCCAATGAGATTTCTGAGTTATCAAGGATTGTGCTATAAGGCTGTAATCCACATAATTGTTACTTGGAAGTTACTTCCACCATAATTAACCTGTTAAATATTATCAGAAAATAACTTGGTTAAATTCTTTGTAATCATTGAAATCATTTGCCTTTGAAGAAAAGGCAGTGCTCTTTGAATTAACTTTGAAAAAATGTAGCTATTTTTTCTTCCCCATCACTTTGCCCCCTAGCCTGTCATTAAAGCCCTGAGAAATCACAAAAATAAACAGTCAAATTCCATTCAGTTGGGAGTACAACTTGTGTAAGCAGCATGTGAAAGTTCTGTTTACAGAAGTTCATTAGGTCAAGGATCCCAGTTTTTAAACCCAAAACAAATTACCTCCCAACTTTTATAAACAAATTGCATGTAGCACATTAATCAGCAAATCAACAGGTTCTCAAGGGTTTGGGGTTAATTCAATCATCAAGACACTTTAGCCAAGGGAGAGGAAAAAAAATACTGAATAAAATATTATGCTTTCCAATTGCTTTAACAGAGAAAATGCAAACATTGCCTCGGTGTACTATAGTCATTAAACAGCTGCCCCTGGGAAGAAATCCTGATTGTGAACAACAACAAAATAAAACAGGAGACCGTTGACTGACAAAGAACAAGGGGATAAAAATAAATCATGTCCTACCTGGAAGACATTCTTTTTGCTAGATTTTTCCTTGGTCCACTCAATCTGAGCTCCACACAAGTCCAGCCATTCGGGTTTGGGCCCTTTCTATCAATAAAGAATGTTGAGAATGAATTGACTGTTGCTTCCAAAGACCTTGGTGAATTAATTGATCAAATTCATCTGGGCCACCTGTTCTCCATATTGGATGTCCCTCTTCAAATTTTCACAGAAATTCCTATGAACCGATTCTTAATATACGTTGCCCAACTCATAGGTTGCTTATACAAAGTCGTCCAAAATATTGGTTAGTAGCTCCTAGCAAACGGCAACATCTACATTAGCTTTATTGTGACCAACCCCCCATAAATAATGTAGTTTTATATTAGAAAAAAAACCCCATAAACTTAACTTTGTTTTATAAAAACGCAAGCAAACACAGTTCAGGTTAAACTTTGCAAGTGTTTGGCTAAGCCTATTTTTCTGTTCTGAATGCCTCTTTCTCTGTCAATGTTTGTACAACTGAAAGTCTTGCTTGTGGAGGGAAAAAAGTATCTACCATGTCATGATCATGTGCTAAACTTGTTGTAATTCAGCCAAAGCCTAAAGCCTCTGAGTACAAGCAGTCATCTTAACTACAGGCTTCCTCCCAAAGGTACCTTCCCATAGCTCTTAACTCTGTGTTTCTCACCCTGCTGGAATTAATTGAGCCAGATGTAAGTAATAACATTTCCAAGTCCTACATACCTACCAATCAGGCTATTCCCTTTCAGAGTAAGCAGTATTAGGAACAGTACAAGGCAAAAGTAAGAAATAGTCAGCCAAAGAAATTAAAGGCAGGAAATAAGAGAAAAAAAGAAAGGAAATACAGTTAACTTTACTTTGCCCCAATACTATTCAGTATAATTCCCTATGGGTTTTTTTTTGAAAAACATTTGTCTTTCACTTCCAGTTTGTCTTAAACTTCTCATCCTTTTCTTCTTGAAGATTTTAAGAAGAACCCTCTTCAACCATAACTTCCTAACTCTTCCTCTTCCATTCAACTTTATTTTATTTTTTATTTTATTTTATTTATTTGTCGAGTACGTATTAGATAATATATATAAGTATAGGCATGAATTGAATACATAAAATAGATACAAATAGAGGAAACATTAGGACAGGGACGGTAGGCACGCTGGTGCTCTTATGCACGCCCCTTACTGATCTCTTAGGAATGGGGTGAGGTCAACAGTAGCCAGTCTAAGGTTAAAATTTGGGGGGTTTGGGGGATGAAACCACAGAGACAGGTAGTGCATTCCAGGCATTGACCACTCTGTTGCTGAAGTCATATTTTCTGCAATCAAGTTTGGAATGGTTCACTTTAAATTTGTAACTATTGTGTGCTCATGTATTGTTATGGTTGAAGATGAAGTAGTCATTGACAGGCAGGACATTGTAGCAGATGATTTTATGAGCTATACTTAGTTCATACCAAAGCCATAGGTCACTCACTCTCCCTATAGTTGCTTTGTCATTTGCATCTGACCCATTGCCATTTGATCCTACACACATCCCCAACCAACACTTCTAACTACCCAACAAGCATTCTTTAAACATTTATCCATTTATTTTATTTACCTAAAGCAACTGTGGGGATAACAGCTTTATCCTTACATCCTTCCACTTTCTCAATTACATGGATACCTAACATAGAATGTCTTTAACAAAACTCTTCTTTTAACAGGGGCCAGCACACTTGGGCTGAGGATAGCAGACTCAAAGGCTCAGCACTAGGATTCAGAAAAACATTCCCCAGGAAGGAGAACTTCTGAAAGTTCCCTTGGAAGAGGGAAAGGTGAGATTAGGCAAAATATCTCAGAATTCTCCTTAAAGTGTGATGTCCCAGGCTGGGCACAGAACTTGCCTGCAGGTTGTCCTTAAGTTACGACCACCATTGAGCCCAAAATTTACATTGTTAAGTGAGACAGTTGTTATGTGACTTTTGCTCCATTTGATGACCTTTCTTGCCACAGTTGTTAAGTGAATCACTGAAGTTGATAAGTTAGTAACCCCGTTGTTAAGTGAATCTGTTGTGGCCTGCCGGCAGCCAGTAAAGCTGGACAGTGAGGAGGTTGGGGAGGAACTTGGGCCAGTCCTGGGGGCTGGGGAAAGTTCAGACGAGGGCTCTGCATCAGAGGCAGAGAAGGAGTTAGACAGCAGCAAGGCAGAGGAAAAGATGGAGCCCGTTCCCAGTGTGTGCACGCGCAGAGCTGCCAGAAGACAAGTGTTGTGGTCTGCCAGCAGCCTGTGGAGCTGGCAGTGGAGTCGGACAGTGAGGAGACTGAGGAAGAACATGGGCCAGTCCTGGAGGCTGGGGAAGGCCCAGAGGAGGGCTCTGCGTTGGAGGCAGAGATGGGGCCAGGGCCATCTGGGAGTGATGTGTAGACTCTGGAGCCTCCAGAGACTGACAGCAGAGAGGCAGAGGAACAGGAGATGCCTCTTCCTAATGCACGCATGAGAAGAGCTGCCAGAAGGCAAGAGCAGCTAAAGCAAAAAGGACGACTCAGGAGTAGGGCCAAGAGATGATTGGCCCCTCCCATAAGGCTTAAAAGACCAGCAATGGCTCTTGGGCTCTTTGTCGGAAAACAACGTTGATAGATTTGCTTCTTGTCTTGCTGCATTTATTTCTTGTCAGCATCTTCTGTTTCTGAACTTTTGCCAAGAAAAGCCTTTGGCAGGTTGTCTAATTAGACCAAGGTTGGTGATAAGGCTGAAGAATTGTGTTATGAAGAATTTGTTTTGATTTAGTTTGGACTACGCTGAGATGAGTTAATTCTCAGCTGTTCTAATAAAGTCTGTTTGTTTCAAACTGTTTGCGTCTGATAATACCTACTTGGGCCTGGGTCACAACAACAAGAACAACTCAGAAAACAGGGTCGACTTGGGAGTAAAGCCACACCTTGGAGGTGATTGGCCCCTCCCATAGGAAGTAAAAGAGGAATGAACAGGGAGTGGGTTTTTGCAGGAAACAATTCGTTCGTTCTTGAGACTCTGTGCCAAGTTTTGCCTTGTACTGCGGTTGGAAACAAGTTACATGGCAGCTTGCCAAACAAAATAAGGTATGTTGAGAAATATTCCTTTGAAAAACTGTTTGGACAAACCTTGCTGACTGTGAATGAACGTAATTCACAGTCGTGTAAATAAAAGAGGTTTTTGCCAGGACCAATTCCTGCTTCCTGCTTGTTAAGGGAGCCTAGGTGAGAACATTGACCTTCCTTGTCAGAAGGTCACAAAAGGTGATCGTAAGACCCTGGGACACTGCAACCATCATAAATATGAGCCAGTTGCCAAACGTCCAAATTTTGATCATTTGACAATAGGGATACTGAAACGGTCATAAGTGTGAAAAACAGTCATAAGTTACTTTTTTCAGAACAGTCAAGTCTTCTAATCCAACCCCTATACCATTCCAGACAAATAAATGTCCAGACTTTTTTTAAAAAAACTTCCAGTGATGCAGCACCCACAACTCCAGAAGGCAAGCCATTCCACTGGTTAATTGTTCTCAGTGTTGGCTCTCTCTCTCTCTCACGCACACAGCTGGCTCTTATTCATTTGTAGCTTTTTTTAATTTGTAGCAACTATTATTCCAAGATTTTCACCTGGCTGCTTTTCTGCTCAAGGCAGGATTCAAACTCACAATCTCTTACTTTCTAGTCTTGTGCCTTAACCACCATATGAAACTGGCCCTCCCAGTTAGGGCAACAACTGTCTTTTCTCCCAGACATTGGGATAGCAAGAGGATTGCATAGATGAATGCACGAAGATGACAGAATAGCTGTTTTTTCTTGGAGGGCTCTGGGTTTGGGGCGGGGTATTGATGTGACCTTCCCAGAGTTCTGTTTTACAAGATAAGTGTCCATATAAATCTTTTAAATAACTAAATAAATGCCCTTACTTTGTATTTTCCAGTCAGGCCAATTATGTTCTATCAAAACCCTTGGAAGAACAGTTCTTGTAAACTGATAAAAGTGTCTATTACATTTAAGTCCTGTTCTTGTGAATAGGGATGTAAGAAAGCATTTTTTGTCCAGCAAATTAGTTTGCACAAGGACTAATAGCCTGAGTTATGCTACTATCTGCTGAAGTTTCTGGAGGCTAAAAACGCAGAGTGGGCCAGCGTTTCATGTCAAAATGGAAATTTGCTTAAAAAGATATGGTCTTCAGAGAACATTGCTAACAACTAAATGCAAACAATGCGTAGCAACCTAGTATTTTATAACAGAGAAAGGTCAGCCTGTGATAAAGTTAAGAATGCTCAGTTGAAAATGTTTCCTTCAAATCAGTATACAGGTAGTCCTCAACTTACGACCATAATTGAACTCAAAATTTCTGTTCTTAAGTGAGTTTTGCCCCATTTTACGATCTCTCTTGCCACAGTTGTTAAGTGAATCACTGCAGTTGTTAAATTAGTAACAATTTAGTTGTTACTAATTAGTTGTTAAGTGAATCTGGCTTCTCTATTTGACTTTGTTTAAGAGAAGGTTGCAAAAGGTGATCACATGACCCTGGGAATATGAACCAGTTGCCAATCATCCAATTTTTTATTTTATTTCTATCTTTTTTTATTTGTTTACAATACAAAATACAAAAAATATGAAAACAAACAGTAGGAAAAATAGAGGAGGGAAAGGGAAAGGGAACAGTGCAGAAAAGAAGGGAAAAAGAAAGAAAAGGCATTGACATCTGACACCCTAAAATAAGATAGTAACATCCAACCTCAACTTTTTACTTTTACATAGTAATATAAACTAGCTATTTCTATATCAACAAATCTATCTAATCGGTAAAACCCAAAATCAAAGTTTCATTTTTTTCCATGTTAAGCACAAAGTCCAGAAGCAGTTTCCAAGTAGAAACAAAAGTACTTAAGCATTCAAATTTTGATCATGTGACCATGGGGATGCTGCAATGGTCATAGATGTAGAAGAATGATCTTAAGTCACTTTTTCAGTGCTGTTGTCGCTTTGGACAGTCTCTAAATCAGGGGTGTCAAACTCAAGGCCCGGGGGCCAGATCCGGCCCATGGGGTGCTTAGATCTGGCCCATGGGGCCGCCCTTGGAAACAGCGAAGGACTGGCCTGCGGTGCCTCTGCCAGTGATTGGCCACCACAGGCACTCCAGACAAGACGATGAGCTGGCCATACCCACCCTGGCCACGCCCACTCCACCCCCCCCCGAGGTCAAACACAACCCTGATGCGGCCCTCAATGAAATTGAGTTTAGTACCCCTGCTCTAAATGAACTGTTGCAATTACCTGTAAAATAAAATGTTCCTGTTATCTACCTACCTACTTACCTACATCTTAGGCACTGACAGGCACACAATTTCTCCAATTATTATGGCCCATTTCCTAAAGGTTAGTGTGCTCCATGTACTTTGGATTAAACAGTGCTATTCAGTAGGACCTAGGAGGCGTAACTTTTCTGTGACTGCGCTTGCCCCGTGAGTCTTCTCCCAAACCCCGAGCCAGGAATAGGAGGAGCTCATTTCAAAATGGTTTTATTCATTAGGAATGCATGAGATGGAGATATATCTTTTAATTGATACTTCTGTTATCTTGTTGACGCTTTTAGTTGTTTGTTAACAACCCAGCCACATGGTGAGGAGTGGGTGGCCATTAATTAAATAATTAAATCAATTTATAACAGTCCCCAAAAAATTCTGTCCTGTTAACTAAAACCAGCATTGTATTCCTGTACCTACAAACGTTAAATGTTCCACCTGACAAAATACCTATTCTCAATAAAGCAAGAGTTACAGGAATGCAGTCTGAAAATAGAACTCTGCGTGGATTTAGTTTTGCTTCATACCTTGTATTTATACCATAGCCTTTAATCAAGAATTAATGAATTAATGTATTTGTAAGCAGAGTATATCCATCTTTATGGAAAATCACATCATTTTCTTGGTAAAATTGTTACGTTATTAAATTCATACTGCAACGAATGAACATTGACTTCATTACATTGTTGAGTTAATGGCTGGATTCTTTCATTCTCCAAAATAAACCATTCTTAAAAGTAAAATTGGTAAACAATTTTTTAATCAGATCAGAAGTCTATGTTTATTTCCTTTGTGCTATCAAAAAATTATGGCAGGATTGTGTTTGTTTGTTTTTTTTTTAAGAAAATTACATTAATCTGCATCAAAAGCAAATAAGCTTTTCTCCAGAGTTCCTTTGCTAGAAAACTGTTTTTCCCCCGCTATGCCTGTAACGGTTAAAAAAAAAATCTTATTACATTATTAACAGACATACTTCGACAATGGGAGAATTCACCCATTAATAAAACAATGTAATGAAACAGCTAGGCTAACCTCTATAGTGCAGAAATGTTTGGTCATTGTTTTATTTACTGTTGACTGAGTACGATGTACATTTATTTCTGTTCTGCTAAGGAAACTACAATAATGAAATAAAATCTTGTGTGTTTTTCTGTATATCCCTTTACTTCCCCAATCTAATAGCTTTTTTTTTTTTCTACAACAACGTAAATCACTCTTCCAAATTCTGCTTGATATAGCTGGAAGTAGCTGAGGCTAAACCATATATTGAAATTCCAATTCTGACATATTGAATATGGGACAGTTTTTATTGATAGATGCTACTATGCTGTTTCCCTGAAAATAAGACATCCCCTGATAATAAGCCCTCCCCAAAAATATTTAAACGTAGAGCTGGAAATCAAGTAAGACAGGAAGAGGAGCCCCATCTTGCACCATGCGCCCCAAAATAATAAAACCTCCCTGAAAATAAGGCCAAGCACTTATTTCGGGGTTCAAAAAAAATAAGACAGGGTCTTATTTTCAGGGAAACACGAGTATACTGAAGTGTATTGTTTCAATATTGCATTCACCTGTACAGGTAGTCCTCTTACAACCATTTCTTTAATGACCACATGAAATTACAATGGAACTGAAAAAGTGACATGACTATTTTTCACATGATTAAAACTTGGGCCCTTGACAACTGGCATGTATTTATGACGATAACAGTGTCCCTGGGTCATATTATTTTATTTTATTTTATTTTATTTTATTTTATTTTATTTTATTTTATTATTTTATTTTATTTTATTTTATTTTATTTTATTTTATTTTATTTTATTTTATTTTATATTTATTTATTTATTTATTTGTTTGTTTGTTTGTTTGTTTGTTTGTTTGTTTGTTTGTTTGTTTATATACCGCCCTTCTCCTGAAGGACTCGGGGCGGTTAACAGCCAACAGATAAAACACAGAAATACAAAACTTAAAAACAATATTAAAATCCAATTAAATTAATTTGGCCCATAATTAAAAACATCCCTGTATTAACACCCATAATTAAACAGTTTAAAGATTAAAACAATTTAAAAGAGTTAGGCCAGCCCAGTTTATTGGAATAAAAACATCTTTAGGGCACAACGAAAGGTGTGTAGATCCGGGATCCGCCGTATCTCCGGGGGAGCTCATTCCAGGGGGTAGGTGCCCCCACAGAGAAGGCTCTCCCCCTGGGGGCTGCCAGTCAGCATTGTTTGACCGACGGCACCCTGAGGAGCCCCTCTCTGTGGGAGAGTACTGGTCGGTGGAAGGCTATCGTTGGCAGAAGACGGTCTTGTAAATACCCGGGTCCTAAGCCATGGAGCGCTCTAAAGGTGGTAACCAATACCTTGAAGCGCATCCGGAAGACCACCGGGAGCCAGTGCAGCTCGCGCAGGAGAGGTGTTACATGGGACCGCCGAGACGCCCCCATAACCACCCACACGGCCGCATTCTGGACCAGTTGGAGCCTCCGGGTGCTCTTCAAGGGGAGCCCATGTAGAGAGCATTACAGTAGTCCAGGCGGGACATGACGAGAGCATGAGTGACCGTGCATAAGGCATCCCAATCCAGAAAGGGACGCAACTGGCGGATCAGGCAAACCTCATAAAAAGCCCCTGATAAAAGATATTATCAGCTTTTGCAGCCTTCTGACAAGCAAAGTCACTAGGGAAGCCAGATTCATTTAACAACAATGTTAGTAACTTAACAACTGCAATGATTCACTTAACAACTATGGCAAGAAAGGTCATAAAATGGAGCAAAATTCACTTAACAACTGCCTTGCAGAGCAATGGAAATTTTGGGATCAAATGTGATTTTCAGTTGAGGACTATCTCTATTAGATAAATCTAGGGAATAACAATTAATTCGCACTTCTGTCGAAACAAAATTGGGATTGTAATATTGGTGTATTCCTTCTCCATCAATATCTGAACATGATAGCTGGATATCATAAATAGAAGACAAGAAGTGAACTTATTTATATATTATGTTTTCATCAAAGGCAAATATATAAAATACAATACAATACAATACATCTCCACCCCAGGCCACCCCAACGATGCCCTTGAAGTGATGTCCCAGTGCCTGGAGGCTGTACGGATCTGGATGGGGAGGAACAGGCTCAGGCTCAACCCTTCCAAGACTGAGTGGCTGTGGTTCCCGGCATCCCGATATGGTCAGTTGACTCCATCACTGACCATTGGGGGCGAGTCTTTGGCCCCCACAGAGAGGGCTCGCAATCTGGGAGTCCTCCTGGATACGCAGCTGTCCTTGGAGGAACATCTGACAGCTGTAACCAGGGGGACCTTTTATCAGGTTCGCCTGATTCGCCAGTTGCGGCCCTTTCTTGATCGGGATTCCTTGTGCACAGTCACTCATGCCCTCGTAACCTCTCGCCTTGATTACTGCAATGCTCTCTACATGGGGCTCCCCTTGAGGAGCACCCGGAGGCTCCAACTGGTCCAGAACGCAGCAGCGCGGGTAGTGACGGGAGCAGCGTGGCGTTCCCATGTAACACCGCTCCTGCGTGAACTGCACTGGCTCCCGGTGGTCTTCCGGGTGCGCTTCAAGGTGTTGGTTATCACCTTTAAAGCGCTCCATGGCATAGGGCCTAGCTATCTTCGAGACCGTCTACTGCCACCGACGACCTCCCATCGACCTGTGCGCTCCCACAGAGAGGGCCTCCTCGGGGTGCCATCAGCCAAACAATGCAGGCTGGTGACCCCCAGGGGGAGGGCCTTCTCTGTGGGGGCACCTACCCTCTGGAATCAGTTGCCCCCTTAGATAAGGAGAATCCATGACCTCAGTGCCTTCCGCCGTGCCCTTAAAACTTTCTTTTTTCAACAAGCCGGGCTGGCTTAATTTCTTTTTAAGGGTTTTTTAATTGTTTTGTTTTGCTTATCGTTTTAATTAATGGGGCCAAATCTATATATATTTTTAAATGTGTTTTAATATTTGTATCTGATGTTTTTATCTGGCTGTTCACCGCCCTGAGTCCTCAGGGAGAAGGGCGGTATACAAATTCAAAAATAAATAAATAAATAAATAAATAAATAAATAAATAAATAAATAAATAAATAAATAAATAAATAAATAGTTTGTAAGTGTATCTGGTTAATCATTTTCAACTAAATGATCTGATTCTCTGATCCTTTTGTTTTTGCAAGATATACAGTATGTCTGAAAAGTAAGTCATTTTTATAAAATATTTTATTATGGATTTTCCAGTGCATATGTGGAAAATACCAAAGAGAGTTGATTTAAAATGAGTATAATACTGATTCTGGGGTAAGAATGACAGGTCATCCTCAAATTACAACCATTCATTTAATGACTGAAGTTACAAGGGTGTTGAAAAATATGATTTACAATCAGTGCCCATACTTACAACCATCATAGCAGTCCCATGGTCATACGATCAAAATTCAGGAGCTTGGAAACTGGCATGTATATATGACGGTTGCAATGTCCTGGGGTTATATTTGCAAACTTTCTAGCTGACTTCTGATAAGCAAAGTCAGTGGGGGAAGCCAGGGTCACTCAACAACCATGTGATTAATTTAATGATTGCAGCAAAAATATTGTAAAATTGGATACAACTCAATTAATAACCATCTTGCTTAATGATAGAGGTTCCAGTCCCAATTGTAAATGGGACTTGATCCCGCCCCACCCCCCTTGATCGTAAATCAAGGACTACCTGTATCTTATCTCTCAATTGGCTTTATGATATCACATAATGAGGTCAAATTTGCACTGGTACATCAGAGAAGTTGGAGGTGGGAAGAATGGAACCAATCAAACATATATTTTTTTTCAATTTATATACCGGCCTTCTCCCTGAGGACTCAGGGCGGTGCACAGCCAGAATTAAAAATATGAAATACAAATATTAAAAACAATTAAAATCTATATAAATTTGGCCCAAAATTTAAAAAAACCACAAACCAATTAAACATTTAAAAATTTTAAAAAATTTCTTCCTAAGCCAGCCCGGCTTGCTGGAAAAAGTGGGTTTTAAGGGCACGGCAGAAGGGACTGAGGTCTTGGATTCTCCTTATCTCTGGGGGCAGCTGATTCCAGAGGGTAGGTGCCCCCACAGAGAAGGCTCTCCCCCTGGGGGTCACCAGCCTACATTGTTTGGCTGATGGCACCCTGAGGAGGCCCTCTCTGTGGGAGCGCACGGGTCCCACAGAGAGGGCCTATAAATATTATTTATGTAACAAGGCCACAGTCTTTGTGGTCCTGAGAATAGTCCAAAGTGGCATTACAGAAATTCAGGAGCAAAATTGCTAATTTTTCTTGTTTGTTTTGATTTGCCAAAGTAAAGGCCAAATTAATGCATGCTTTTTGCTCCTTATTTCCTGAATGATTTTGAAACTTCCACAAATAAAATTGATGATTCAACCTTGCCTCCTCGAGAAAGAAAGAAAGAAAGAAAGAAAGAAAGAAAGAAAGAAAGAAAGAAAGAAAGAAAGAAGAGAGAGAGGGAGAGAAAGAGAGAAAGAAGGGAGAAAAAGAGAAAGAAAGAAAGAAAGAAAGAAAGAAAGAAAGAAAGAAAGAAAGAAAGAAAGAAAGAAAGAAAGAAAGGGCAAGGGAGCCCAAAAATAATTTGTGGATCCTTGAGCATCACATTCAAAACCATTTCCAATTAATCCATATTTTGTTACCAATTTTGTTTAAAATTATAACCATTTAACCTCTATTTCCTCATTTTATCTACTGTATAGTTGAATACGTTTCTGGATTGCTGTTCTTATTCACATTTTCATAAATTAAATAAACAGAAAAGTTAAAACAAACAAAAAGAAAGTGAATACCTACTCATTTTTAAAATAAACATTACATTAGAAGTGAAATTAAACCATATGATAGCTATAAAAGGATTAAAAAGGCGAAAAAGGTGAAAAAATAAAAGAAAAACCATTTAAAAACATTCTATTAGCTCCCTTCTCTTTCTTTCCCCCATATTTTTCTTTTTTTCTCTTCCCCCCCCCCTCATTTTTCCGCCTTCCAATTTTAGTTGCTAATAGCTAATTATACTCTTTAAAAAAAAAAAATTCTGGATTGTTCTTTTTGGAACCCAGAGAAAAAGACATTCATTCTAGCCTGGAAAGGAAACAGGCCACAGTTATTTCCACAATGTTTCTGCAAAGGCAGAAAGCAGCCTCTCCTTGAGGTACATTAAAAAAATGAAGCACCGTGAATTCTGCTTAGAGATGCATTAAGTCTATTAGATAGAATCATAAGGCACATTCAGAAAATGTTAGGCAGAAACAGAAAATGTCAAATTTATATGAAGATAAAAATCACTTTGCTAAGTTACACTGTTTTGCTCTTTGGTAACACCCTGTATTAAGGTGCAATTTATAACTACTTTATTATTATTTATGATATGCAAGCCACTTTATAGCAAGCTCAATAGCAACTTAAATTCATGTATTAAAGATGCAAACACAGGGTTTAATACAATTTACATCTTATAATATTCTTTGTAACAGATTCTCATCGCATCATCTGTTAAGCATTTATTACTAATGCATTTTATAACATACTTTATAATACATTATTTGAGGAAGTAGTTGCATTTAGAGATCATTTCATAAATAAGAATAAAGCATTTATAACTGGCACCTTAATTTAAAGCGTTACCTCCGCATTACGAGAGAGCCACTCACCATCCGTCTCACTTTGCAATTATTCTCAAAAAGCACCTCTTAATAAAAGATACGCTGAGTTCTATTTCCCTTCCTCTCTCATCTGATTAAAAGTTTATTGAGCCATTTTCTTACATCTGCTCTCAGAAGTCTGAGGCTTAGCAACTCTGCATTTTTTTCCCATCACGCCAAACTTTTTTTCAATAGCACTTCTGAAAAGATGAGACATGAGAAAGATTACTGTTTACCAGATTGGGCACAGCTGGCTGTTTGGATTCCTTATAGAATTCTATTTTCCGTCCAGTGAGAACAATCCAAGAAGAAGTCCAGTTTTTCCTTAAATGCAATATATAAAGAAATCTGTCAATTAAACTCATGATATTGTTGTAAGAATCATAACTGCTTTCATAGATTAGCATTCCACAGATTTATGACTCAAAGAAGTAGCAGACAAATATATTTATTAAATAAATTGAGGGCAAAAAATATACACGAGAGAAGCTGATAAGGATTAGGAGGAGAAGGAGAAGGAAGAAAAAGAGAAGGACAAGGAAGAGGAACCGAAGGAGAAGGAAGAAGAAGGGAAGGGTGCCAAGATTAATGCGTAAATCAATGCAGCAAAACATGAGGAATATTGCCTCCAATTTTGGTCTCCACAATAAAAAAATTATGTTGGGACTCTAAGAAGAGCACAGAGAAGAGCAACAAAAATGATTAGAAGACTGGAAGGAAAACATATGAAGAATGGGTGCTGGAATCGGGTATGTCTGGTTTAATGAGAAGAAGTGACATGATAGCAGTGTTCCAATATTTAAGGAGCTGTCGCAAAAAAGCAGAGGTCAACCTATTCTCCAAAGTACCTGAAGGCAGGACAAGAAGCAATGGATGGAAACTAATCAAGGAGAGAACCCAACCTGCAACTAAGGGGAAATTTCCTGACAGTGAGAACAATTAATCAGTGGAACGGCTTGCCTTCAGAAGTTGTCGGTACTCCATCACTGGAGGTTTTTAAAAATAGATTGAATAACTTTTTGTCTGAAATGGTATAGAGTTTCCTGCTAGAAGACCTCCGAGGTCTCTTCCAACTCTGTAATTCTGTTAGCTAATTGATCTGCTTCCTCCAAAGAGGACACAGTTAGTTTGTAAAGGGACATTGAACCATAGATGGCATGGCATTAAAGCCTAGCAAACGAAAATGCCATTATGCGTAAAACAATATTTGAAAGAACTGACTAGGAAAAAAGATTTTCTTCATATATTGTCCTTACCATAGAGGGGAGTTACAGTGCAGTGTTTTGGTAAATCACACATATTTGAACTCGAAAGAGATTTTCTCATATTGAATTGAGCCTGAGAAGCAACAATTACTTAAGTATTTTCTATGCTTTTTTCCAAGGAAGAAATAAATTTGACAATGACAAGAAGTGGGGTGGGGTACAGGTGAACAGAGCCTCCCATGCAGTTTAGTTTTAGCCAATATCTGCCAAATTTTCAAACGTGCCTCTATAGAGGAAGCAGAAAATTTGACATAGAATAGAATAGAATAGAATAGAATAGAATAGAATAGAATAGAATAGAATAGAATAGAATACAATACAATACAATACAATACAATACAATACAATACAATACAATACAATACAATACAATACAATACAATAGAACAGAATAACAGAGTTGGAAGGGACCTTGGAGGTCTTCTAGTCCAACCCCCTGCTTAGGCAGGAAACCCTACACTACTTCAGACAAATGGTTAGCCAACCTCTTCTTAAAAACTTCCAGTGTTGGAACATTCACAACTTCTGGAGGCAAGTTGTTCCACATATAACTCAAGGAATGTAGAAGAGTAGTACTTAACAGAATAAGAGAATTGGAAGAGACTTTGGAGATCTTCTAATCCAATCCTCTGCTCAAGCAGGAGACCCTATACCATTCCAGAAAAGTGGGTATCCAGTAACAGTTGCATATTTATTTAATCCAAGTTTCTTGTACAGTTCTCCGAGCCATTATGCAGAGACCGATGTGCCATTCAGCAAAAGACTCAATACTTTTCCCTTACAAAACTTTATAATTGTAGAAACTAAATTAACTGTCTAGGCACACAGGAAAACAAAGTATTCCATTAGATAGCCTTAAGGGTCAAATTATGAAAATTTTTATTTGGTTTTCCCAATTTAGAGAAGATTGGATGATGATTTCCAAATATTATTTCTTTTCCAATTATGCTTATAGTTACTGTGCCTCTTATTAAACACTTCAGTTTTTCATGTAACTTATGTTCAGTTTTCTTTGCTTTCTCTTGCATACTGTGCCTTAGTCCCACTGGTCAGAGATAAAGTCACCACATCATGAAGGCATAAAATTGTATTAAAATTAACTACAGGCCTAGAGCACTCTGAAAAATGCACAAAATATAATATAAAAATATAAATAAATATAATTATCATTTTCTCCATCAAGAGAAAACAGTTCAGCCAAAGCAGTTTTACATAGGTGCAGATGGGTGAATGAATGCCATTCAATTGGCAGCAAATAATAGAGAGAGAGAGAACAACAATCAATTTTGGAATTTGGTTAGAAACCTAGGTATCAAAACATTAGGAGACATCATTCAGAAAGCAACAGAAAAATGATGCAAAAAATAAAAAATCCTGCAGCAGTCAGATTTAACCTATCCAAACCATAAAATTGTTACATACAGTGATAAAACATTGACCTCACAGCTGCGTGAGATACAGCTTCAGAGTTCGAGCTAATTTTTAAAATTGAAATCAATGACTTTCCAGAGCAGTCTTCCTTTGGTCATTATATTTGCATTCTAGGAAATGGACACCTGATGGCAGCACATTATAAGATCAATGTGGTTTATATTGCTCTATTTCCTTAAAGATACAGATTTTTGAAGTTTCACCCGACAATTCCAAGTTTAGCAGAAGAATGTTGGCACTTCCAACTTTCCTGAATTTCACCTTAATAATAGGAAATGATAATTGAAGGGGAGGGAAACACTTTTTTCCTACAGTTTAGACCTCTTATTTTTGTCTTCATTGGTGTGCATGTATAGGGCAAACTTAAACCATGACAGATGTATATTTAAAAAACATAACATAAATGTCTTCTGATTACCCTGTTTCCCCTAAAATAAGACATCCCTTGATAATAAGCCAATCGGGCTTTTGAGCACATGCACTAAAATAAGCCCCCCCTCTGAAAATAAGCCCTCCCCAAAAATATGAGCAGCCGGTCCCCGCCATTTTCTCTGGTTTCCTCCATGCGCCTCAAAATAATAAGACCTCCCCAAAAATAAGGCCAAACGCTTATTTCGGGATTCAAAAAAATATAAGACAGGGTCTTATTTTTGGGGAAACACAGTATATTTTGGTACATTTGGATCCTTAGTGGAGCTGAATTGGTAACTGGTGTTTAATTCTTTGATCCACTATGATGTATATTGTGGTGTTTTCCTCTGCCTCTCAGAACATATTGCACAGAAAACAAAGTATTGGTCACAAGCTCCACCCTGGGTTTCCTTCGGCTGAAGAATGGAATAGAAGTACAATCTATATAAATAAAAAATAAATATGATAACAGCTCTTTGAAAAAATGCAAAAAGACCAGAGTTCTTCATCGTTAGAAAATCCATATTGGGACAGCACTAATTAAAAGCAACTGAGATATGTGGGCAGGCCCATCTGCTTGGTGACTGTATTTATCACTACTATAAGGCAGATGTGGGCATCACATACTGTAACAACCAGTTCGCCCAGAACCAAAAATGTGAGTGCTTGCACGTAGCATCGAAAAACCGGCAATTATATAGGACGTGATAGCGCCAGGGTGGGTGGGCGGGCCGAGCCACTGGTCGGAACTACCGGTTCACCCAAACCGGTCCAAACAGGTAGCAGCCCACCACTGCTATAAGGGTATAGTCTTCTTACAAGATTTTTTAACTTATTCAACAGTTCACTTAAAAGACTTTTCATCTAAAGTTCCACATCAGAATGTGGCCCTTTGAAAAAGAGCAAGGTTTCACCCTCTAGTTAAAACTGAGTTGATACATCCAGGAGACTATATTATCTCAGCCAATGAGCATCTGAATTGACTGTGGATGTCAAAATTGCTATCAGGAAATACAGATGTGAGAAACGAGCCATAAAAGAGTTGAAATTTCAGTTGCTCTAATATCTATTATTCTACCCCCGAAATCTCCTGATGCATTTTCCATATTCAAATATCACCATTCGGAGATGATATTTCCCGCTCTGGTTGGGTAAGCAACCATTTCTCCTCCCCTAAAATTAGGATTTAGGCCAGTGGTTCCCAATGTGGGGCCCACGCCCCACAGAGGGGGCAATTTGATTTTTAATGGGGGCAATTTGAACCTTGTTTAAACCAAGTTAATGGCCTTTTAGGCTTCCTCCACGTGAGCAAAGTTCATTTTTTGAGTAAAGTAAGAATTATATGTCACCGGGGGTTGGGGGGGAATCAAGATTTTAGAGATGCTTAGGTGGGGCATGGCCAAAAATAGGTTGGGAACCACTGATTTAGGTAGAGGAATAATCATGAACATCACAAAGAGTTTTAAGTTCTCAGGCTGAAGTGGAAACAGGAATGGCACACAGACAACTTCTCTCTTCCTAATAAAGTTTTTCTTTCCCTAACACCACAAATTATAGAGAGCTTCAGTATGTTCTCCATTTCCGCTTTCTAGGGACATTATTCCAGGCTTACACTTCAATTCCCACCCCCCATGGAATAATGATGGATAAAATTAAAATTCAAGACTGTAGAGCAAGACTCAAATTAAGGAACAAAGTTGCATCATCCATAGAATCAGATAAAAGTTCTTATTTCTTCTTTACATTAAAAATGGCAACTTGATAATGAGATTATGGAAGATCTGGTGTTTAAAAAGTTTTGGGGGGAAGTAGAGGCATAATTTACAGCTCTTTGAACTTTTGAAGAAAATTATTGGGAAAAATGAACTTGATCTGAAGACAAAGCCTGATGATTGCCTGTTCTCTGAATCCCAAGTCAAATAACATATTACTTTGCACTTCTGTTTCTATTAGAATTATTTAATGTCACCTACCTTAGCTTCTTGCCTTCATCTGCAATTTTAGCCTTTAGAAGATAGCCTTCTTTGATTATCTGTAATAAAGAAGTTGATGCACAATGTTTATTCATTCCACTATACTGTTATTTCTGATGGCATAATGCCTATTTAGCTTCCACCTGAATGCATTGGGAACCATACCATCTGTCTGGGCAATTGGTTCCATTGTCAAATTACTCTTATTGTTAGCATTTTTTTTCCCTAAGTGTCAAAACAGATTTTCCTCTAATTTAAATCTATTAATCTGTGTCTAGAACAAGAAGGTATAGTTGAAGACCTTCTTCCTTAAGCAATATCTTCTCAGGTATTAGAAAAGGGACATCGCACTGCTCATCTTCTTGCATTTCTTTTTATAAAACTTGATTTCTAGGAAAACTTTCCTTTCCCTTCTCTAATCCTATTTTAATTTCTCCGAATCATGCTTAAAATGTGGAAGCCAGGACTGGTATCAGTAACTAAGAAGGAATCTGATCACAGCAGATCAAAGTCTAAAAAATTGTCTAAAGTAAAATTGTAGAATTTATGTCTCACTATGGTCAGAGCTTGATTCAGGTCTTATAATGATCGAGCTGAACTATCTGTGCATGTTATGTGTATATATGCAACATATCTATGTTATGTACATAACATCATCAACATCAAAGAATGCAGGTTGGCTGAATGGTACGTTGTTGCATAATCTCGTAGACTGTCTTTAAGAATAAAATATGTCTTTTGGCTTAATAGACACTTTAAAATTCAAATATTCAAGCAATGGGCTATAAAAGATTCATTTATAATATTGTTTGTTTTTATTAGCGAGTTTTTAAATGTAAACACAAAAGCATATGAACAGCTGATACTTTGAAACATGTTGGGCAACACATATGCTACATAATGCATATTCTTCATGAGCCCCTGAGAATTTTAAAACCCTTGTTCAAGGTACTAATGTTTATGCCATTCAAACTTCTCGGGGGTCATTGTTTTAAAATAAAAACATTGTATCACCCTTGTTTCTATATATGTATTGTTCCATACTGAGATTATATGACTTTCAATTAAGTTCATAAATTAGTTCATATTAAGTAATATAATTAATATGAAGAATATTCTATTCTATATTCTCTCCACCATGTAGCATCATTTTTGCAATAAACATGTGGTTTATTCATCTTCTCCTTTGTTATCTTGTATAGTTACACTGTACATTTCAGGATATTGACAAGGAAATTATTTTCCTCTAGCTAAAATTTGAGTTGGAGAAAGTTTCTATTCATCCAAACTGAGATTTCTTTGTTATTCCTAGCCTGTGTAATTTAGTCTAAATTTTCAAACCTAGTGAGCTCCAGATATTGGACTAATATTGCCATTGAACTTAGTAAGGACGGGCCTTGGCCAAGATGGAAAATGCAACATGGGAATCTTGGAAGGCACAAAATTTGGGAGGTCAGTTTATCCAACAGAAGCTGGAAATAACCAGAAATTGCAATACTGTATTGATGCAAATTTAAAAGTGGCAAAAAGTAGGCATTAGAGTTGCTTCTTGCCTTCATTATATCTTTCCCCTTGGTCTTAGGGCATAAGAACAGAGTTCAGAAATTAAGATTAGTACATCTGAACCTGACCACATTAGACGTATGTCTGCTGTGCTGGGAACCATCTGTTAAAATAGTTTCATCACAGTCCCTCCAAGATAATTCAAGTTATCTTTTCAGCCATTTCACAGATGGATGACATGAGATTACTGAACATGAAATGGCCTTACAGCACTTGCTATCTCTTCTGCCTCAATAAATATCCATCATTTGTTTGTGAGGTTTTTTTTCAGTGCTGCCCTTTCTGTACCTTTCCAGTGAAGAAAAAGTTGAGGAAGAGATGGAGAGAAATTAATAGAGAAAGAAGGCAGAAAGTTCAATATATATATAAAAGATTAGCTAGCATGTCTTTATTTCTTTAGAGGTACTGTGGTATATTTATTTGAATCTACTGTGCATATGTTTTAATAATGGCAAGAGGAATTATGAAATGCACATGAAAATGACTTTAGAAATAATAGAGATGTGTTGATTTATTTCAGGAATGTGATCTAGAACTCATAGATAGTTAATTAAGCTGGGGGATAATTATTTCTTCCTGGAATAAAGAAATACTCCCATTGACAAAGATTTCCTTCACAAATTAATACATGAATGCAATGATGATAGATATTTAGCCAGGATCTCATTTCACTTTACAGGTAATGGAACATATAGAAGGGAGATGGGAATTTATTTTATACTCCCATCTTTTTATCCTGACTTCCTTGTATTAATGGGGGAAGTTGGCAGTGAGGGTAAGACCTTATTCAGTTGAGCATGGTTATAATTCTCTGGGTGATGGGCACTCTAATTATATAGGGTTACTAATTCCATGGAGACTGTAACCTCATTCATCTAAAAATAATTGCAGATTCAATACAAAGGAATGATGTACATATGTGGATTAATTTGCCATAGCACACCAGAAAAAAGAATTAGTGGGTGGACAATTTATGGACTGAAATACAAACTTGAAATAAGGATAATTTAATAATAATAATAATAATAATAATAATAATAATAATAATAATAATAACAACAACAACAACAACAACAACAACAATAACAACAACAACAACAATAACAACAGCATTACAATTAAAAGATAAAAACTAATACACATTAAAAATGAAAGAAAAAAAAGAAAAGTCCAGAAAAGACAAAAGAAAGAAAGGAGACAAAAGATCATATTAAATATATATAAAAAAATACTTCCCCTGTCATCACAAGTATAAACAATGTTAGTAAGTTATTTTCTCTTAAAATATCATGAATGATCTCTTCTTCTCATATCTCATCTCTTATCTATAAACAAAGTTCTAAACCCTTGTTCAGTCCTGATCAGCATAAGTCTGTTACAGGTTACAAGACCTATACATACATACATACATACATACATACATACATACATGTGTGTATGTTAATCTTGATTAAATAAACCAACTTTATATTCCTTTCTTATACTTTTAATAATCTTGATCTTTCAACCCTTCAAATCCCTTCTCACAAGACCCTTCAAAACTTGAACGTCTCTTTTGTAAATCCCAATCATTATTTTGGATTTGCATATCCCTTTTCATTATCAACATCAATCAATTTCAATAGTATATCCAATGTAGCATCTTTTTTTCTATATCATTCTTGTAGCCTGTCCTTTTTAAGTCTACTTTCAGATCAGGTTCACTCTTGTCTAGTAAAACTTTTTCCTTTTCATATCTTTGTACTCAGTCTATCTATAATGGCAGACACTCTTATAATTATTCACTGTTCAAAAATATCTTCATACATCCAATGTTAACGTATTTTGTTCCATTCTGTTTAAAGATAAAAGTAAAGGTTTCCCTTGTCCAGTTGTGTCCAACTCTAGAGGGCAGTGTTCATCTCCGTTTCTTAGCTTAGGGAGCCAGCATTACTACTAGCATTATCTGATGCTATGGTCATGTGTCCAGCATGACTATAAACTGAGATGCATGGAATGCTATGCATCTCAGTGGTGAAATCCAATTTTTTTACTACCAGTTCTGTGGGCGTGGCTTGGTAGGTGTGGCAGGGGAAGGATACTGCAAAATCTCCATTCCCACCCCACTCCTGGGGGAAAGATATTGAAAAATCTCCATTCCTACCCAACTCTGGGGCCAGCCAGAGGTGGTATTTGCCGGTTCTCCAAACTACTCAAAATTTCAGCTACCGGTTCTCCAGAACCTGTCAGAACCTGCTAGGTTTCACCCCTGCTTCCCACCAAGGTGATACCTATTTATTTACTTCATGCTTTTGAAGTGCTGGGTGAGCAAGAGCTGGGGCAAGTAATGGGAGCTCACCCTGTCACTCGGTGCTCAGGTCTCAAACCTGGGCTATCAGCTTTTCAGCTGACAAGCTTAGCGTCTTTAACCGCTGAATCATCACAACTACCCATTCTGTTTAGTAAGTCAAATTTAAGTGTTCTTCTCCTTTAATTATAATCTTTAGTTCCTTCTGGTTCTCTCTAGTGTCCGGTCTTCAAAATTCTCTCTAGTGTCCCATCATCCTATCATTTTTAAAGACTTCAAAATTATAGCATTTTCCCACTATAAGGATTGTTATAATTAATTTCAAAATCTATTCTCAAACCCATCCAGATCATTATCCATTTGTAACCTTCCAAAATTAACATTCTAATCACTCTTTTGAGAGATTTTTTTTAAAGTCCTTAAACTTGAATTTAAAACTTTTGCTAAGAATTGAAGGAAGCTCAAATGTCAACAGTTCCAAATAGCTGAAAAGCAGTTAGCAAGCAATTTCCAAAAAGATATTAGAAAAGGGACACATTGTTGTCCACAGTTTAAGCAAGATGGCTCTCTAAACCCAATAGAGAACACTGCATTGCCACCCCTTCATGAGAAGCAACTGATTGGAGCATTTGTGGGTGATCCCACATTCTCTCCTTGTCTGGAGAGAGATTGCAAGAAGCCCACTCATCAGCTCTTTGTTTTAGTACAATTGTTGGTTCAACTCTCAGCAGAGCTCTCTTCAATTCTCCACTTTTCCTCCCAGAAATCAAACTAAGGACAAATTTCCTGATGGTTGGAACAATATAACAATGGAACAGTCTCTAATTGTGGTGTTTCATAATGGGAGGTTTTCAAGTAAAATTTAGACATCTGGATGGTATGAAGATTCCTGCTGTGGTAGACCTCCAAAATCCCTTTGAATGTTATGATTCTATAACTTTCAATGGGACCAGGCAACATTCATATGGGAAGGATTTGTATGCAGCATATGACATACTGAAAAATCATGACCAGTTTTATACTTTTAAGTATACAAACATGGCAATAGAAAGCATAACTGAAAACTATTATAGACTCCAATTTTCAATCTTTTTTAAATAGTAATGAAAGAGCAGTATACATGCATAAATTGGGAGTTTGGCAGCATACAAGTTTGATATTTTTTTAAAAAATTCCTTGTATGGTATTTGCTAACTGCAAAACATACTTGCAAGAATATCTGAGGAGGTTATTGTCAGATAAACCAATGTATTGTGTGGCTATTGGACTAAAACTGAGCATGTCTTATTATTAACTTCAGCGGTTGCAACTTGTTTACTTGGTCTGCTTCAGGGGTGAAATCCAGCAGGTTCTGACAGGTTCTGGAGAACCGGTAGTGGAAATTTTGAGCAGTTTGGAGAACCAGTAGCAGAAATTTTGAACAGTTCAGAGAACTGGCAAATACTACCTCTGGCTGGCCCCAGAGTGGGGTGGAAATGGAGTTTTTGCAATATCCTTCCCCCAGGAGTGGGGAGGGAATGGGGATTTTGAAGTATCCTTCCCCTGGAGTGGGGTGGGAATGGAGATTTTGCAGTATCCTTCCCCTGCCATGCCCACCAAACCACGTCCACCAAGCCACAACACACCCACCAAGCCACACCCACAGAACTGGTAGTAAAAAAAATTGGATTTCACCACTGATTTGCTTCATACTTGCCTTACACTGACTATTCTTCAAGTTGATCATTTTCCTTGTACTTAGATAATAAAACTGTTACTTCGACTTTTTTTAGTTACAACTATATTACCCCAGAAATATCAGCTCTGTCTGGGGAAAAAATTCTTAGTTCAAAATGTGTTGTTGCAAAATTATGTCCTTTTGCACTCTCCTCCTTCACCCACATCAAGAGGCTCTTTAGTGCCTCTTCACTTTCTGCCATTAGAGTGCTATCATCTGCATATCTGAGGTTATTGATATTTCTCCCAGCAATCTTAATTCCAACTTGTGATTCATCTAGCCCCGCCTTTCTCATGATGTGCTCTGCATATAAGTTAAATAGGCAGGGTGACAGTATACAGCCTTGCCGGACTCTTTTCCCAATTTTGAACCAATCAGTAGTTCCATATCCAGCTCTCACTATTGCTTCTTGACCCGCATATAGGTTTCTCAAGACACAGACAAGGCAATAATCCATGAAGGGGAGTTCAAAATGTACTAATACTAATAATATTGTTAGTTGCTAACAGTAAGTAATTATACTACTAATAGTAACTAATTTTTGGTGACAATAATCATAAAATTAGCCTAGATTTCCATTTAATTTAAAAGAGTCGTGGTGGCGCAGTGATTAGAGTGCTGTACTGCAGGCTACTTCTACTGATCACCGGCTGCCAGAAGTTTGGCAGATCGAATCTCACCAGGCTCAAGGTTGACTCAGCCTTCCATCCTTCCGAGGTTGATAAAATGAGGACCCAGATTGTTGGGGGCAATAGGCTGACTCTGTAAACCACTTAGAGAGGGCTGTAAAGCACTGTGAAGCGTTATATAAGTCTAAGTGCTATTGCTATTAATTGTGACTCTACGGTCATGAAGTGCATGTAGGACAACAGCAAAGAGAATTCAATCCCCCTTTCCTATCCCCCAAAGTTTACCAATAAATGCCATCTTCCAAAATTGATTTCAATTTTTTTAAAAAATAATTATCAAACTTTTATATATATTATATATATTATATATATTATATATACACCTGAAGTAGCAAGGATAACACAAAGATAAATTCATGCCTCTATTGTACACTATTACTTTAATGTTTTTGGGAAAGTAGTACTACTCAAATAAATATTTACTAAGAATGCTGAAATATTATTTTTAGTTGTTTTAACTGAATGGATAATTTAAACTGTGTATCATTAGCCAACCTTGCTCAGATCTTTAGTTCCCTTTTATCCTGTTAAGATAATAAGGAATCTTCATCCACATGTGTTCATCTTTCAAACATGTGTTCTGTTTTTATTAATAAAAGCTAAAGTATAAATTGCACAATGCATTGCAAATGCTATAATACAATTGCTTACCTGTTTTTCCAATGGGACAAGGCAGTCAAGATGTGGTATAGTATGTTGGGAATGATTCCGTCTATGACGAGATAGCTGGAAATGTATTTATTTAGAAGTCAGAATAGGCTCAAATCAAACAACATTTAACATACAAGGATGAACTGAAAATAACTGAGCACATTCCCTTTGAACTGTACTAGTGGCAGTTTTCAGGTAAATAAAATGAATATGTTCTCATTGTAACATTTTACCCTTACACAAGATATTTAAAAGTCTTGTGTCTCCAAAGTCTTTTTAAAAAGGTTTTAGAAGAGCATACCATTACCAGATCAATTGACATTTAGACTTGTGTGTGAATTTAGACTTGTGTGTGAAATAACAGTGTTAAGAAGAGTTGGACTATGGCCATGATGGTGAACCTATGGCACGTGTGCCAGAGGTGGCACGCAGTGCCCTCTCTGATGACATGCGAGCTGTCGTCCCAGTCCAGCTGTGCTGCGCATGTGCATGCCCCTCCCACCTCCCACCGGCCAGCTGGTCTTTGGGTCTCTGCCGTGCATGCGCAGGGGCGAGGGGCATGCAGGAGGTGTGCACATGCACAGGGGGTGGGGTCCATGCAGGGGGTGCACATGTGTGAGGGGTGGGGCGCATGTGGGAGGGCTGCATGTGCATTGCATTTTGGGGGTTCGGCTCATGCACGTGCATTTGTGTGTGTGCGCGGGCTTTGGGCACTCTGTCCGGAAAATGTTAGCCATCACTAGATTATGGCCTGGCTATGGTTAGTTGGACTATTGTGTTGTTATGGTAAGCTTTGAATCCAATTCCAGGTTCTTTTAGATGTGATTTCTCCCCCAGTGGTGTGACTGGTAGCTGTCTAAGTACTGAGTTCATTAACCAATTAGAATAGAACATAATAACAGAGTTGGAAGGGACCTTGGAGGTCTTCTAGTCCAACCCACTGCTTAGGCAGGAAACCCTACATCATTTCAGACAAATGGTTATCCAATCTCTTCTTAAAAGCTTCCAGTGTTGGAGCATTTACAACTTCTGGAGGCAAGTTATTCCACTGATTAATTGTTCTAACTGTCAGCAATTTTTTCCTTAGTTCTAGGTTGCTTCTCTCCTTGATTAGTTTCTACCCATTGCTTCTTGTCCTGCCCTCAGGTGCTTTGGAGAATAGCTTGACTCCCTCTTCTTTGTGGCAACCCCTGAGATATTGGAACACTGCTATCATGTCACCTCTAGTCCTCCTTTTCATCAAACTCATACCCAATTCCAGCAACAGTTCTTTATATGTTTGAGCCTCCAGTCCCATAACCATCTTTGTTGCTCTTCTCTGCACTCTTTCTAGAGTCTCAGCATCTTTTTTACATCGTAGAGACCAAAACTGGATGCAATATTCCTAGTGTGGCCTTACCAAGGCATTATAAAGTGGTATTAACACTTCATGTGATCTTGATTCTATCCCTCTGTTTATGCAGCCTAGAATTGTGTTGCCTTTTTTGGCAGCTGCTGCCCACTGATGGCTCATATTTAAATGATTGTCCATTAGGACTCCAAGATCTCTCTCACAGTTACTACTGTTAAGCAAGGTACCACATCAGTGGTGGGTTGCCCCCGGTTCGGACTCGTTCTATAGAACCGGTAGTAAAACCGGTGGGGGCTCCGCCCACTGACCCCGATGTCATCAGGAAGCTTCTGTACATGCACAGAAGCGTGCGTGTGCGTGCAAGTGAAGCATGTGTGTGCGCACGCCCCATTGCAAACCGGAAGTAAAGGTAAGTAGAACTCACCCCTGTACCACATATACTATACCTGTGCATTGGGGGGGGGGGTTGCTTAAATGTAGAACCTTACTTTTTTCACTATTGAATTTCATTTTCTTAGATAGTGCCCAATGTTCAATTCAGTTACCATCTACACTTGAATGATGAGGTTTGGGGAATTTGTTTAATGATAGGAAAAAGAGATATAAATATAAAAGGCAAGAATTCAAGTAGGTTTATTAGATCAGGTTTGTGATAGTTTTTCCCACCTTTCTGGTAACCCCTAATGGACTTTGACTAATTAGGGTAGAAGATGAGATTTTTAAAAAATGTTTATACAGATTGAAGTGAGATATGGGATCAAGAGATTGTTGTATTTTAAGAGAGGTGATACGTTGTTAAAGTTGTTTTTACTTGCTGGACAAAGGGGGAAATTACTTATTTTGCTTTCACATTTTAAAAAAAATTCCATGAATTTTCAATTAATTTCATCTGCATAATTAACAATTTTTTAATTAAAAATATCAGTATTTGATATTTAAACAGTTTTGTCAGCAGAGAAAAGAGAAACCAGTGGAAATATGCTTTAAGGTAAGGTACCCTGCTTATGGTACATGGAACATGATGGCTCTGTAAATTAGAGGTGGATGGATGGGGAGAGAGAGATACTGTAGATAGATAGTGGAGAGACACACACACCGAGAGATACTGTGGAAGATAGATAGATGATAGATAGATGATAGATAGATAGATAGATAGATAGATAGATAGATAGATAGATATTGATTTTTCACACTTATTTAATTGCCTTGTTTTAATTTAATTCTACACTACCAAGGGGGAAAGAAACCACAAATGAAACACTTTCTGAGATTCAAAAGTTTCACTGACCTACTTATAAAAATATTACTTAACAATTTCATTAGGAATGAGTAACAGCTGGTGACATGGCTGTGTCCTAAAGTGTTTTCTGTCTTAATATTTTGTGTCTTAAGCAATCAAGCTTTTGTAAGAAATACTTTTGTTAGCAGCAGTCCCTCCTCTGGGGAACAAAAAATGTCAAACCAAATTTTCTGTATTTTGCAATTTTGTTTTTAGAAGTGTCATGCTTCTCTTTTATTAGCATGGAGAGTAAATAAGAATGATTTGCTGATGTGGATTTTGAAAACTGAAAGATTTCAGATCTTTCATTTAATTTGGATTGATATTGAATGAAGGTGGATGCACCTGTATAAATTGAAAATAATTTGATAGGATAGATAGATGATAGACAGATAGATAGATGATAAAGATAGATAGATGATAGATAGATAGATAGATAGATAGATAGATAGATAGATAGATGATAGATAGATAGATAGATAGATAGATAGATAGATAGATAGATAGATGGATGATAGATGGATGGATGGATGGATAAATGGATGGATGATGAGAGAGGGAGGGAGGGAGATTTTAAATAGGGTACTCTATTTATCCTTTTCCCCACATTGTTCAATATCCTAAGATCTAAGGATCTGAAACTAATATTTACTTGTCAATTCTGGTCTGCATATTTTCACTTAAACAATTCCACCTTAATAATATTCTTATATAGATCACAGCAAAATTCTGCACAATTTTATTTCATTTCTCCGTAATTAAGAAAACCCCAATTCTATCATTTTTAGGAGTTAATCAATATTATTTTACCTGTGATATGAGAATGAGGAGGCATTGGGGATGATAAAGCCCAAAAAAAAATAATGAAGACTTCACTTTATTTATTTATTTTTAAAAATACAAGTTTAAATTATATTTAAATTTAAAACTGCAGGGCATGAGGCTTTGTTCAGTTCCAGTGCTCCTCTGAGTTCAGCAGGAAAGAGTTAAGCATGAAATTCAAGTATGATGAAATTTAATTTAATTGTATTTGTGGCAAGTGTGCATTAGTTCTATTACAACATGTCAAAAACTGGGTACAAAGCAAAGACCAGGGAAAATGTCATTACTTTGTCAACCAAATGTCAGCCAAATAATTTGCATTTTTACTAATTATTTAATTTCTCAGATATGAACTAAAATCAAATTATATTTTGAAGTTCACACTTTCTAAATTTTGTAACAGTCTTCGATAAAAAGTTATCAATAGCTTTATGCAAATTTTACCAATAAATTCATATAAAAGCACTATTCAATCAATACATCTATACATAGAACATGTAAACAGTAGATTAGTGAAATTAGTATACAATGTAATTAATATTTATGAAAAAAAATACTATTTATTTTGCAAAATGCATATGGTATCGGAAATGTGTATCACAAAATTCACATATTTTTCTAGATAGATGAGAGACAGAGAGAGATTTCAAACTGGTACAGGCAGGGCCGGATTTAGATGAAAAGAGGCCCTAGGCTATTCCACTTATGAGGCCCTTTCACCTATAATGAAAGTGTAATTTTAATTTTGCTAACAATTTTAATGTAGGGAATGTAGGCCCCTCTTGATCTTGAGGCCCTAGGCTGAAGCCTAGTTAGCCTATAGGAAAATCCGGCCCTGGGTACAGGACTATGAATGTAAGGCTGGAACCACACAGAAATTAAAAATGGATCATTTTGCTTGACTATTTTCACATGATTGACTTAAACCATACAAACATCATTAACTATGCAGTTTGTAGGTACAGTTATTCCCCTTCTACATGGTATAAGAAGTGATAATGCAAACACACAATTACACTGCAGAACCATTTTTAGCCCAATAACAGGCAAAGTCCTCAGCAAAAATATACAGTATATATTTTCCTCTCTTGTAGCTTTTTTGGGATTACTGTGATTCATATATTGGAAATTAGTGAAGTCCCATGCTAATTTTTTTCTATATTTTTCTATATGAAAAGTTTTGTTCTTAAAAGGGTTATTCTAATATTTTCAAATAATGAAGAGAAACAACACTTAGAGAATATACAGGAAATAGACAGTTGTGTATCGTAATCTCATACTATTTTAAAAAAGCAACTGTCCACCAAAATCTATCACAGATCCAGGGGCTATCTTTATTAGTGGCACCAAAGCCTGCTCAAAGAATGTGTCAGGCAATGGTAAATGTCCTATGGGTTGTCCACCTTTGACCTTGTCATGTTGATGGGCAAAGTCTGTGAGGAGGTGTAATCACATTCTGGTGGGCACAATTATGCTTCTAGATTAAGAGCCTTGAGCAACTTTCACAGAGAGGAAAAAGAGAAGAAAAACACAAGACTGCTAGCTATGTTTTCAAAGTAATATGCCATTTGATTCTCATTCCATCTCTGTAAATACAGACAATCCAATTTAAACTATTCTATGTAGATGCTAAACGGGGGAAGGAAGGAAGGAAGGAAGGAAGGAAGGAAGGAAGGAAGGAAGGAGAGGGAGGCAGAGATGGTATTCAGCTGGTTCAGACCAGTTTGGGCGAACCAGTCTGCCAACAATCAGTTGGCCCCGCCCACCTGCCCCTGCTGTACCCTGTCCTTTATTTCCTGCTTTGTAGCTCATCTCAATCACACGGCACAACTGATTTCACACACCCCCCTCACTGTTCTATTTACCATTGCTGACTTGGAAGGTAAGCAGCTGAGTTTCTAAATGCTCCATTTTCAGCGCAGGTGCCTTAGACATGCACACGTGCAAACCATAGCGCACACTCACCGAACTAGTTGTTAAACCAGCAGCATTCCATCACTGGAGGGAGGAATATTTTTTCTTAAGAGTTCATTAATTACTGAATTAATTCTGAAGACTTGCTATTCCAGCATACAAGTGATTGCAAGAAGAATTACCATCAGCCAAATGCGTGCAGTGTATGCCTCCCTCCTCTAGGGATTTAATGTATATCAACTGCACAATGGTTAGAATAGGGACATATTCAAATATCCCACATAAATCACATCTTGATTTAAGATATCACCTATGTCTACTGCCTCCCCACATCTCACAAAATGTCTTGGTTTGATGTGATTTGTGTTTTTGTTTGTTCTTAATTTCCTTTCTATGCATTGAGACAGCTTGAGGAGTCATTGGATTATTCCTTTTGAGCGGGGGGGGGGGGGACTAATTTGATCGGCACTTCCCAGATTTCAAGAGTATTCTTCAGTTAGCAACCATTTTACCC